>NW_022631001.1:35264941-35592464 GCF_010015895.1 Lontra canadensis | reverse complement strand
ATATATATATGTATATATATATACATATATATGTATATATATATACATATATATATCACCTCTTCTTTATCCATTCATCTGTTGATGGACATCTAGGTTCTTTCCATAGTTTGGCTGTTGTGGACATTGGTGCTATAAATATTCGGGTGCACATGCCCCTTCAGATCACTACGTTTGTATCTTTAGGGTAAATACCCAGTAGTGCAATTGCTGGGTTGTAAGATACCTCTATTTTCAACTTTTTGAGGACCCTCCATGCTGTTTTCCAGAGTGCTGCACCAGCTTGCATTCCCACCAACAGTGTGGGAGAGTTCCCCTTTCTCCTCATCCTCGCCATCATCTCTCATTTCCTGACTTGTTAATTTTAGTCATTCTGACTGGTGTTTGATTTGTATTTCCCTGAGGTGTTTGACTTGTATTTCCCTGATGCCGAGTGATGTGGAGCTCTTTTTCATGTGTCTGTTGGCCATCTGGATGTCTTCTTTGCAGAAATGTCTGTTCATGTTCTCTGCCCATTTCTTGATTGGATTATTTGTCCTTTGTGTGTTGACTTTGCTAAGCTCTTTATAGATTTTGGATACTAGCCCTTTATCTGATACGTCATTTGCAAATATCTTCTCCCATTCTGTCAGTTGTCTTTTGGTTTTGTGAACTGTTTCCTTTGCTGTGCAAAAGCTTTTGATCTTGATGAAGTCCCAATACTTCATTTTTGCCCTTGCTTCCCTTGCCTTTGGCGATGTTCCTAGGAATAAGTTTCTGCAGCTGAGTTCGAAGAGGTTGCTGCCTGTGCTCTCCTCCAGGATTTTGATGGATTCCTTTCTCACATTGAGGTCCTTCATCCATTTTGAGTCTATTTTCGTGTGTAGTGTAAGGAAATGGTCCAATTTCATTTTTCTGCATGTGGCTGTCCAATTTTCCCAACACCATTTGTTGAAGAGACTGTCTTTTTTCCATTGGACATTCTTTCCTGCTTTGTCAAAGATTAGTTGACCATAGAGTTGAAGGGCTCTATGGTCAACTATTTCTGGGCTCTCTAGTCTGTTCCATCGATCTATGTGTCTGTTTTTGTGCCAGTACCATACTGTCTTGATGATTATAGCTTTGTAATAGTGGCTCCCGTTATTCTTAATATATGATTTGATCAATCCCCTTATTGTAACCAATTTCTCTTCACCACTTCCTGCTTCCCTCCCCCACCCCCACCAACACAGTTGTCCTCTTCACCCCTCTGAGGTTCCTACACTCCACACTGGCGACATACTTCTCCAGCAATACAGTGGATTAGATATCCCCCCCTTTTCTAAAAATTATGTTCAGTTAGCCACTGTTTAGTACATCATTAATGGATTAGATATCCTAAATGACCCTTTGCATCAGTTTTCTAGTGGATGTAAAGCAAACCACTCCAAAATTTAGGGGCTTAAAACAAAAATAATTTATTATTTACTAAATTCTATGGATAGGCTGGAAGGTTCTGCCTGGATAGGCTGGGAGGTTCACCCAAGTTCACTCATATGACTATGTTCAATGAGTGAGCTGGGTGGAGAATGGCCATTCTCAGATGTCCTCACTCACATGTCCGAGGTCCCTGCTGAGATGACTGAGATGGCTTGGCTTCTTTCCTCATGTGCTCTTTCATCTAGGACTTCAAGTGATACTGGAAGTATTCCAGGAAAGCAAAAGCAAAAAGGCCTCTTAAGCCATACAACATCACTTACACCAGACTCTGTTAGTCAAAGCAAGTCACAGGACAGTCCAGATCCAGACTTCACTTCTTGGTGCAGGAACTGGACCAGCAGAGTTAACATTACAAAGTAGCACTGACACAAGGACGCATAATTCATTGGAGCCATTACTATGAGTATTTGCCACATTTGCCTAACTAAATGAGAAAAATGTCAGTGTCATGTGTATATTTTTAAAATATTATTTTAAATGTTTCTCTGAACTGGAAAGAACTAGACCTCTTAATAGGTGGTACATGGGAAACAGAAGGCAAAGCTGGGGACTACAAGAAGTAGTAAATCAAATGTGAGACCCTTACATAAAGCTGGGACCTACCCTCATTGTAAGGGGAATGAGAAAAATACTGTTACTGAAAAAAAGGAGACAGCAGGAAAATCTTGCCTGCATGACTTGTCCTGGGTGCTGCATGTCAGGGAAAAGAATCACCTGAAAATTTGTAACCACAAATTGACCATCAGATGGTTTCACACAGTTTCCTGGAGGTGGGGTAGGGCCATTGAGGGGAGGAGGGGTGGAGGTTGAGGGAGGGAAAGCAAGCTGATCGTGTTATTTAAAGCTATCCCCTATTGTTAGGCCCCTAGCTGACTGAGAGGTGCAAACTATAAATCTTCCCTGGAAAAATTCAAACTCAATTCAGGCCTCCAAATATTCTTACAGATGAAGTTCCAACAGAAATGAGAAACTCTAATTAAAAAATATATATATTCATTTAAAAAATATTCAAATACCCCACAAAGATAAAATGAGAAACTCATCATAAATAAAATCATAAAACATACTAAGAAGTAAAGCATCATCTGTAAGAACCAGCAGAAAAAAACACGAGGCAGAAATAGAGCCTTTCTGTATTCAGACACTAGACTATAACACTTTGAAGTAACTAAGTTCAATATGTGTTATGGACTGAGTTGTGTCTCCCTAGGATTTTATGTTAAAACCCTAAGCCCCAATGTGACAGTATAAGGTAAGGAAATAATTAAGTGAAATGAAGTCATAAGGGTGGGACCCTGTTAGGATTAGTGTCTTAGGAGGAAAAGACCCCAGAAAGCTGGCTCTGTTTCCACCATCTGAGCCCTTGGTGAGAAGGTGCTCTCACCAGGAACCCTACAATGCTGGCATCCTGGTTTTAGACTTCCAGCCTCCAGGCTATAAGAAAATAAATGTCTATTGTTTAAATCTATGGTGTTTTGTTATGGAAGCCTGATACAATATGTTTAATAAATATATGATAAGCTTCAAATAGGCGCATGGAATAGCTTGGTGGAACTGAGAGAAGTCCACATAGAAAATCTCAAAATTAAAATTTTAATAGTTGAAAGTAAAAAACAAAACAAAACAGAAAAACCCATTTGAAAGATGGGTTCCACCACTGGAGATAGAATTAGTGAGCTGGATGACAGAGTAAATGGATTTACATGGAATATAAAGAGAGTGGAAAAATGAGAGGTTATGAGTTATTTTGGATATGGTGAGAATATCTAGTATACATCTAGTCATATTTCTGAAAAGGATAATGGGGATAGAAAATTGGAGCCATCACACACTGGAATATTGGGGATGGAAAATGGTGTAGCCACTTTGGAAAACAGTCTGATAGTTCCTCAAAAAATCCTAAACATAGAATTAACATGGGACCTGGAAATTCCATTGCTAAGTATTTACCCAAGAGAAATGAAAACATACATCCACACAAAAATTTATATATAAGGGCCCATGGCAGCATATTCACAATAGCTAAAAGGTAGAATAGAAATAACCCAAATGACAAATGAATAAACAAAATGTGGTATATCCATATAATAGGATATTATTTGGCAATAAAAGGGAATGAAGTACAGATATATACTACAACATGAATGAATCTTGAAAACATTATACTAAATGAAATTAACAACTAACAAATTACCACATATTGTAGGATTCTATTTATATGTAATTTCCAGAATAGACCAATCTATGAAATGTCCAAAATGGCAGATCTATTGGAAAAGAAAGTAGATTAGTGGTTTCCTTGGGCAAGGCAGGAATGGATGGGGTGGGGATGCATAGTGATTACTGACAGGTACAAAGATTCTTTTGGAGGTAAAGTGTTCTCAAATTAAATTATGATCACGGTGTACAACTCTAAATAGTCTCCAAATCATAGAACAACACACTTTTTTTTGTTTCTTTGTTAAGTTTTTATTTTAGTTCCAGTATTATTAACATACAGTTCTGTATTAATTTCAGGTATGCAATATAGTGATTCAACAATTCTATACATTAGTCAGTGCTCATGATGATAAGTGTACTCTTAATCCCCTGCCCGTAGTTCATCCATCCCCCCACCACACACCTCCCCTCTGGTGACCATCAGTTTGTTCTCTATAGCTAAGAGTCTGTTTCTTGGTTTATTTCTCTTTTTTACCCTTTGTTCTGTTTCTTAAATTCTACATATGGGTGAAATCATATGGTATTTGTCTTTGACTGACTTATTTCACTTAGTATTAAACTCTCTAGCTTTATCCATGTTGTTGCAAACAGCAAGATTTCATTCTTTTTTGTGGCTGAATAATAGTCCACTGTGTGTGTGTGTGTGTGTGTGTGTGTGTGTGTGTGTCTACACACCCATACCACATCTTCTTTATTCATTTGTCTATTGATGGATACTTGGGCTGCTTCCATAACTGGCTGTTGTAAATAATGCTGCAATAAACGTAGGGGTGCAGATATCCTTTTAATTACTGCTTTTGTATTTTTTTTAAATAAATGCTCAGTAGTGCAATTACTGGATCATAGGGTAGTTCAATTTTTAGTTCTTTAGGGGGTGGAACCTCCATACTGTTTTTCACAGTGGCTACGCCCGTTTGCATTCCAATAGTGCAGGAGGGCTATTTTTTTCTACACCCTCGCCAACACTTGTTATGTTTCATGTTTTTCATTTTAGCTATTCCAACAGGTGTAAGGAGATATCTCATTGTGGTTTTGATTTGCATTTCCCTGATGATGGGTGATGTTGAGCGTCTTTTCATGTGTCTTTTGGCCACCTGGATGTCTTCTTTGGAGAAATGTTGGTTCATGTCTTCTGGCCATGTTTTTATTGGTGTTGAGTTACATAAGTTCTTTATATATTTTGGATACTATTTTTATCAGTTATGTCATTTGTAAATATCTGTTTTTGTTTTTATTTGTTTTTATTGGTGTTGAGTTACGTAAGTTCTTTATATATTTTGGATACTATTTTTATCAGTTATGTCATTTGTAAATATCCTCTCCCTTTCAGTAGGTTGACTTTTAGGGGCTTTAGTTTGTTTGTTTTTTTGTTATTTCCTTTGCTGTGCTGAAGCTTTTTTTTTTTTTTTTTTTTTTTTTGCTTTTATTTCCCTTGCCTGAGGAGACCTATCTAGAAAAATGTTGCTATAGCCCATGTCAGAGAAATTACTGCCTGTTCTCTCTTCTAGGAATTTTATGGCTTCAGGTCTCATGCTAGGTCTTTAATCCATTTTGAGATTATTTTTGTGTATGGTGTAAGAAAGTGGTCCAGTTTCATTCTTTTACACCATTTGTTGTAGAGACTGTCTTTTTCCCATTGCATATTCTTTCCTCTTTTGTCAAAGATTAACTGACCGTATAATTGTGAATTAGTTTCTGGGCTTTCTTTTCTGTTCCATTGTCTTTGTGTCTATTTTTGTTCCAGTACCGTACTGTTTTGATTACTACAGCTTTGTAGTATAACTTGAAATCTGGAATTGTGATACCTCCAGCGTTGTTTTTCAAGATTGTTTTGGCAGTTTGGATCTTTTATGACTCCATATCAATTTCAGAATTATTTGTTCTAGTTCTGTGAAAAATGTTGTTGGTATTTGGATAGGGATTGCATTAAGTCTGTAGATTGTTTGGGGTTGAATGGACATTTTAACAATATTTGTCCTTCTAAGAACGATGCACTTTAAACAGGAGAACTTTGTGGTATATAAAATATACATATTTTATATATATAAACAGTAAAGCTATTTAAAAAGAAATAAAGAAAATAAGGAGACAATATTCAAATTAATAATAATTGAGAATTTTCTAGAAGTATTGGAAACATATCTTTAAATTCAGGAATTCCAATGAATCTCAAGCAGGATGAATAAAAACAAAACCCATTTCTAGACCCAGCATCAGATAACTGAAAAACACCAAAGAAAAAAAAAGGTTTTACTTTTTTTTTTTTACATTTTTTTTTAAAGATTTTATTTTTTTGAGAGAGAGCATGAATTGGGAGAGGGGCAGAGGGAGGAACAAACTCCCCTCTGAGCAGAGAGCCCACCACAGGACTCCATCCCAGGACTCTGGGATCATGACCTGAACTGAATGCAGACACTTAACCAACTGAGCCACCCACATGCCCCAGAAAAAGAGATTTTAAAAGCATTTAGAGACAAATGACACATCACCTGTAAAGGAGCAACACTGATTATTGTCTGACTTCTCAACAGATCTGATGGCAGTAGATAAGCAAAGCATCTTCGTTACGCTGAGAGAAAATAAACTATACTTCTGAATGAATTAACTACATATACGACATATATGCACATAATATATTTCAAGAATAGGTTAGAAGTAAGAAAAGAAACTTTAGACTGATACAAATGTATGAGAGATTATATCCCCCACAGATCTTCACAAAGGGAAATGTTGAGGGATTTACCTCCGCCAAAGGGAAAAGGAACCCACACAGAGATGTGAGGAGTGTGAACTAATGATGAATGTATGTATAAATATGCTATAACTCTAAGCAAGTATTGTATAAAATTTAAAAATTAATGTCCAGTTGTGGAGGAATACCAGCTGGAATTAAAACACGGGCCAATCATATCCTTTAAGTCAGGGTTGTGGTCACGAGCCCTAAGATCCTGGAGCGCTGGTTCCCCAACTCACCATTCTCACTGTCCATCCTATTAGATTGTGTTTGTTTTCCTGTAAGTCCACTGACTTGACCAGTTCCATCCTAACTTTCTCCCTTTAACTCCTGCTTTCCAACCCCCTGTCCTACTTGCTACTGACACACGTCGGGGAGGGACTGACTAGGCCTGTTGGAGCAGTTTTTCCTTTAAATATTAAAAAGTTTAAACAGGCCCATACAAGGATCAGGTTCTTAAAACTGCCTTCATTCCAAACTGTTTGCTTACATTTTAGAATGCTTTTCTTCGTGTTGATTCAAAAAACAACACAGGTTAATTATATTCAAATTGAGAAAATCATAAAGAAGAAAATAAGTTATCATCCATTGTACTGTATCATAAAACTAACCGCTGAGAGTTTAACATATTTTAACTGATCAAAAAATGCAATAGATAGCTTAATGTAAAATAGCTCTGTTTCCACCACTCAGAACTGCAAATTACTAACATTTTGTCATGTTTACTTTTAGACAGTTCCTTACATTTTGATAGTCTAGGATAGATTACAAATAGAAGCCCACATGTTTTATGTCTAAATATTTAAGATCTAAATCAAGCTGATAAACTATTCTGCCGTATTTCAAACTCCTACACTGATAGATGCATTTTTATAACAAAAAATTATAAAACTATAATTTTTTTTGGTGCAAAAAGTAGTTTTATTAAAGCACAGAGACAGGACCCATGGGCAGAAAGAGCTGCCTAAAGCCATACTTTTTTAAGACTAAAAACTTAGTAAATAACAAAGATTTAATTTTAATTATTAGTATTCATGTGTAGGCGTTTGCTGAGAAGCTTGTGATATTTAGAAAATAAACTAAAAAAAAATCCAATGTATAAATAATTGTGTATTTTCCACTAAATTTATTTTTCTTGCCTTCATTTCAGCAAAATCGCTAACAGTGTTGTCAAGTTAAGAGTTTCACAGGGCCACATGCCTTGGTGGTTCAGTCAGTTGAGTGATCAGCTTTTGGGTTCTGCTCAGGTCAGGATCTCAGGGTCTGGGATTGAGCCCCATGTGGGTCTCTGTTCAATGTGGAGTCTGCTTGTCTCTCTCCCTCTCCCTCTGCTCCTCCCCATCCCCCTCACAGGCTGCTGTCTCTCTCACATAAATAAATAAAATCGTAAAAAGAAAAGTTTCACATACTTTGTCTTCTATTGATCATAAAGCCAAATGAAACTTTTCTTCGGTCTTTGGGGTTTCTAGATCACTTCTTTGGTTAATTTCAGTTCTGGCAACTCCGACAGCGTCCACTGGAATTATCAGTAAAATTCTTATTTCAGAAATTTCAGAAACAACAACAAAAAAATTTCAGAAACAAAAACCCCATGAATTTTACATATGTTCATGGGATAAGATGGTTATATGAGAAATAATCATTATCATAAAATATAAGGTATTTTAAGATCTTCATATTATCATCTATATGATGATTCTCAGTCTCATAACATATTTTCATGTAGTTTTGTAAAGACTCGATGCCATTCTTTATCCTTGTTGCATCTTATAGCACTGAGCCCAAATGCCAGTGAAAGACTCGTGTGCATGTTTTAAAAATATATTGCTATTTTTGTGTATTTGTGATTATGTGAGAAAATTGAAAGCGTAAGACCAAGGAGAGCCAAATGTTCCCTGGGTGTGAGTGTGGTACTGTTTTTTCTGTTTTCTAAATGAAGGAAACAAAAGATTACTGACCAATTCCAAACTTCTTAAATCTCTCCTTCTACTTTCATTCTCCATCATGTACTTGGTGTGTATGGGGTTTTTCATATATATATTCATGGATAATATTTGTATTGCCTCCAGCATGTGTTTTAAAATTCTTAAATATGACATTAGACTTATGCATCATATTCTGTGACTTGTATTTTGAAATTAAATTTCAGAGATCTAGCCATGTTGATACATAGGGGTCTATTTGATATCTTTCCATTGTGGATTATATCATATTTTCTTTTTTTTTTTTAAAGATTATTTATTTATTTGACAGAGAGATAGAAGAAGTAGGCAGAGCAGCAGGCAGAGGAAGAGGGAGAGAAGCAGGCTCTCCGCTGAGCAGAGAGCCCGATGTGGGACTTGATCCCAGGACCCTGGGATCATGACCTGTGCTGAAGGCAGGCGCTTAAAGGACTGAGCCACCCAGGTGCCCCTATATCATATTTTCATATCTTGTTTATCCAGTTTTGCTTTTTTATCTTATAAATATTTTATTTGAATAAAACCATTTAATGGCCGTTAAAATGATCAGAAATAAAATGATCATTCTAAAAGTAAGTTATAGCATCATTGTGTTTAGAGAAGAGGAAGCCACAAAAGGGGAAAGTTTAGAGTTAAACTTTAGTATAACATGTAAATTTTGACCTGCTAGGGAAGTTTAAGTTAGCAAAAAGCCTTACAGTTTGTATAAAATGATTATGTGCCCCAATCTCAACCATCACTAGATCAAGACACTGAAACTGAGGATTCCTTCTTCATGTTATAGCTTTTCTCTTGACATCCCTCTAAAAAGAGACCAAAACGATTGTGGAGCTGACTCACACCTTGAGTAAGTAATTACATAATACCACGGTCATTAACAACAAAAGGCAAAAGAAATATCCTACAATTGTTTAACTTTCAACTGCTGATGTTAACATACAATACGTTACAAGTAAACATAGTTGTGCATTCATGAGTTGATTATACTAATTTCTGTACAAATTTCAGAATGAACACATCTGAATATACAGATATTCCCGTATCTTAAAAGTAAAGCAAGCATTTTCTACTTTAACATTTTTATTTCTGTGTGAAACAAAAGACTGAACTCCTGGAGATCAAACAAGGAAAAGATACACCAAGTTCAAAGCACTATTAAGTCATGAAACAAAAAAGAATCTGAGGTAGAAGTCAAGCAGTATAATCCACAACCTTTCTGGGTAGTATTTATTCTTGGCAAACGTCACATCTCTTCTAAGATCTGTTTCCTTTTTTAAGTCACAAGTTCCAAAAAGTTAATAATCCACTCTCTGAAATCAGATGTAAAACTATGACCAACAAAAAATACACACAATATTTTGTCATGTTAACAGTTAACAGAATAAATGGTTTTAGTAAAGGCTACTGACTTTTTTTTTTTTTTTTAAAGATTATATTTATTTGTCAGAGAGAGAGAGAGAGAGAGCACGAGCATGGGGAGCTGCAGGCAGAGGGAAATGCAGGGAGCCCACCACAGGGCTCAATCCCAGGACCCTGGGATCATGACCTGAGCTAAAGTCAGATGCTTAACCCACTGAGCCATTGAGGCATCCCAAGGCAACTGACATTTCTAACACTAGTAACTGTTAGACCTTCATATGGGAGGCTGTTGGTGGTAACCATAGTGTCTTGGTGAAGGTAATAAGGTTCTTGTCTATGCTGTGGGTAATTGTTTTTTGTTTTGTTTTGTTTTTAAGATTTTATTTATTTAATTGACAGAGAGACAGCTAGAGAGGGAACACAAGCAGGGGGAGTGGGAGAGAAAGAAGAAGGCCTCCCACTGGGGAGCCTGATGCAGGGCTGCATCCCAGGACCCTGGGATCATACTCTGAGTTGAAGGTAAGAGGCTTAATGACTGAGCCACCCAGGCGCCCCAGCTGTGGCTAATTGTTACCCCATGGCACTGACTGGATTGATTGTCACCTGACCATCCTTGTCTGCTACTCCTCCTCTAAACTGTGTGTTATCTTGCAACTGATTGCCTTGTTTATCCGATTTTGTATTGATGAACTTTCTACAACTCAGTTTATAAAAAATATGACTGTACCTTGAAGTCTGTTTCACACCCATACAGAAAACTCTTCACGGTCTCTTTTATATGGTGTCTATTTCATTGTATGGAGGTAGCTTATTCAATGGCCATTTAGATTCTTTCCGGTCCTTTGGATTTCAAACAATACTACAATAAATGACCTTGAACATTATTTGGTATGTATGTGTGGATGTGTCCAAGATATATAATCAAAAATGGGGTTACTGGACCAGAAGATATACACATTTTTAGTTTTGAAATATATTGTCAAATCACTTTTGACAGAGGTTGTAACTATTTGTCTATAAACAGTAGGAAAATTCCTGTTTCTCCTATCCTCAAAAATTAAACTTTTTATCTTAGCTAATCAAATGGGTTAAAAAAATGCTGTCTCCTTGAACCTTTCTTATTATGAGTAAGTTTAAGTAATATATTCATATGATTTATAGCTGACTGTATTTTTTTTTTAACTGTATTTCTTTTTAGGAAAATTGTTCAGACCCTTTATCCATTGTTCTCTGGAGTTGTTGGATTTGTACTCTAGTTAATTTGAGGAGCCTATTATATATTGGAGGAATTAACCCTTTTTAACAGGAATTGCAAATACATTTTCCCCAAATTTTTGTTTGTCTTTTGATTTTGTTTCTGAAGTTTTTGTGATGGATAATATTTTAATGAACCAGATATATCAATCTTTTGTGACATTTGTATTTTATATCATATTTAGGAAGGCTTTCTCTACTATATAGATAGTTTTAATTTTTCTACTCAAACACTTGATCTATCCAAAACTCATTTGGTGTGCAAAGCAAACACTCAAGTTAATTTTTTCCCAGATGGCTACTTTGTTGTCCCAAAACCCATGGTTGAATAGTTCTTATTTCACCTACTGATATGTAAGTAAATACTGCTTTATAATATGAATTCCCATATTTGTGAATCTTAGTTCTTTATCATAGGACACTGGTCCATTTGCATATTCATTTGTGCAGGAGTACAAATGCTATATTGTTTGAATTACCTTAGATTCATGTAGATTTATGTGTGAGGATTTTTTCCCTACAGAATGGTAATTCACGTACCATAAAATACACAAATCTTGAAGGCTTACCCATATATAAACCTGTCTAACTACAACTTGGATCAGGAGAGAGAATGTTTTCGGTATTCTAGGAGAGTATCTTATACTCCTTCCCTGTCAATAACCTTAATATGTACTGATGTCAATCATTATTAACTATTTGTGCCTCTTCTTGAGTTCCATATGTACAGAACCATATAGAATTTCTTCTTTTGTGTTTCTGCTTGTTTAACATTGTCTCAAAGATTTACCCATTTCATTGCACTTAGCAATTAATAGCAATTTCATTACTATGTCGAACTCCATTGTATGATCTATTCTATTTTTATCTATTTATTGATCTATTCTACTATTGATACACATAGCTCTGCTGTTATTTATTTATTGATCTATTCTATTGTTGATATACATTGACTTGTTTTGATCTAATTATTGATCTATTCTATTGGTATCCACTGGCGTGCTTTCCAGTTTGGGGATATTGTGAATAATGTCGCTGTGAATATTCTTGGATATGTGTTTGATGGATTTAAGCATTTATTTCTGTTGGGTATATACTCAGGGATTGAATTGCTAGGTCATAGAGTATTAATTTAGTCAGATTTAATAGATACTTTCAAACAATTTTTCACAGTGGTTATACAAATTTAAACTTCCTCAGTAATGTATGAGCATTCTAGTCGCTCCCATTAGCACCAACACTTGTCTCTAACTTTTTGGAGGGTGGGTGTAGTAGTATCTGATTATTGTTTTAATTTGCACTGATGATGGCCAGAACATATTCTTTTTTTTTTTTAAGATTTTATTTATTATTTATTTGACAGGCAGATATCACAAGTAGGCAGAGTAGCAGGCAGAGGGAGAGGAAGGGAAGCAGGCTCTCTGCTGATCAGAGAGCCCGATGCGGGGCTCGATCCCAGGACCCTAGGATCATGACCTGAGCCCAAGGCAGAGGCTTAACCCACTGAGCCACCCAGGCGCCCCCAGAACATATTTTATATTCTGCATGGGATTCTTTTGATGGATATGTACGCTGCAAATATCTCTGCCGTACCAGTGGCATGCATTTTCACTCACTTGATGTTGTATTTTGAAAGGAAATACTTAATTTTAATGAACTTCCATTTATTATATTTTCCTTTAGAGTGATTATAATTGATACTGTGTTTTTAAAAAAGATTTCATTTATTTGACAGAGAGAGAGAGAGAGAGATCACAAGTAGGCAGAGAGGCAGCTAGATAGAGAGGGGGAAGCAGGCTCCCCGCTGAGCAGAGAGCCCAATGTGGGGCTCCATCCCAGGACCCTGAGATCATGACCTGAGCTGAAGGCAGAGGCTTAACCCTCTGAGCCCCTGATACTATATTTTTAACTTCAGTTTCCACATGTTCATTTCTAGTATATAGAAATACAATAGACTTTTGTGTGTTCTTCTATATAAATGGCCTTCCTGAATTTGCTTATTAATTTTAAGAGGATGATTTTTTTTTATTCCTTGGAATTTTCTATGTATAGAATTGTGTCATCTGCAAATAAGGAGAGTTTTATTTTTTCCTTTCCAATTTGTGTGCTTTATTCCTCTTATTGCCTTATTGTGCTGGCTAGGCCTTTTAGTGTTTTTTTGAACAAGAGTGGTAAGAGCAAGTATTCTTGTCTTGTTATTGAATTTAGGTGGAAGGCACTCAGTCTTTCACCAATAAGTATGCTATGAGTCGTCCAGTTTTGTTTTTTTTTTTTTAAGATTTCATTTATTTATTTGACAGAGAGAGATAGTAGGCAGAGAGGCAGGTAGAGATAGGGGGAAGGAAGCAGGCTCCCCGCTGAGCAGAGAGCCTGATGCAGGGCTCCATCCCAGGACCCCGGGATCATGACCCAAGCTGAAGCCTTTAACCCACTGAGCCACCCAGGAGCCCCGAGTTGTCCAGTTTTGGGGTTTTTTTTGTCCAGTTTTTAATAGACTCTCTTTATTGAGATGAGGAAGGTCTCCTTTAGTCCTAGTTTGCTCAAATGTTTTTTTTTTTAATCAAATGGGAAATGAATTTTGTCAAATGTTTGTTTTTGCATTAGCTGATATGATCGCAGTTCTTCTTTAGACTTTTAATATGGTAGATTGTACTGATTGAATTTTTTAATATTCAGTTCATCTGCATATGTTTTAAATTTCTCTCAGCAGTATTTTATAATTGTCAGCTTAAAGATCTTAAACATTTTTCATCAGATTTATTCTTATGTATTTGATCTCTTTGTTTGTAAATGATATTACTTCTTTAATTTCAGTTTCTAAATGTTTGTTAGTGGTACATGCAAATAAAGTTTTTTTTTTTTTACATATTGACTCTGCATTCAGCAACTTAATAAATTTACTTGATAATTCCAACAGTTTTTCTGTAGATTCTTTTTTATTTTCTACATATTCAATCATGTTTCTGTAATTAAGGACAATTTTAATTCTTCTTTCCTACTCTTTATTTTTGCTTTTCTTGCCTATGGCACTGGTTAGGATCTCCAGTACAAAACTGAATAAAAGTGATGATGGTGAGCACCCTTATCTTATTTCTGAAATCAGTAGGAAAACATCCAATATTTAATCTTTGAGTAGGATCACATCTACAGATTTTTATTTTTATTTTTATTTTTTATAAACATATATTTTTATCCCCAGTGGTACAGGTCTGTGAATCGCCAGGTTTACACACTTCACAGCACTCACCATAGCACATACCCTCCCCAATGTCCATAACCCCACCCCCCTCTCCCAACCCTCCTCCCCACAGCAACCCTCAGTTTGTTTTGTGAGACTACGAGTTACTTATGGTTTGTCTCCCTCCCAATCCCATCTTGTTTCATTTATTCTTCTCCTACCCCCTTAACACCCCATGTTGCATCTCCACTCCCTCATATCAGAGAGATCATATGATAGTTGTCTTTCTCTGATTGACTTACTTCGCTAAGCATGATACCCTCTAGTTCCATCCACGTCATCGCAAATGGCAAGATTTCATTTCTTTTGATGGCTGCATAGTATTCCATTGTACAACTACAAATATTTCTATTTTTCCTCATGTGTAAAATTCAGGACCAGTTTTAGAATATATCCTTTAGCTTCATGTAAGTTAGTAAGCCCTATTACTGTAAACTCCAAGGTTTAAAAAATATCGCTAAAAACATAACCAATGAAGAATAAAAAATTTACATTTGATTATGACTGAGAATGTAGCAAATTTTTAAAAAGATTTTATTTATTTATTTGACAGAGATTGAGTACAAGCAAGGGAAGGTGTAGGAGAGGGAAAAGCAGACTCCCCTAATTTCTTTTGTGAAATTAGTTTTAGTTTCTGTTGAGATAGCCCAGAGCTTGATGTGGGGTTTGATCCCAGGACCCTGAGATCATGAACTGAGCCAAATCAGGTTCTTACCTGACTGGCCAACCCAGACAACCTGAATGTAGCAAATGTTTAAATAAATTAAATTTTTAAAGTATTTTATTATTTATTTAAAGGGATTTTATTTATTTATTTGACAGAGATCACAAGTAGACAGAAAGGCAAGCAGAGGGCGGGGGAGGAAGCAGGCTCCCCGCTAAGCAGGGAGCCCTATGCAGGACTCAATCCCAGGACCCTAGGATCATGATCTGAGCTGAAGGCAGAGGCTTTAACTCACTGAGCCACCCAGGTGCCCCTAAAGTATTTTAAATCACAATAAAATGTACAGAGAAAAATGTATAGATCTTATATACATAATTAAATAAATTTTATGCTCACATATCTGGTACCCTAATTAAGATTTTAAGGTATTTTTATGTCTCCCCAAAACTTTATTTCTCCTGCTTTCAATCACTACACATGGTGCATAGGCAACCATTTTTCTAATTTCTGTCATGGTTTTAGTTTTATAATTTCATACACATGGAATTGTAAAGCATGTATTCTTTTATGCTGGGCTTATTTGCTCAGCAGAATATTTTCACTATGCCACAAATACTATAAATTTTTATTTATTCTCCTATTTGATGAGCATTTAAGCTGTTTCTAGTTTTGGCGTATTATAAATAAAGCTGTTACCAGCGTTTCCACACAAGTTCTTTTGTGAAATTAGTTTTAGTTTCTGTTGAGATAATACCTAGTACAGAACTGTTGTAAGTCTATGTTTAAATTTATAAGAAACTTCAAAACAGTTTATCATAGTGGTGGTGCTGTTTTCCATTACCACTAACAATATATGACTTCCAAATGTTTCATATCCTCAACAACATTTGGTGTCCATCTTTTTAAATTTAGCTTTCTTTTTTTTTCTTTTTCTCTTTCTCCCTTTCTCTCTTTTCCTTCCTTCCTTCCTTCCTTCCTTTATTCTTCTTCTTTCTTGTAATAACCTCTTCATCTGATTATGGAGGTTCTCTTCTATTTTTATAAAATTGTATCATTTATAGGTATTAATTTTTTTAAAACACTTTTTAAAAAATTGGGTATAGTTGACACATAGTGTTGGATTACTTTCAGGGTACAACACAGTGATTCAACAAGTGTACATTATGCTATGCTCACTACAAGCGTAGCTACTGTCTGTCCCATACAGCACCTTTAAAATACTACTGACTACATCCCCTATTCTGTTGTAAATGTTAAATTACTGATTTTGTCTATCTGAGAAAGAGAAGGAGGGAGAGAGTGGGGGAGGGGTAGAGGGGGACAGAGAGGGACAAGCAGACTTCGTTCAGAGAGCAGAGCTCTACTCAGGCTGATCTCAGGACCCTGAGATACGACCTGGGCAAAAACCAAAAATCCGATGCTCAACCCACTTTGCTACCATAGGTGTTAAATTCTATCAAATACTTTTGCTGCATCTATTGAAACAGATAATTTTTCTCATTTTTTCGTTAATGTGGCGAATTACATTGCTTGTGTGTTAACAAATTTATCGAAGCCCAATTTACATACCTAAATTCAACAGTTTTGGGGGCGCCTGGATGGCTCAGTGGGTTAAGCATCTGCCTTCCACACAGGTCGTGATCCCAGGGTCCTGGGATCGAGTCCTAGTCGGCTCCCCGCTCAGCCAGGAGCCTGCTTCTCCTTCTCCCTCTGCTGCTCCTGTGCTTGTGCTTGTTCTCTGTCAAATAAATAAATAAATAAAGATCTTTAAAAAAAATTCATCAATTTTAAAAATTCAGTTTGAGTTCTAAAAAATGTACACCCGTGTGCAACCACTATCACAAACTGTTGCCCAGAAAGTTTCCTTGTTCCTCTTTGCAGTTCATTCTGTTCTGATTCTGGACGCTAGGTAACCTTTGACATACTTTCTGTGTGTACAATTTTGTTATTTCTAGAAATCCTATATAAATGAAATCATAAAACAGCGGCCTTCTGTGTCCTTTCTCACATGGCAAAGAACTGAAGCCTCCTGCCAATGACCATGTAAGTAAATCATATTCAAAACAGATTATCTGGTCTCTGTCCCTTCCAGGTGACTGACTATACCTCAGCTGACATCTTGATTACAACCTCACGAGAGATTCCACAAGGGCCAAATCTATGCATTTGAGTAACTCTCAAACTCCTAATCCAGAGTAACTATGAAATAACTATTTTTGTTTCAACCATTAAATATTGAGGTAATTTGTGGTACAGATAGAACACACTCATTCCTAGAACACGCTCATTATTCTTTTTTACATATCCCTGTCCTCAATTTGTTATTATTTTATATAGAATCATTGTGGTTAGTTTCCTGAGAGATCGTGAACTACAATTTTCCTTTCTTGTAATGTCCTTTTTAGGTTTTGAGATCAAGATTAAGCAGACTCAAAATTAGTTGGGAAGTATGCTCACATTTTCATGATCTCAAAGAGTTTGTTTTTTTTTTTTTTACAAAATTGGTAATATTTATGTATATAGAAGGATTTGAGAGTAAAAACACTTAAACCTAGAGTTTCCTCTGGAGAAAGTTTTAAAACTAAAAGTAGGATTTAAAAAATTGATATGGAACTATTCAAAATTTCTATTTCTTATTTCAATTTTGCTATATTTTCTACAAGAATTTATCCAATTTATTATAATTGTCAAATTAATTTCTGGTATCCTCTTATCTTTCTGTCATAGGATCTGAAGAATTCTTGGAATTCATAATTTGTAGTCCCTTTTGTCTATCAGCTTTTCTGTGGATTTATTGATTTTAATAATCTTTCCAAAGAAACCTAGAACTTGTTATGTCTATTATGTGCTTACTTCCTGTTTTATTGATTTCTGCTTTTATCTTTATGATTGCCTTCTTTCTACTTTATTTGGGTTGAACTCCTGTTCTTTTCCTAAACTCAAACATTGGAAGCTTTCATAATTTATTTTCAACCTTTCTTTTTTTTTTGGTAAATCACACATTTAACATTTTAAATTTCTCTCTAAGCACTGTCTCATTGTTTCCTAAAAGTTCTTTTATGTAGTATTTTGTCATTATTATTCTGTTTATTTATTTTTTCTCTCTTTTTTTCCTCATTTTTTAATTAACATGTAATGTATTATTTGCCTCAGGGGTACAGGTCTGTGAATCATCAGTCTTACCCATTTCATAGCACTCACCATAGCACATACGCTCCTCAATGTCCATAACGCAGTCACCCTATCCCTACCCCCACCCCCACCGCGCAGCAACCCTTAATTTGTTTCATGAGATTATGGTTTGTCTCCTTCCAGATGCCATCTTGTTTCATTTTTTCCCTCCCAACCCCCTACAACTCCCCCACACCCCCGCTGCCTCTCAAATTCCTCATATCAGAGAGATCATATGATAATTGTCTTTATCTGATTGACTTATTTCACTTAGCATAATACCCTCTAGTTCCATCCATGTCATTGCAAATGGCAAGATTTCTTTTCTTGATGGCTGCATACACACACACACACACACACACATACCACAACTTCTTTATCCATTCATCTGTTGATGGGCATCTAGGCTCTTCCCATAGTTTGGCTATTGTGGACATTGCTGCTGTAAACATTGGGGTGCACGTGCGCCTTCGGATCACTACATTTGTATCTTGGGGTAAATACCCAGTAGTGCAATTGCTGGGTCATAGGGAAGCTCCATTTTCAACTTTTTGCGGAACCTCCATACTGTTTTCCAGAGTGGCTGCACCAGCTTGCATTCCCACCAACACTGTAGGAGGGTTCCCCTTTCTCTGCATCCTCGCCAACATCTGTCATTTCCTGACTTGTTAATTTTAGCCATTTTTTCTGGTGTGAGGTGGTGTCTCACTGTGGTTTTGATTTGTATTTCTGTGATGCTGAGCGATGTTGAGCACTTTTTCACGTGTCTGTTGACCATTTGGACGTCTTCTTTGCAGAAATGTCTATTCATGTCCTCTGCCCATTTCTTGGTTGGATTTTTTGTCCTTTGGGTGTTGAGTTTGATAAGTTCTTTATAGATTTCAGATACTAGCCCTTTATCTGATATGTCATTTGCAAATATCTTCTCCCATTCTGTCAGTTGTCTTTTGGTTTTGTTGACTATTTCCTTTGCTGTGCAAAAGCTTTTTATCTTGACGAAGTCCCAATAGTTCATTTTTGCCCTTTCTTCCCTTGCTTCTGGTGATGTTTCTAGGAAGAAGTTGCTGCAGCTGAGGTTGAAGAAGTTGCTGACTGTGTTCTCCTCAAGGATTTTGGTGGATTCCTGTCTCACATTGAGGTCTTTCATCCATTTTGAGTCTATTTTTCTGTGTGGTGTAAGGAAATGTAAGGAATTTTGTGTGTGGTGTAAGGAAATGGTCCAGTTTCATTCTTCTGCATGTGGCTGTCCAGTTTTCCCAACACCATTTGTTGAAGAGACTGTCTTTTTTCCACTGGACATTCTTTCCTGCTTTGTCAAAGATTAGTTGACCATAGAGTTGAGGGTCTATTTCTGGGCTCTCTACTCTCTTCTATTTATCTATGTGTCTGTTTTTGTGCTAGTACCATACTGTCTTGATGATGACAGCTTTGAAATAGCGCTTGGAGTCTGGAATTGTGATGCCACCAACTTTGGTTTTCTTTTTCAACATTCTTCTAGCTATTTGGTGTCTTTTCTGATTCCATATAAATTTTAGGATTTTTTGTTTCATTTCTTTGAAAAAAAATGATGGTATTTTGATAGGGATTGCATTAAATGTGTAGATTGCTTTAGGTAGTATAGACATTTTCACAATATTTGTTCTTCCAATACATGAGCATGCAACATTTTTTTCATTTCTTTGAGTCTTCCTCAATTTCTTTCATGAGTACCTTATAGTTTTCTAAGTACAGATTCTTTGCCTCTTTGGTTGGGTTTATTTCTAGATATCTCATGGTTTTGGGTGCAATTGTAAGTGGGATCAACTCCTTAATTTCTCTTTCTTCTGTCTTGCTGTTGGTGTATAGAAACCCAGCTGACTTCTGTGCATTGATTTTATATACTGACACTTTACTGAATTCTGTATGAGTTCTAGCAGTTTTGGAGTGGAGTCTTTTGGGTTTTCCACATAAAGTATCATATCAAATGTGCAAAGAGTAAGAGTTTTACTTCTTCTTTGCTGATCCGGATGCCTTTTATTTCTTTTTGTTCTCTGATTGCTGAAGCTAAGACTTCTAGTACTATGTTGAATAGCAATGGTAATAGTGGACATCCCTGCCATGTTCCTGACCTTAGGGGAAAAGCTCTCGGTTTTTCCCCATTGAGAATGATATTCACTGTGGGTTTTTCATAGATGGCTTTGATGATATTGAGGTATATAACCTATCCCTACATTGTGAAGAGTTTTGATCAAGAAAGGATGCTGTACTTTGTCAAATGTTTTTTCAGCATCTATTGAAAGTAACATATGGTTCTTGTTCTTTCTTTTATTAATGTGTTGTATCACATTGATTGATTTGAGGATGTTGAACCAAACTTGCAGCCCAGGAATTAATCCCACTTGGTCATGGTGAATAATCCTTTTAATGTACTGTTGGATCCTATTGGCAAGTATTTTGGTGAGAGTTTTTGCATCTGTGTTCATCAATGATATTGGTCTGTAATTCTCCTTAAGAAATTAAAAATAGAGCTTCCTTATGACCCTGCAATTGCACTACTGGGTATTTACCCCAAAGATACAGATATAGTGAAAAGAAGGGTCATCTGTATCCCAATGTTTATAGCAGCAATGGCCACGGTCGCCAAACTGTGGAAAGAACCAAGATGCCCTTCAACGTACGAATGGATAAGGAAGATGTGGTCCATAAACATTATGGAGTATTATGCCTCCATCAGAAAGGATGAATACCCAACTTTTGTATCAACATGGATGGGACTGGAAGAGATCATGCTGAGTGAAATAAGTCAAGCAGAGAGAGTCAATTATCATATGGTTTCATTTATTTGTGGAGCATAACAAATAACATGGAGGACATGGGGAGATGGAGAGGAGAAGGGAGTTGAGGGAAATTGGAAGGGGAGATGAACCATGAGAGACTATGGGCTCTGAAAAACAATCTGAGGGTTTTGAAGGGGCGGGGGGTGGGAGGTTGGGGGAGCCAGGTGGTGGGTATTATGGAGGGTACGTATTGCATGGAGCACTGGGTGTGGTACATAAACAATGAATTCTGTTACGCTGAAAAGATATAAAGAAAAATAAAATGGAGTCTTTGTCTGGTTTTGGGATCAAGGTAATGCTGGCCTCATAAAATGAGTTTGGAAGTTTTCTTTACATTTCTATTTTTTTGGAACAGTTTCAGGAGAATAGGTATTAATTCTTCTTTGAATGTTTGGTAGAATTCCTCTGGGAAACCATCTGGCCCTGGGCTCTTGTTTGTTGGGACATTTTTGATGACTGCTTCAATCTCCTTACTGGTTATGGGTCTGTTTAGGTTTTCTGTTTACTCCTGGTTCAGTTTTGGTGGTTTATATGTCTCTGGGAATGCATCCATTTCTTCCAGATTGTCAAATTTGCTGGTGTAGAGTTGCTCATAATATGTTCTTATAATTGTTTGCATTTCTTTGGTGTTGATTGTGAACTCTCCTTTTTCATTCATGATTTTATTAATTTGGGTCCTTTCTCTTTTCTTTTTGTTAAGTCTGGCCAGGGGTTTATCAATCTTATTAATTGATATTAATATATATTAATTAATTATTAAGAACCAGCTCCTAGTTTTATTGATTTGTTCTACTGTTCTTTTGGTTTCTATATCATTGATTTCTGCTCAGATCTTATTATTTCTCTTCTCCTGCTGGGTTTAGGCTTTTTTTTTTTTTTTTCCCTGTTCTTTCTCCCTCTCCTTTAGGTGTAGGGTTAGGTTGTGTACTTGAGAGCTTTCTTTTTTCTTGAGAAAGGCTTGTATTGCTATATACTTTCCTCTCAGGACTGCCTTTGCTTTTTCCCAAAGATTTTGAACAGTTGTGTTTTCATTTTCATTTCTTTCCATGAATTTTTAAAATTCTTCTTTAATTTCCTGGGTGACTCATTCATTCTTTAGTAGGATACTCTTTAGCCTCCATGTATTTGAGTTCTTTCCAACACTCCTTTTGTGATTGAGTTCTAGTTTCAAAGCATTGTGCTCTGAGAATAAGCAGGGAATGATCCCAATCTTTTGGTACCAGGTGAGACCTGATTTGTGACCCCGGATGTGATCTATTCTGGAGAATGTCCCATATGCACTAGAGAAGAATGTGTATTCTGTTGTTTTGGGATGGAATGTTCTGGATATATCAGTGAAGTCCATCTGGTCCAGTGTGTCATTTAAAGCCTTTATTTCCTTGTTAATCTTTTGCTTAGATGATCTGTTCATTTCAGTGAGGGGGATGTTAAAATCCCCTACTATTATTATATTATTGTTGATGTGTTTCTTTGATTTTGTTATTAATTGGTCTAATAATTGGCTGCTCCCATGTTAGGGGCATAGATATTTAAAATTGTTAGATCTTCTTCTTGGACAGACTCTTTAAATATGATATAGTGTCTTTCCTCATCTCTTATTATAGTCTTTGGCTTAAAATCTAATTTACTTGATATAAGGATTGCCACCCCAGCTTTCTTTTTGTTTGCTTTATCATGGTAAATTGTTTTCCACCCCCTCACTTTAAATCAGGAGGTGTCTTTGGGTCTAAGATGAGTTTCTTGTAGACAGCATGTCGATGGGTCTTGTATTTTTTATCCATTCTGATACCCTGTGCCTTTTGATTGGGG
Source organism: Lontra canadensis (assembly GCF_010015895.1). NCBI lineage: Eukaryota > Metazoa > Chordata > Mammalia > Carnivora > Mustelidae > Lontra > Lontra canadensis. The sequence continues at coordinate 35,569,780 of NW_022631001.1, read as the reverse complement.
CATTTAGCCCATTTACATTCAGGGTACCTATTGAAAGATATGAATTTAGTGCCATTGTATTGCTTATAAGGTGACTGTTACCGTATATTGTCTCTGTTGCTTTCTGGTCTGTTACTTTTAGGCTCTCTCTTTGCTTAGAGGACCCCTTTCAATATTTCCTGTAGGGCTGATTTGGTGTTTTGCAAATTCTTTTAGGTTTTGTTTTTCCTGGAAGCTTTTCATCTCTCCTTCTATTTTCAATGACAGCCTAGCTGGATATAGTATTCTTGGCTGCATATTTTTCTTGTTTAGTGCTCTGAATATATCATGCCAGTCCTTTTACACCTTCCAGGTCTCTGTGGATAGGTCTGCTGCCAATCTAATATTTCTACTGTTATATGTTACAGACCTCTTGTCCTGAGCTGCTTTAAGGATTTCCTCTTTGTCACTGAGACTTTTAAGTTTTACTATTAAATGATGGGGTGTCATTAATATTAAATGATGGGGACCTATTTTTATTGATTTTGAGGGGAGTTCTCTGTGCCTCCTGGATTTGATGCTTGTTCCCTTCACCAAGTTAGGGAAATTTTCTGCTAAAATTTGCTCTAATATACCTTCTACCCCCCCCCCTTTCTTCTTTTTCTGGGATCCCAATTATTCTAATATTGTTTCTTCTTATGGTATTACCTATCTCTCGAATTCTCCCCTCATGGTCCAGTAGTTGTTTGTCTCTCTTTTGCTCAACTTCTTTATTCTCCATTATTTAGTCTTCTATCTCACTAATTCCCTCCTCTGCTTCATTTATCCTAGCAGTAAGAGCCTCCATTTTTTAAAAAAGATTTTATTTATTTATTTGACAGAGAAAGATCACAAGTAGGCAGAGAGGCAGGCAGAGAGAGAGGGGGAAGCAGGCTCCCCACTGAACAGAGAGCCCAATGCGGGGCTCGATCCCAGGATGCTAGGATCATGACCTGAGCTGAAGGCAGAGGCCCAACCCACTGAGCCACCCAGGTCCCCCAAGAGCCTCTGTTTTTGTTTGTTCCTAATTAGTAGCTTTTTAAATTTCATCTTCGTTAGATTTTAGTTCTTTTATTTCTCCAGAAATGGATTCTCTAGTATTATCCATGCTTTTTTTGGTGCCCAGCTAGCACCCTGATAATCATCATTCTGAACTCTAGTTCTGACATATTACTAATGTCTGTATTGATTAGGTCCCTAGCCATCAGTATGGCCACTTGTTCTTTTTTTATGGTGAGTTTTTCTGTGTTGTCATTTTATCCAGATAAGAATAGATGAATGAGAGAACAAAATACTAAAAGGGTGGAAACGAGCTCAGAAAAATATACACTAACCAAATCAGAAGAGACCTGAAATGGGGGGAGAACAGAGGGCTAAAAAAGAAAAAAAAATATATTTGACTGGTGGATACAACAGAGCCACACACTTTATTTTGGGTGCATCTTGATCTGTTAGAAGAAACTACCTCCCAAAATTTTAAAGAAAGGAAAACTTATATATATATATATACAAAATTAAGAGTAAGCACAATGAAGGGATGGAATATGATTGTAAAGATGAAAATTTAAAAAGATTCTAAAAAAAAGAACTGATAGGATAAGAAGTTGGTTGAAAAAAGAAAAAAAAGGAGGAAAGAATGTGATCAGGCTGGAGAGTAGAACAAAGCCATGTGCTAGATTTAGGGTGTATTTTGATATATTAGAAGAAACTGTATCCCAAAATTTTAAAGGAAAAAAAACAACCCTACATGTATGCAAAATATAAGGTTAAATACAATGAAGGGATAAAATATGACTATAACAATGAAAATTAAAGAAGACTTTTTAAAAAGGTATTGATAAGACAAAATAGTTAAAAATCATTAAAATAAGAAAGAGGAAAAATTAAAAAATAGAATAAGAAAACAATAAAATGAAAAAAATTCAACTTTGTAAGACTAAAGAATCATGGGGAAAAGCCATGAATTCTATGTGTTGCTTTCCCCTCACTCCGGAGTTCTGCTGTTCTTGATTCGTGAACTTGGTCTTGCCTGGATGTTCTTGCTACTTTTTTGGGGAAACAGCCTATTGCAGTGATTCTCAAATGTCTTAGTCCAAGGTGGAATTGCACTGCGCTTGCCAGGGGCTTGGCTGAGCAATCTGGGCGGTTTTGTTCTCGCGAGCTTTTGTTCCCTGAACACTTTCCGTAGAGCTTTGGAGGACGAGAATGAAAATGGCAGCCTCCCATTCTCTGGCCTGGAGGAGCTGAGAGCTTGAGGCTCCACTCCTCGGTGCACCCTCAGAGAAAAGCAGCTAATCTCTCCCATCTCCCTAGTCTCTGGCCGTGCTCCAAGCTCACCGGCCTGTGACCCAGCTTTTCTATCTGTGGTGCATGGCCCCGTTTGTAGTCCCCAAGCCCAGAAGATTCCTGTAGAGCACTCCCGCACTGCTACTCCTGGTGGAGAAAGGTGAGTCTCCCCAGATCTGCCTCTTGTGGGGTCCCTGGCCAAAGAGCAGCAGCCCGATTCTGCCTTGGATCATGATTTAAGGTAACCCCGAGCTGAGAGCACACTCTCCAGCTCTATCTCTGCAGTCGACTTCCCTGCTCTGATACCTGGGAGCTCTGCCTCACTCAGACACCCTGTGTCTTTCTGTGATCCCGCAGGTACTGAGACCACAGTGTCCCCACCAGGGTTCCACCCCCGCTTAGCCTCTGGAGCGATGTCCCTCAGTGCAGCAGACTTCTAAATGTTCTGATTTTTTTCTCTGCTGTTCTCTTACTTTTACTTGCCAGAAACTGGCCCCCTTCACTGTGGTCTCTCTTCCCATCGCCTCAGATTCACTTCTCCACTTATCCTATCTTCTGGGAAGTGGTTGATTTTTTGTTCCTAGAATTGCTGCTCTTCTCTTCTCTCTCCTGTTGAGTTTGTAGCTTTTCAGACTGATTTGATAGATATCTAGCTGAACTCCTGGGACCTGGTGATATTTAGGTCTCCTACTCCTCTGCCATCTTGCTCCTCCCCTATTATTCTGTTTAAAATATTTTCTTATATGCATTATGATCTTTTTTTCTCATCCATGAGCTATTCAAAAGCAAGTGCTTAAATTGAAATCTCTAGGAATTGTCTAATAATCTTCTACAAAATTGATTTACAGTTTAAATTAACTGTGATCAGATTTTATAGTCTATATTCTTCCTAGTCAAAGTTTGATTTATAAGCCTAATAACACCAGTATCATTTGGGAGCTTATTGGAAATCCAAAATCTATATTTGGTCAAAATCCTAACTGATATCTATGCTGATATCTAAAGTTTGTGAAGCACTACTCCATATCACTTCAATTCTTTGAAATGTGTTGAAACATATTTGATGATATAGTCTTTTTTGGTGTATGTTACTCTTGTGATTGAAAATGTACATTGTACAGTTTGGTTTGCTGTTCCATAAATGTCTTTTAAGTGAGGGTGATTAATCATGCAAATCAAATCTCTTATATCCTTACCATGTTTTTTTCTGTTTTATCAACTCTTGAATAAAGCTTGTTAAAATTTCCAACTGTAATTGTAGATTTGTGTAGTTCTGCTTTTAGTTTTATTAACTTTTGCTTTATAGATTTTGAAACTATGCTATTTGATGCACACCTGTTTAGAGTTTTCAATCATTCTGTTTTTCTTTTTATCATATGAAATTTCCTTTTTAAACTTTACTAGTATTTTTCCTTAGAGTCCTCTTATGTGTGTGTGTGTGTGTGTGTGTGTGTCTGTGTATGTGTGTATAGGAAAAAAAATCTATATCTATATCTATATCTATCTATCTATCTATCTATCTATCTATATATCTTAGCTTTTTGGGGTTAGTGTTGGTACTTGCATCTTATGTCTTTTTTCTTCTTTTTCTCTCACTCTGTCTTAACTTTATATTTAAAAGTATTTTGTGTAAATAGCTTGTTATGGGGCATCTGGGTGGTTAAGTGCATTAAACATCTGCCATTGGTTCAGGTCATGATCCCAGGATCATGGGATCAAGTCCCACATGGGTTTCCCTGCTCAACAGGAAGTCTGCTTCTCCCTCTGCCCTCTGCCCTTCCCCCTCCTTGTGTTCTCTCTCTCAAATAAATAAATAAAATCTTTTTAAAAATAGCTTATGAAGGATGCCTGTGTGGCTCAGTTGGTTAAGCCACTACCTTTGGCTCCAGTCATGATCCCAGGGTCCTGGGATCGAGTCCTGCATCGGGCTCCTTGTCCAGCAGGGAGCCTGCTTCTCTCTCTGCCTCTGCCTGCCGCTCTGCCTGCTTGTGCTCTCTCTCTCTCTCTGACAGATAAATAAATAAAATCTTTTAAAAAAATAAAAAATAAAAATAGCTTATAATTAGCCTTTTAAATGTCTTTAGTATTTATATTTTAATTGCAGTTTTTTTATCCACTTATAGTTAATGTATATATTTAGTAATATAATTGAGTTTAATACTGATGTCCTTTTATTTTCCATTTGCTCACTCTGCTTATTTGTTTCCTCATTACATTTGGATTAACAAGATATTATCTTTTTCATTATATTTTTGATTAACAAGATAGTTTTATTTTTACTTTTCTTCCTCTATTAGCATTTGAGTCATAATTCTTTATTCATTTAGTGTTTACCAGCTCAATGGCAACATGTCCCTTGATTTATTAAAGTCTACCTTAAATTAATACTTTTACCACTTCCTGAATAATGAAACAATTTGCAACAGTTTAATTCCATTTGCCTCCTTCTTATCTTTTATGTTGTTGTAATATATTTTATAACCACCTATGTTTAAATCCCCACATGACATTACTATTTCTCTAAGGAGCAAAATTCATTTATATTATCTACATTTTATTCTTTCCAATGGTATTTATTTATTTATTTCAGTTCCATGCATCAACTTGGGGTCATTTTTTATTCAGGCTGAAGAACTCTTTTGAGTCTTTCTTGTAGTACAAGTTCCATGCCCTTCTGAGTAAGCCAGCTAGGCACCCCTTTTTATCTTCTTTTAAAGGATTATATAGAAGAAGATTATGTCTCTTTTTTAAAGTTTTCATAAACTTTACTCCCAACATATACTGCTTTCTGTGGGAGATATATTTGGCCATTAATTCAGTTCCTATTGGTCTGTCAGTTTTTTCAGGTTGGCATTCTTAGGTTTTCTATTTCTTTTGGAGTCAATCTTGGTAGATTGCTAGATTGTTCATTTTATTTGGATTTTATTAGCATAAAACATTTATTAGCATATTCTTGTTCACTGTATTCTCGTATGATTAAAAGAAATATCTACTGAAACAAGCACTCTTCTGGTTATTGTTAGTATCCAATCAGGTTCTAGAGTTCCACAATAATTTATTCAAGCAGCTCTTTTCAGTTCATACATTGCTTTGGTGAAAAAGACCAATTCTTAGAACTTCCTGTTCCACCCTTTTGCATGTCACTCTGATCTGGGCTGGCCTCGCCTTTAAGAAAAGCTGAAGCCAGGAGCAAAACTGATGGTCAGTTTTCTTCTTTTTTACTTTCTCATTAATACTTCTTGTAAGACATATCTACTAATGATGAATATTCTTAACTTTTTTCATATGAGAATGTTTACCTCACCTTCATTTTTGAAAAACAGTGTTTTTGTTATATTTCATTAACAAGTGCTTTTATTTAGAAAAAGTTTTTTAGGACTCTGAATATGTCATTTCATTGTGTTGTGGCCTTTATTGTTTCTGATACAAAGTCAACAGTTAATCTTATTGGTGTTGCCTAGTACCGTTGACCCTTGAATAACTAGGGGGTTGGGTTGCTGTCTCTCCCCTCCACAGTCCAAAATCCATGTATATATATATCTTCTTTTATTGAAGTATAATTGACATACAATGCTCTATTAGTTTCAGGTGTACAACATATTGATTCAATAATTTGATACATGATTAATGCTCACCATGATAAGTGTAATCACCATGTGTTACCATATGATGTTATGACATTATTCACTATATTGCCTATACCATACTTTTCACCCCTGTGACTTATTTTATAACTGGGCGTTTGTATCTCTTAATCTCTTTCTTGCATTTTGCCTGTCTCCCCCCTACTGCGTTGCCCCTGCCAACCACCAGTTTGTTCTCCGTATTTAAGAGTCTGTTTGAAAGACAGAAACAGAACTGTGAAAAATATATAAAGCTGTTATTGTGATAACCATAGTTAATGGTGAATATAGTGAATAATATTATATCGTACATTTAAAATTGGCTGAGACAACAGATCTTAAAAGTTCTTTTCACAAGACAAAAACACATACCTGTGTGGTGATGGATGATAACTACATTTAGTGTGGTGATCATTTCACAATATATACACATACCACTGTGTTGTACACCTAATACTGATAGAATGTTATAGGTCAATTATATCTCAATTTTTTTAAAAAAAAGTTTTTATTTATTTATTTTTGTGAAGGAGCCAGATAGAGATAGCTAGAGAGAGCACTAGTGGAGAGGAGAGGGAGAAGCAGCACCCCACTGAGCAGGGAGCCCAGCACAGGGCTCAATCCCAGCACCCAGGGCTTATGACCTGAGCTGAAGGTGAACACTTAACCAACTGAGCCACCCAGCTGCTCCAATTATATCTTAATTAAGGAATTAATTAATTGTTAAAGATTTTATTTACTTGACAGAGGGAGAGAGAGCACAGCAGTGGGAGTGGTAGAGGGAGAGGGAAAAGCAGGCTCCCTGCTGAGCAGGGAGCAGGATGCGCACTGAATACAGGGCTCTAGCCCTGGCCTCTATCCCAAGACCCTGGGATCATGACCCAAGCGAAAGGCAGATGCTTACCCAACTGAGCCACCCAGATGCCCCCTATTTCTCAATGTTTAAAAATAAATGAATAAGCAGAACAAAATACCTGATCTTAAGTTTGTTGTTTGTTTTTTAGATTCTACATATAAGCAAAATGGTATTTGTCTTTCTCCGTTTGACTTATTTCACTTAGGATAATATCCTCTAGGTCCACCCATGTTGTCACAAATGTTAAGGCCTCATTCTTTTTAATAACAGAGTAATAATTCATTACAATACACATATATACATACATATATCACCTCTTTATCTAGTCATCTGTCAGTGGACACTCGGGTTGTTTCCATATATTTGTTACTATAACTAATGCTGCAATAAATGTAGAGGGCATATATATGTTTTTGAAATAGTGGTTTTGGCTTTTTTGGTAAATACCCAGTAGTAGAGTTACTGATCGTGTAGTATTTCTATTTTTAATTTTTTAAGGAGTCTCCATACTGTTTTTCACAATGGCTGCATGAATTTATATCCCCACAAGTAGTGCACAAGGATTTCTTTTCTTCCACATCCACTCCAAAGCTTGTTCTCTCTTATCTTTTTTTTATTTTAGTCATTCTAACAGGTGTGAGGTGATATCTCATTGTGGTTTTGAGTTGCATTTCCCCATTGATGAGTGATGTTAGCATTTTTCATATGATTATTCATTTTTTTGATGTTGAGTTGTGTTAGTTCTTCATATATTTTGGATATTAACCCCTTTTTTGATATATCATTTGTAAATATCTTCTCCCATTCACTGGGTTGTTTGTTTTGTTTTGTTAATGGTTTTCTTTGTTGTACAAAAGCTTTTCATTTGATGTGGTCCCAATAGTTTGTGTTTTTTTTGCCTTGTTTGAGAAGACATTATCTGTAAATATGTGGATGAGGCCAATATCTAAGAGATGGCTGCTTATGTTTTCTTTTGGCAGTTTTATAGTTTCAGGGTTCATGTTTAGGCCTTTAATCCATTTTGAGTTTATGTTTGTGTATGGTGTAGAAAGTGGTTCTATTTTATTTTTTTGCAAGCAACTGTTCCGTTTTCCCAACACCACTTATTGAAGAAGCTGTCTTTTTTCCCCCACTGTATATTCTTGTCTCCTTTTTTTGTAGATTAATTGACTATATAGGGGTGGATTAATTTCTGGGCCTTATATTGTTCTATTGATCTATGTGTCTGTTTTTGTGCCAATACCATACTGTTTTGATTACTATAAGTTTGTAGTATATCTTGAAGTCTAGGGTTATAATACCTCCAGATTTGTTCTTTGAAAGATTGCTTTAGTTATTTGAGGTCTTTTATGGTTCTATATTAATTTTAGTATCATTTGCCGTAGTTTTACGAAAAATCCTGTTGGTATTTTGATAGGGATTGTATTAAATCTATAGATTGCTTTAGTTAGGATGGACATTTTAATGACACTAATTTTTCCAATCTACGAGCATGGTATATCTTCTATGTGTGTGTGTGTGTGTGTGTGTGTGTGTGTGCGCGCGCGTGTGTGTGAGATCTTCAGTTTTTTTCATCAGTGTCTTATAGTTTTCTGGGTATAGATCTTTCACCTCCTTAATTAAATTTATTCCTAAGTATTTTACTCTGTTTAGTGTAACTGTAAATGAGATTGTTTTCTTAATTTCTCTTTCTGGTAGTTCATTATTAGTGCATAGAAATGTAATGTCTTTTTTAAAAAAATTTTTTTAAGATTTATTCATTTGAGAGAGAGAAAGAGAGATGAGTGGGAGAGGGGCAGAAGGAGCAGGAGAAGAAGACTCCCCTCTGACCAGGTGCCCAATGTGGGGCTCAGTTCTAGCACCCCAGGATCATGACCTGAGCCAAAGGCAGATACTTAAAGAACTGAGCCCCAAGGTTCCCCAAAATGCAATGACTTTTTGAATATTGATTTTGTATCCTGCAACTTTACTGAATTCATTAATTAGTTCAAATAGGTTTTGGTGGAGTCTTTAGGGTTTTCTATATATAGTACCATGTCATCTGCAAATGGTGACCATTTTACTTCTTCCTTACCAATTTTGTTGCTTTTTACTTATTTTTCTTGTCTGATTGCTGTGGCTGACTTCTAGCACTACGTTGAACAAAAATGGTGAGAGTAGACATCCTTGTCTTATTCCTGATTTTGAGCTTCTCACCATTGAGTATAATTTTAGCTGTGGGCTTAGTACATAGGCTTTTATTATATTGACATATGCTCTCTTTCTACCAACTTTGTTGAGAGATTTTACCACAAATAGATGTTGAATTTTTCAAATGTATTTTCTGCATCTATTGAGATGATCATATGGTTTTTATCCTTCCCCTTCTTAATGGAATGTATCGTAGAGCTTGATTTTCAAATACTGAACTGCACTTGGGTAACTAGAATAAATCCTTCTTGATTGCGGTGAATGATCTTTCTAATACATTGTTGAATTCAGTTTGCTAATATTTTGTTGAGGATTTTTCCATCTCTGTGCATCAAAGATATTGACCTATAGTTTTCTTTTTTTTGTAGTATATTTGTCTCGTTTTGATATCAGAATAATTCTGGCTTTATAGAATAAGTTTAGAAGCTTTCCTGTTCTGGAATAGTTTGAGAAGGACAGGTATTAACTCTTGTTGGAGTTTTTTGATTACTGACTCAATTTTGTTACTAGTAATTGGTCTGTTCAGATTTTCTATTTCTTCCAGATATAGTTTTGGAAGATTATATGTTTCTATGAACTTATCCATTCCTTCTAGGTTGTCCAATTTGTCAGCATATATAATCTTACAATTCTTTTATTTCTGTGCTGTTGATTGTTATTTCTCCTCCTTACTTTTTGATTTTATTTATTTGGGTCCTCTCTTTTTTTTTTTCTTGGCAAATCTGGCTAAAAGTTATCAACTTTAACTTTTCAAAGAATCAGCTCTTCACTTCATTGATCTTTTCTATTTTTTTTCTTAGTCTCTCATTTATTTCCACTCTTATCTTTATTATTTCCTTCTTTCTACTAACTTTGGGTTTTGTTTGTTTTTCTCCGTCTAGCTCCTCCTAGATGAAAGGTTAGATTGTCCTTTTGAGATTTTTCTTGTTTCTTGAGATGGGCCCACAGCATCATAAGCACCATAAATTTCCCTCTTAGAACTTCTTTGGCTGCATCCCAAAGATTTGAGACCATAATATTTTCATTTTTGTTTGTCTCCATGTATTTTTTTTAAATTTTGTCTTTGATTTCTCTATTGACCCTTTGGTTATTTAGCCACATGTAACTTTTGAGTCCCACAAAACTTAACAATGAATAGTCCACTGTTGACTGCAAGCCTTACTAATAACACAAATAACACATATGCTTATGTTATATGTATTATGTATTGTATTCTTACAATAAAGTAGGCTGGAGAAAAGAAAATGTTATTAAGAAAATCCTAAGGCAGGGACTCCTGGGTGGCTCAGTTGGTTAAGTGGCTGCCTTCGGTTCAGGTCATGATCCTAGTGTCCTGGGATCGAGTCCCACATTGGGCTCCTTGCTCGGCAGGGAGCCTGCTTCTCCCTCTGCCTCTACTGCCACTCTGCCTGCCTGTGCTCTCTCTCTGACAAATAAATAAATAAAATCTTAAAAAAAAATCCTAAGAGAGAGAAAATACATTTATAGTATGGTACTATATTTACCGAAAAAAATTCCGTGATTATGTAGGCCCATGCAGTTCCAGTTCATGTTGTTTAAGGGTCAACTGTACATGCCCAGTATATTTTCTCTTCCTGATTTCAGGATTTTCTCTTTGTCTTAACCTTTGACTATGATGTTCCTGAATGAGTATCTCTTTGTGCTTATCTTACTGGAGTTTGCTGAGCTTCTTGGATGTGTGGGTTAATTTTTGTCAGCAAAGTTTGGAAAATTTTTGCCATTAATTTTCTGAATAATTCTTTGGTCCCTTTCTTTCCCTCCTCTCTGATACTTTTATTACATATATGATAGTGCACTTAATGATGTCCCACATTTCTCTGAGACTGTTAATTTTCTTCCCTTTTCTTGTTCTTCAGATTACATAATTTCTTTTTCTATTATTATTATTTTAAAGAGGGAGAAGGGGCAGAGGGACTCCCTGTTGAGTATGAAGCCTGATGCAGGGCTAGATCTCATGACCCTAAGATCATGACCTGAGCCAGAACCAAGAGTCAGATGCTCAACTGACTGAGACACCCAGGTGCCCCCAGATTTTATCATTTCTATTAATGAATCTGCCAATTGGTCAATTTTTTCTTCTACCAGTTCAAATCTACTATTGGGGTACTCTAGTGAATTCTTCACTTTTGTTATTGTTACTTAAAGTGTTACTTTTCAACTCCAGAATTCCATTGATTCTTTTTTTAAAGATTTTATTTACTTATTTGACACACACAGAGAGAGACAGAGAGATCACAAGTAGGCAGAGAGGCAGGCAGAGAGAGATGGGGGAAGCAGGCTTCCCGCTGAGCAGAGAGCCTGATGTGGGCCTTAAGGACCTGGGATCATGACCTGAGCCCAAAGCAGAGGCTTAACCCACTGTGCCACCCAGGCACCCTCCATTGATTCTTTTGAATAATTTCTTTATTGATATTCTTTTTTTGATGAGACATTGTCATCATACTTTCCTTTAATTCTTTAATTGTGGTTTCCTTTAGTTCTTGGAACATGTTTGTAATAATTGCTTTGAAGTTTTCTGTGCTAATTCTACCATCTGTTTCTCTTTGAATGACAGATTTTATTGCCAGCACTTTTTCCTATATATGGGGTGACATTTTCCTGTTTCTTTTCACATGTTATAGTTTTTCATTGAAAACTAGACATTTTAGGTATTATAGCAATTTGGGGACTTGTTTTCCCCTTCCCAGGGAGTTGTTGTTTATTTTTCTTTGCTTGTTGGTTTATTTCTTTAGTGAGTTGGATGAACTAATTGTGCAAAATTTATATTTCCCTGTACGGTGCAGTCTCTAATTTACTTACTCAGGTTCCCCCACACCCCCACCCCTGTTTTTATCTTTTAGCCTGGATTTCTAAGGATCACTTCTTGGCCACCATAAGTCACTTACTGGTCAAAGGTTGTGCTTTATTTCTTAGCCACTTAGATTTTTTTTAAAAAAGATTTTATTCATTTATTTGACAGAAAAAGATCACAAGTAGGCAAAGAGGCAGGCAGAGAGAGGGGGAAGCAGGCTCCCTATTGAGCAGAGAGCCCAATGTGGGGTTCAATCCCGGGACTTTGAGATCATGACCTGAGCCAAAGGCAGAGGCTTAACCAACTGAGCCACCCAGGTGCCCCTAGATTTTTTTTTTTTTAATCTTTTTACTAATAGACATGTGTGGTTTGTTATCTGCTATCACAATTTGGGAAGTTTACATTTTTCCACCACATTCATCCAGGGCCAGGGAACTTTGAAATTCCTTCTCTGATCACTCCTGGTGGGATGTTATGTGCACCACACATTCTTCCAGATTGCCAGGAGTGAGTGTCATTTTATTTTTAAGCTTGGCTTCTTAGGAGTTGTCTCTGGGGTAGAGCAGTTTATTGTTCAGTCAGTGCTTGGTCAAATGTTTTATTCACTCCCCTTGCTCCATGGAAGCTTCACCTTGTGTCGATGGGTCTAAGTGTGCCTTGGGGAATGCTTTCAGGTCTGCCACATGTCTACTTTTGATTGCTCCTGCAGGCGTGTGATGGTGCCCATGCATACAACCTTCCCAACACCAGAGTCAATTATGATTCCAGAGGCCTCTTTGTGGCTCTCTCTCTCCCTGGCCCTCCCTTTTAAACCTCTATCTCCTCTGCTTTTTGGCTTGTATAATAGAGCTACCAGCTTCCTCTTCATTTTTCTCCACCTGATCTTCATGATTTTCAACAACCTTCTTAGACATGGCATCCTCCACTCAGTTCCCTTAAGCAGACTTGTGGAGTTCTTCATCTCATAGCCTACCTCTCCCTCTGGGCATAACCCCTGTGCCACTGAGCTGGAATTGGGGATAGAGATGGACATTTATTTTGGTGACACCCTGTTGTACAGGCGATACGGGGGCCAAGGGTGGGGAAGTCTCATTCCCTTGTCTTCATATCTTGACCCTCCAGACATGGAAATTCTGCTTATTGAGTACATGTAGTTGGGTGAATGTGAGAAGTGAATGGAGCCCCAGCATTCTCAGCCTTTCATGCTTGGGGTAGAATTTCTATTCTGTGAGTGGGTGCTGGGTAGAAAAAGAGAGTCTGGTCCTCTTGTCTATGCCTGCCTGGAATAGAGCTTCTGCAATACAGGGTTGGTGGTAGGCAAGGACAGTGTTGGTGGAGGAGAAACCCCAGCAGCATGCCCTTACTAGGTTGAATAAATCCTAGACTGGGAAGTGCAGGGAAAGGGATTCCTCACTTTCCTGACTGCTTCTTGACAGGTGTTTCTGTATGAGTTTGAAAACCAGAAGAAGAGCTTATATATCATGGTGCTGGGAGTGAATAAAAGAGTGAATGGTGACTGTAAAATGAATGTAAATGAATGTAAAACATTCATTTTACCAAGATTTAATAGGCTTTCTTAAATGAATGTTTTTCCATTTGTGGCATGTATTTAGGACAATTTCCAGAGACTTTAAATTATTGTTTTCTTAAAATAATTTTCTCCAGTTAAATTGTTGTTTTGCGGGCACCTGGGTGGCTCAGTGGGTTAAAGCCTCTGCCTTCGGCTCAGGTCATGGTCCCAGGGTCCTGGGATCGAGCCCCACATGGGGCTCTCTGCTAGGCGGAGAACCTGATTCCCTTCCTCTCTCTCTGCCTACTTGTGATCTCGCTCTTGCTCTCTCTCTCTCTGTCAAATAAATAAAATCTTTAAAAAAAATTGTTGTTTTGCTGGGGAGAGGGTCCACTGAGCTACTTGCTGTTCTGGAAGTTCCACCCCCAAAATGATCTTTTCAAAATGGAAACCTGTCAATGATTTTCCTGCTCTAAAACTACTCCTTCTCTCTAACTTAAAGCAGTTTAATGAGTTTGATTTTTTTCATTGCTTTTAGAAAAAAAATCTAAAACTCTTAATTTGACCAACCTATGTGATCTAGCCTATCTTTCTAATCTCAGTTTGAGCCAATTCTGTCCCACTGGTCACAAGGTCTCTCCCAGTTCCTCAAATGTGTCAAGGTCTCTTCTGCCTTAAGACCTACCCATATACCTTTCATGTGCTTGGAAATCTGTGTCTGTCTGCTGTCTTCCTTCCTCCCTCCCTCCCTTCCTTCCTCCCTCCCTTCTTCCTCCCATACCCCTTCCTCCCTCTCTCCTTTCTTTCTTTTTTCCTTCCTTCTTCCCTCCATATCCCTTCCTTCCTTCCTTCCTCCTTTCCTTCTTTTTCCTTCTTTCCTCCCTCTCCCTCCCTCCCTCCTTCCTTCCCTTCCTTCCTTCATTAAAATTTTAGTTGCAGTATAGTTAACATACAGTTTTATTTATCTTTATTTTTCTATTATGTTATGCTAGTCAACATACAGTACATCATTAGTTTTTGATGTAGTGTTCCATGATTCATTGTATGTGTATAACCAGTGCTCCATGCAATCTGTGCCTTCCTTAATACCTATCACTGGAATAACCCATTCCCCCACCCACCTCCCCTCTAAAACCTTCAGTTTATTTCTTGGAATCCATAGTCTCTCATGGTTCATCTCCCCCCTCTGATTACCCCTCTTCAGTTTTCCCTTCCTTCTCCTAATGTCCTCCATGCTATTCTGTATGTTCCACAAATAAGTGAAACCATATGATAATTGACTCTCTGCTTGACTTATTTCATTCACCATAATTCCCTCCAGTCCCATCCATAACATGCAGTTTTAAAAAGTAGTTTCAGGGGTTGCCTGGGTGGCTCAGTTGGTTAAGGATCCAACTATTGATTTTGGTTCAGGTTGTGACATTAGGGTTGTGAGATCAAGGCCCATTCAGGGGTTCTCACTTATCATAGAGTCTACTTGAGATTCTCTCTCTCTCCCTCTCCCTTACCCCCAAAATAAATAAATAAAATCCTAAAAAGAAAGTAAAGTAGTTTCAGGTGTACAATACAGTGATTCAACAATTCTATCTATATATTACTCAGTGCTCATCAAGGTAAGTGTACTCTTAATCCCCTTCATTTATTTTACCAATCCCCCCACCATTTCCTCTCTGGTAGCCATCAGTTTGTTCTCAAATATATATTTAAGAGTTTTTTCTTTGTCTCTTTTTTTTTCCTTTGTTCATTTCTTTTGTTTCTTAAATTCCACGTATGAGTGAAATCATATAGTATTTGTCTTTCTCTGACTTATTTCATGTAGCGTTATACTCTCTAGCTCCATCCATGTTGTTGCAAATAGCAGGATTTCACTTTTTATGATTAAATAACATCCGACTATCTCTGTATATAGCATCTTTATCTATTCATCTATCAATGGACATGTAGGCTATTTCCATAATTTGACTATTATAAATAAAGCTGCAATAAGCTTAGGGATGCATATATCCTTTCAAATTAGTGGGGGTTTTGAGGGGGAGGGGATAAATGCCCAGTAGTGTGACAACTGGATTGTAGGGTAGATGTATTTCTTAATTTTTTTTTTTGGAACCTCCATACTCTTTTTCACAGTGGGTATACCAGTTTGCATTCCCACCAACAATGTACAAAGTTTGTTTTTCTCCACATCCTTGTCAACACTTGTGTTTTTGATTTTAGCTATTCTGAGAGGTGTGAGGTGGTATTTCATTGTGGTTTTGACATGTATTTCCCTGATAATAAGTGGTGTTGAGCATCTCTTCATATGTCTGTTGGTCACCTGTATGCCTTCTTTGGAGGAATATCTGTTCAGGTCTTCTGCCTATTTTTATTTTATTTTTTAAAAAGATTTCATTTTTTTATTTACTGGAGAAGGGGGAGGGGGAAGAGGAAAAAATCTCCAGGAAACTCTGCACTGAGTTCAGAGCCTGATCTCATTACCCTGAGATCATGACCTGAACTGAAATCAAGAGTCAGGCACTTAACCAACAAGCCACCCATGCACCCTGCTTCTGCCCATTTGTTAATTGGATTATTGTTTTGGGGGTGTTGGGTTGCATAAGTTTTTTTTTTTTTTAAGATTTTATTTATTTGTTTGACAGAGAGAGAGCGCAAGTGAGTGCACAAGCAGTGGGAGCAGCAGACAGAGGGAGAGGGAGAAGCAGGCTCCTTGCTGAGTGGGGAGCCTGATGCAGGGCTCAATCCCAGGACCCTGGGACCATGATCCTAGCCAAACACAGATGTTTAAGTGAGCCACCTGAGCCACCCAGGATGCCCCATTGAGTTGTATAAGTTCTCTATATATTTTGGATACTAACTTTTTATTGGAAATGTTGTCTTCTTCCATTTAGTAGATTGTTTTTTAGATCTTTTGGTTTCCTTCACTGTGAAAAAGTTTTTTATGTTAATGTAGTCCCAATAGTTTATTTTTGCTTTTGTTTCCCTTTTCTCAAGAGACATCTAGAAAATTGTTGTTATAGCTGATGTCAGAGAAATTACTGTCTGTGCCCTCTTCTAGAATTTTTATGGTTTCAGAGCTTTTATTTTGGTCTTTAAAACATTTTGAGTTTATTTTTGTGTACAGTGTAAGAAAGTGAGTCTGTTTCATTTTTTTGCATGTAGCTGTCTCGTTTTCCGAACACCATTTTCTCAACAGACAATCTTTTTCCCATTAGATATTGTTTCTTGCTTTGTTGAAGACTAATTCACCATAATAAACCCAATCATGGGTTTATTTCTGGGCTTTCCATTCTGTTCTTTTGCTCTATGTGCCTATTCTTGTGCCAGTACCATACTGTTTTGATTACTACAGCTTTGTACTAAAACTTGAAATCTGGGATTGTGATACTTCCAGCACATTGCTTTTCTTTTCCAAGATTGCTTTGGCTTTTTTGTGTGTGTGTTTTTGGTGTGTGTGTGTGTGTGGTTCCATACACACTTTGGTATTATTTATTCCAGTTCTGTGAAAAATGCTATTGATATTTGAATAGAAATTGCATTAAGTCTATAATTGTTTGGGGTCATATGGACATTTTATTTTTTTTTGAAGATTTGTATTTATTTATTTATTTGACAGAGATCACAAGTAGGCAGAGAGGCAGGCAGAGAGAGAGGAAGGGAAGCAGGCTCCCTGCCGAGCAGAGAGTCCGACGTGGGGCTCGATCCCAGGACCCTGGGATCATGACCTGAGCTGAAGGCAGAGGCTTTAACCCACTGAGCCATCCAGGTGCCCCATATGGACATTTTAACAATATTTGTTCTTCTAATCCATGAGCATGGAATACCTTTCCATTTGCTTGTGTTGTCTTCAATTTCTTTTATCAGTGTTTTATACTTTTCAGAGTACAGGTCTTTCACCTCCTTAGTTAAGTTTATTCCCAAATATTGCATGATTTTTGGTGCAGTTGCCATTGGGATTCTTTTCTTAGTTTCTCTTTCTGTTGCTTCATTAGTAGTATATGGAAATGCAATGGATTTCTGTACATTTATTTTGTATCCTGCAACTTTACTGAATTGATCACTTCTAGTAGTTTTTTGGTGGAACCCTCAGGGTTTTCTATATACAGTATCATGTCATCTACAATTAGTGGAAATTTCACTACTTTACCAATTTGGATGCCTTTTATTCCTTTTTTCTTGACTGATTGCTGTGGCAGGGTGTATCACCCTTTCTTTACTCAGCTCATTTCTATTCATTGTGGAGAACCCAGCCAAAGCCACCACACTTCAGCAAAGGACTCTCTTTGTGTCCTGACATGAATAAGTCTAATCCTCCAACTGAACCTAGAACTTCCCTTCCCATACCTGTAATATTTTAATTTGTTGTTATGAGTTGTTTATTATTCAATAACTTTTCCTTCTCTATTTGATTGTTTGAAAACAATTTGAGGAATTGTTTTCTCTTGTGCGTTCCCAAAAACCTCAAAAAAGACTTGACTGATAAACTGAGCAATGTACCACAGAGCCTTTTAACATAGAGAATAACGCTAGAGTATCCTGTAGTATGAAGTGGGTGAAGAATACAATGGTTACTAATATTTATTTTTTACTTGTCATCTCTTCACTATTTATGCAGTTATTCTAGGGTAATTATGTTTTGGTCAGGGCACATAGATTCTTTTGGAGTTTGGATGCCCAGTTCAGGCACCCTTAAGTCAATGAGGCAGCAATAGGATGCTGCTTCTAGTAACTCCAAGACAAACAGGGAACTTTCCACTTCCCTTTTTTCCTCTGGTCTCTGTCTGAAATCAAAGTCATCCTGGCTGAGAGAAGCTTGTGGAGGCCAACACAGGGAATATGCTGACTCATGTCTCCTCCCTTCCCCATCTTCCTTTTGTCTCATGTAGAATTATGAAAACATGTCTGTCTTGTTTATTGGCACAAGTAGATACTTAATAAATCTTTTTATTTCTTTTTCAGTACATGGATGATTGTTTTAGTCAGTTACATAGCTGTGGGCAATTAGAGTTCCTCCCATTGTTTTCTAGCTCTTTCCCAGTAATGCCTGGAAAATTCCTCAATAATAATCTTGGTTCTGTTTGACTCACAGCTCCCAAATGGCCATGCCCATGCCAGTCAGTGCCAAATATCATTGGTAGTGTACCTGTATCAAGGAAAAGAGAAACTCACAACTAAAAGTACAATAACTCTCTGAGTGCCCTGACAGTGCCCAGAAGTCCCTTTCAGACTCTCTGTAAACATTGGCAACATGTTTTTTTTAATCCTTTTCTAAATAAACCCCAATAAATGATGGTTGAATGAATGAATGAATGAATGAATAAACAACACCTGCATATCCTCAGTGGCTAGCAAAATAAGCAAGGAGAAATTTCTTCTTGAATTTTGTTGCTTTAGTTTTGTTCAACCATCATGTGTGGCCTCTTAACAGTTTTTCGGTAGGAAATGTACAGCATGTTAGTTTCAGTATGTGTTTCTCCCTTCACTAGATTTCCAGGGGTCAGGGGGGTATAACCTCTTTGTGCCATCATTTCTGCCTATGGGAGACAAGATCTGCATTCTAAACAACTGACTTATGAGTAAACTTTTGGAATGCAGCTGGCTCTGAATTTCAGAACTCCTTGTGTAATGCTAAGATACCAAAACAGAGTAATTTCTATAGGCTTTCTTTACTTGACCTTTTTGTTCTATTTCCATTTAAAATGATTATTTAATAAAATACAGAAGCTGAGTTGGTTAAGCGTCTGACTTGGTTTCGGCTCAGGTCATGATCTCAGGGTCATGATCTCAAGAGTTGTGAAACTGAGCTCTGCATCAGGCTCTGTGCTTAGCAGGAAGTCTGCTTGGGTTTCTCCCTCCCTATCTCTCTAGCTCTACTCCCCGCCCAGCATGAGTAAGTAATCTTAAAAAATATATAGAAATCAATGCCGCTATAACAATTCTTGTTTGTCCCTCCGTGGTCCATGCTGTAGCTCAGTTGATTGTCACAGTCCTTGGCTCAGAGTACGCAACTATCAGATGAATGGAGGGATGGTTGGATTAATGGATGAATGGAAAAACAAATGAATATCACACGGAGTGTAGTTGATGGAGTTGGAAACTTTAGATTGGAGAACACTTAGATAAAATGTGATAGTTTCTTCACATATGTGAAGGTCTGAGTTTTGTTTGTTTTTGAAATTCTACAGGTTTATGAGGCAGAACCAAGACCAATGCACAAAGGTTTGTTTCAATCCAACAAGCAATTTCAGTGTTTGACCCACTGCAAATAGAATCACTAAATAGTACAATTGTGCTTTGCTGCTTTGGGGTGAGTAGGGACCTGGAGTAGTGATGAAGTTTCTAGAGAAGAAGCAATAATCATAGGAAGGAGGGACTGGGATATGTCTAGAAACTGAGTTTGCACCATTAGTTCAATTTTTTTTTAAGATTTTATTTATTTATTTGACACAAAGAGACATCACAGGCAGGCAGAGAGGCAGGAAGAGACAGAGAGGGAAACAGGCTCCCTGTGGAGCAGAGAGCCTGATTTGGGGCTTGATCCCAGGATCCTGAGATCATGACCTGAGCTGAAGGCAGAGGCTTAACCCACTTAGCCATCCAGGTGCCCCCCATTAGTTCAATTTTGACTTAAGTTGTGTTCCTATTTGGAGTGCCCGGGAAAAAGCTGCTGCGGCTGCTGCTGCTGCTGCTGTGTGTGTGTGTGTGAGTGTGTGTGTGTGTGTACGCTCACACATACGTGTTGGGGGGGTGGAGTAGAGCCACTTGTTGGCACCATCACTTAAGTTAATATTTAATGCTCTATGAATCTGTCCCTTCAAAACCTTTATTTCCCTTTTTTTAAGATTTTATTTTTAAGTCATCTCTACACCCAATGTGGTGCTTAAACTCACAACCCTGAGATCAAGAGTCACGTGCTCCATCAACTGAGTTAGATAACCCCAAAACCTTTCCTCTTAAGGCTGCATGGATGATTTTGCTTACTAGGAAAAGGTCAGGAAGTTTCTGGAAAGGAAGATAAAAATGAGTATTTTAAGGGGCACCTGGGAGGCTCAGTCAATTAGAGCGCCCCTCTCTTGGTTTCAGCTCAGGTCATTATCTCAGGGTCCTGAGATCATGCCCCACATTGGGCTCTGAGCTTGGTAGGGAGTCTGTTGGAGGTTCCTTGCCCTCCGTTTACCTACCTATCCCCTTGCATATGTGTGTGTATGCATGTGTGCTCTAAGATGAATAAATAAATCTTGAAACAAAATCAGTATTTTGAGAACTTTTTTCCTATCCACATAAAGCAACTTGCTAAATAATTTCTTACCTTTAATAGAATTTCTGAAATAGTACAATCGAAATAACCCACCTTAAAAAAAAAAGAAAAGGAAAAGAAATAACCCGACTCTGTTAAGTGTCCTGACTGATTTTGTGTGGACAGTGTGGTCCCTACATGTATGGGTTTGGAAAGGGCTGGCTTAAGAGCCACTGTCTCAGGAAAGCTGAAACTTTGCTAAGGGGCCTCTGGTATGCCTTGACCCAAAGCATCCGAATTAATCTGAGGAGTGGGAAGCAGGCTGTTTTCCTACTTCTATTAATAGCCCAAGGTCCTGGGGAAGGCCAGTAATCCACCAGTTCCAAGTGAGAACTGCAGGCAGGGGAACTGGAGGCTGTCATGCCAGCAAGCAACGGGCCGGCTGTGAGCCGGTGAGAATGTCCAGGACAGCCCTGAAGGGAAACATCAGATAAGAGGACAGGATTGTGGGTGTTCAGCAGTACGAGACAGGCCCTGGTGTCACATGAACTCTCTCCTGGTATGAACCTTTCTCCAGGCACCTCCTGAGCCCTTGAGAATTCCAAACCTCCATGAAGGGGAAGCTCACAGCTTTCACGACCTGGGATTTCCCTTCAGGAGCCACTTGTCCCTCAGCCAGCAGATAAAGCCAAGGGTTGTGTCACCCTTCCATGCAGGGGAATGTCTTGCTTGTGCCCCGTGGCCTGCCCTGCTGCTCCCGGTTTAGGGAGTGGAGGCCAAGGAAAGGCATGTGTAAGAAGATTTGTGTCCACAATTTCCTCACCCCACCTGGGGGCCCAAGGTCTGACAAGCAAGCGTGTGCCTGTGGGATTATGACTGGAATGTGTGTGATCAGGGCTGCCCTGGAAACCTGGCATCCATTGTGGCCAGGGCTTGG
Organism: Lontra canadensis; assembly: GCF_010015895.1. Taxonomy (NCBI): domain Eukaryota; kingdom Metazoa; phylum Chordata; class Mammalia; order Carnivora; family Mustelidae; genus Lontra; species Lontra canadensis. The sequence continues at coordinate 35,548,338 of NW_022631001.1, read as the reverse complement.
GGCAGTGAGATCCCAGCTGCGAGGGTCCTCACCGCCCTCCTGGCTGCCTTTGCTGATCCACATCGGTTCATTCCAGGTGACATTCACATGACAATGGGAATCTGTGATGATGTCAGAGGCCCTGAGGGGGCCCACCAAATATCATAGGTTTTTCAGTGAGGATGTTTTCTAAATGAGCGTTGGCAGTGGGAGGCCATGTTTGGTCTTTTAGATTAGCTATATATATATTTTTTTTATTTTAATTTTTATTTTTATTTTCCCCTCCCTAAGTAGGCTCTGCGCTAGGCATGGAGCCTACCAGGGGCCTTGAACTCCCAACCCTGACTGAGATCAAAACCTGAGCTGAGATCAAGGGTCACATGCTCAACAGACTGAGCCACAGTCTGGCACTCCAGTAACATAGTTTTTAAATATTTGCCCTTGTGGAAGGTAAGGTTAAGATGGGCATTGCAGGTAGGAGTGTATATTCTTGAAACTTTTATGAAAAGGAGTTTGCCAGTTTGTATACAAGGAAGAAGCCTTAAAAAAAAACAGGGCAGATTTCAAGACAGCTCTGTCATACATATTTCATTTCGTGTCGCACTTGGGCCCAGTAACCTCCTCTACAACAAGTTCTTCTCAGGAAATGATCAGCTGTAGGGACAAAGATCTGTGATGTTTTTGTCAGTATTGTGATTGCCAAAATATGGAAACTTACTTCAGTGTCTAATTGTAAAAGCATGGTTCAATCAGTCACATTAAACATTAAATTAGTCACATAAACTCACATATTAGGTCTTCACAATAAAACTACCTATCTAGAGAAAATACATAGCTCACAGAGAAAAAAGTGCTGTTCCTCTTAAAAACATGAAAAGCTTCAATTCAGTGGGAGAGAGGGAATACTTGGGAACATGAGCATCTGGTGAGGAGGATCAAGGCCATCTAGGAGGCCCATGGACTCTGCAAGCAAGAGGGAAAGTTCCGCAGCCTTCTTGCAAGATGATTGGCAATTTCAACTGAATTTTAAATGTGTCAGCTTTGAGACTCAGCAATTCTACTTTTAGGATTTTATCTGCAGATACCTTTGGATTTGTATCTAAGGGTTTGTGTTTATATGACAAGAGCTGGGGGGAACCCAAGCATGTACCAGTAGAGTGTTGGGTAGATAAAGTGTGTCCACTTAGGGTGCACCTTTTAATGAAGATGAGGGAGTTCATTTAGTTCACGATTGCTGCGGAGCTATATTCTAAATATATTCGATGAAAAAAGTATGGCACGTGTGTGTGTGTGTGTGTGTGTGTGTGTGTGTGTGTTTAAATTTATAGACTATCTCAAGAATGACATAAAAATTTATTAACGGCTCCTTTGGGGAACAGGAAGGAAAGGAAAACTTATCATTTGTGTTAGGTTCTTCGATATTTTTCAAATTGTGTGCCATGTAGATATAGAAGCCATTTAGAAATGAATAAAAAGTAAAATAAAATTTAAAAGCAAAAAGAAACAGAAATACCTTTAAAAATTACTGGTAAAATGCTCATAGAACTAAAAAAAAAAAAAAGCTCACTACATGTAAGGTATAATTTCATTTGTTTTTTTTGTTTGTTTTGGTTTGGTTTTCTTTGGGGTGGGGAGGGGCGGAGGGAGAGAGAGAGAATCCTAAGTGGGCTATGCAGGCGGGGGTTTGATTTTTCCACCCTGAGATCTTGACTTGAGCCAAATCAAGAGTCAGATGCTTAACTGACTGAGCCAATCAGGCACCCCTTGTTTTTAAAATAATGAACATAGGGCGCCTGGGTGGCTCAGTGGGTTAAAGCCACTGCCTTCAGCTCAGGTCATGATCCCAGGGTCCTGGGATCGAGTCCCACATCAGGCTCTCTGCTCAGTGGGGAGCCTGCTTCCTTCTCTTTCTCTCTGCCTGCTGCTCTGCCTGCTTGTGATCTCTATCTGTCAAATAAATAAATAAAATAAAATCTTAAAAAAATAAATAAAATAAAATAATGAGCATAGAAAAAAGACTGAAAGGAACACACCAAAATGAGGCAGAATGATACATAAAGTTTTTTCCTTAATATTTTTGTTTCTTTTCCAGATTTTATGCAATGACTGCATGTATTATTTCTGTAATCAGAACAAAAAAAGATAGCTTATTGCTGGTTAATGAGATTAAGGGAAATTTATTTTCCCTATCATTCCTTTTGTTATTTTTTCATAATGGTGTTGTACTATTTTAAATATGAAAAAAAAAAAGATGTAAAAACTCTGATTTGGAAGCCTGTTTTCAAAAATCGTGTTCAGAGCTTCTGAGCAAGCGCCCTATAAAGCGAGAGGCATCCACCCCCCCACCCTTTCTACCCACCACCCCACAGTCTCTGGCTAGACTGGGCTTGGCTCCTTGGGGACTACCCACTAGTCTTAGCAGGGGAGAGAGCTCTCCCTTTCTCAGTGCTGGGTACCACTGTTTCCCAAGCAAGGACCTCATACAAGCAGCCACATATACTGCTGCAAAGGGACCCTGGGAGTGAGGAGAAGCGGCATGGAGGGAGGTGGGAGGAGCCAGAAAGGCAGGGGCTAAGGAAGAAAGCCAGGCATAGAGTGGGTTTCAAGTTTCCAACATCTGGGGTGTAGCATTCTAGGCTGCTTGGAACTCATTCTAACTCATGCTCTTTTGCTTTCCCAAGTTGTTTGAGGTTTCTTGAGTATCTCCCATTCTGGAATTCTTTATCTTCTCCATCTTCCCAGGTTCTTCTACAGACTATGAGAGTCTACGGATGTGAAATTTCTGGCACAGAAACTTGGCCTGTTGGAATAGCTGTTTTCCTTTCAAGTAGCAGCCATTTAAATGTCATGTGCTAAATTCGACAGTGTGAAAACAAAGGGCAGAGGAAAGATAATTCCTGGGTATTGATCTGAGGTGGCTGCCATGAACTGTTGTCTAGCTTGTAGACTGCCACGTCTTCTATTAATAAAGTAGACATAATTTACATATTTAGTACAGCCATTTTTTTGGCTGTAAATTGCTTAACAAAGTCAGTATATTATGACAAATTTCAGGGATATAGAAGAAAAGTGTCTTGAGAAGGGGCACATCTTTCTAGTTGGCTATTTCGGTCAGTAGCTGCCTTGTTAGCAGAGGCAGAATTTTAATTCAGAGGCCACCTCTCACCCTTGTCTACAAACCAGCTCAATCTGCTGTGAAACTCCTGGAGGTGAGCGTGGGTGACTGGACATGAGTAAAAAAGATAGTTTCAGCTGCATATTTACAAATGCTGAGAAGGAGGCAGAACCATGGGTCTTTTTTTGCATCTTTGAATGTTCATAGGAGAGGCTGTCCGTTCTGCCCTCACACTTGGATTTCTGGCTTCCTCGGTCATGAGAACTGCATGCTGATGTGTGGATTTCAAAGCACTTATTGAGACCTAAGGGCTCTATGAAACAGAAATTACCGCCTGACTCGGCAAAGCTTCAGGAACTGGGCCGCTGTGGTGTTTAATCCTGACTCACGGACCCACGCGTTCCCTCCCAGACTGCAGAACACAGATTCTGCAATTGGCCACATCTGACTGCTCACATCCTTTGCACCGTGTGTGAGTATGTGTGTTTGTACAAGCATGCGTGCAAGCTCACTCGTGTGTATAATGAATGCCCATTGGCTGCCCTCTAAAATTTTCATCAAAACACTGACACAAATTACTTTTGGCCACATTCGGTTTTGAGGTGGGAAGAGCCAGTTTGCTCTGCTGAGATAAATACAGCTGAAACGTGTCAGCAACCTTGGGTTGCCACGTTTGGGAAGGAGTTTTAGTAATGAGGGCTCTAGGTCTGGCCTAGAATGGCCCTACAGTCTGCTACACAAGGCCTCTTTCTCTCTCTTACTTCTATCTTTGCTCTCCACCTCCACAGTAAGCTCTTAGCAGAAGGAGCAGGGAGTCACCGAGATGCCTGGTTCCCCTAGTGTCCTTCTATCTCCTTTAAGGAGAGACCTGAAGCTCCTTCTTTCCCAAACTCTTCCAGGGCTCCCACCCTGATGTTCTACCTGAGCGATCCAAAGCCTGTTGCTGAATTCTATAGCCCCGTGTATTTTGCTGGTTGCCAAATATCTAAGAGGCAAAGAGGTATCAATTTAGTATTCTCCCAAACTGATCATATTAGCCACCTTCCTCATTTACCTCTGCCTCCTCCTCCTCTCATATTTGCTCTGTTGGTGCAGTGGCTGTGAGAGTGTGCCTAGCAGAACTCCAATCACAGGGGCTGTCATGGACCAAAGGTCCAGACTCTGCACTCCGAAATCCTCCGCCATGTGTGCGCAGTCCCTGTGCTCCCCACGGGCGGCTCCCAGGAATAACTGAGCGCAGCCAAGATATTAGGGCACAACCATTCCTGGTTGCAGAGGGACATCTCTAAGAACTGACCTGGGCTTATGGGCTCCCCAATGGCCTTGCAGAGTCTCCCATGGACTGTGTGGCAGTTGAGTGCTTTTGTCCAAATTTCACTCCCTCATTCCTACACATGGGAGGGGCCTCTTGCATTTCTGATCTGTTGGCTCTCCCAGGTTTTCACAGTTCCCTGTTTCTTTAAATGAAAATCTTTGCAGATTTCATTCTGTCTTGGTATCTCTTTCTCAAGGACCCAGACTAACAAAGGTAGTACTATCAGTGGGGTCATAGCACTATGGGCCCCTTTTGTCTTGGGAGGACAGGTTTCTCATCCACACAGGGGTAGATGCTTATTCTGCATGTGGATTTGCCTTCCTAGCCTTTGGATGGTGTGGTAAATGAGATGATGCGGGGCCCGCTCTCGCCAGAGGACACAGCAAGGGTCCTAGGAAGTATAGGGCATTAATATTCAAGACCCTCTTTCATCAAAAGGCACCATCAAGAAATTGAAAAAATGAAATCCACACAATGGGGAAAGATATTTATACTACATGCATCTGTATGTATGTGACTTGTGTACAAAATACATGTATGCTTACAAGGCAATAAGAGAAACAAGGATAGCTCATAGGAAAATTGGCACAGGATTTGAATAGGCACCGCACATGAGAATATCAGTGCAGTCAGTAAACATTTGAAATGATGTTAAACTCCACTAGTCATTTGTAAAATGGAAATTAAAGCCTTGGTGTGATGCCATTAGAAACGGCTAAAATGAAAACACCGGAAAATACCAAATGTGCACAAGTCACTGGACTTGAGAAACCAGAACCCTCACTCTGCTGGTGGAAACGTGTACTGGAGTAACTATTTTGGAAAACTGCCTGACAGTAGCTACTAAATTATATATACACATTTCCCATGACCAACAATTCTGTGTGTACATAAGTTCACTAAAAGAGAGTAAGAACATTCTTGGCGGCATTATTCATAATGCCGAAAGTAGTCATGATGCAAATGTATGCTGATAGAAAAATGGATTGATAAACTGTGTTCGTGCAATAGGATATAGCATTGAGGACCGATGAACGACACTGACATGCAACAGGGACCACGTTGAATAAAAGAAAGACACAAAGAGTAAGGGGTGATTCCATTTGAAAAGTGCTTACAATCCAACAAAACTTGTCCAGACTGTTGGAAATCAGGAGCCTGGTTATCCTTGGTGGATGAACAGTGACTGGACTGGCTAAGGGGGTGGCTTCTGGGGTGGTGGCAAGTTATGTTTCATGATCAGAGTGTTAATTACACAGGTGTGTTCACTTTCCCAAAAGTCATCAAGCTGTACTAGGATTGTCAACTTTTTGGTGGAATGTTTTGGTAAATATTTTGGTAAAATCTACCCAAATTTTTACTTTTCTTCTCAATAACTTCATTACTGACAATTCAGAAGAGACAGACTACAAAAAGACCATCCACTTTGAACATTTTAATGATGATCTTGACCTTTTCGGTAGATGCTCAGATGTGCTTTCCAGAGCCTCCTTCAGATAAAAACAGGACCACGTTCTAGATACTAGGTTTGTTTTTTTTTTTTTTGAGATTTTATTTATTTATTTGACAGAGATCACAAGTAGGCAGAGATACAGGCAGAGAGAGAGAGAGGGAAGCAGACATCCCGCCGAGCAGAGAGCCCGATGCGGGACTCGATCCTAGGACCCTGAGATCATGACCTGAGCCGAAGGCAGCGGCTTAACCCACTGAGCCACTCAGGTGCCCTAGATACTGTTTTGAAACTGCTTTTTGCAACATCAATTATATGGTCAACTATATACATTGTAGCCAGCGTTCCATGTCATTGACATTCTTCCAAAGCATTTAAAGAGCTGCTAGATGCTCATTGAGTTGGACTTGCATTATCTGCGTAAGAATTCATTTTTCAAGTTTAAGGTTTTCCAATCAGTATCACAAACAATAACTTGATGGTCATTCCCGTAGCTACATCTTTGCCCCTCCACGATTATGTCTTTAGACTCAAGTCTAGAAGTCGTGTGTCTGGATACAAAGGATGAATACACTCTTGAGGTTGAGACATCCCATGGTTAATTTTTTTTTTTTTTTAACAACCAAGTAATAGTTTGCACAGAGAGCGTGTTTTGAAATAGGTCCCTGTCCTTGTGGGGTGGCTCTTGGCAACCTTAGGGCAACAACAGTGAATATAGCAACACTATTAATAACGACCATGGTACCACCTACATCATTTATTTCCCACCCAAAGCCTGGCAAGGCAGGTGTGAACAGCAGGCTTGTACAGATGAGAAGACAGGTTCAAGTGAAGGACCTGCCTCAGGTTCTCAGAAGATCTCTGGGTTCAAAGCCAGGTCTGTCCAACACCGAAGCCCTCTCCTCTCTCTCAGTGCTATTTCCCAGGCAATGGTGAGTCCCCTGGCTGAGTTGTACCAGGGAGCCCGACTGGACCCGTGATTACTGTCAGCCATAATATCAATACTTAATAATGATCGGAGTGACAGCTAATGCTCAATGTATGTTCCAAGACTGAGCAGGAAAGAAGGCTTGACACTGAAAAAGAGAATGACTCCGGAAGGGTGGGTGCACGTGCAGAGGAATTCGGAGGTTGAGGGAGGTTACCAGAAGATAAAAAGTTGAAATCCTTTGTCAACCCACTTGATGACATGTCACAAGCTTGTACATGCCACCGCAGCTACCAGAGCACCAGGCTGTTTGGTCTCATTCCCCTGGAGTAAGATTGATAAGCACATTCCACCGAGACCAGATGTAGCTGGGAGAGGCCAGAAGCCAGTTTATGAGAAGACACAGAGGGAGTGGAGAGGTTTGGGCAAGCTTTTTGATTGTGTCCCACAGGTTTTATGAAAGGTCAAGCAAGTAGAAACCTTGAGGGTGTTCCAGTGAAATGTTGGATGAAGCTACATCCATTTTTCCCTGACGGTATTAGGGCCGGCTACTCAGAAATAGCAAGAAAGCTGGTGTGTGTGTGTGTGTGTGTGTGTGTGTGTGTGTGTGTGTGTGGTGTGTGTGTGCGCATCCATGAAGGATTTACTGTGATTGACACGTTTGGGGGAAATGGGATGTGTACACCTATTGATAGTTCATTCTTCATCCTTCTGCCCGCTGACCTAGGCAAGTTCGGGGAAGAGGCAACACGGAGAAGGAGGAGAGGAGCTGGAATGCCATGTATCTCGCTTCTAATCCAAATTTAGCCCCGGCGTAGCTTCACATAAAACTAACAATAGCTACACGTATTTCGGGATCTGTGCTAAGTGTGTCTTCTGTATCTCATTTAAATTTCCAAACCACTCCACGACAAAGGTCCTCCTGTTATCCCTGTTGTGCAGATGAGGATACTGAGGCTCAAAGGATTAGGAAACACCCACGGGCAATCTCATAAGATTTACTAAGAAGCAGGCTTGAGCTGAGACCCATCTACATCTCACATCCCTGGTCTCCTGAATGGAATGACTTGGAGAGAATATTGTGAGCCAGCCTCAACTTCCTCTCCTTTAAGGTGGAAATAAAAGCACCAAGCCCAGGGCTTTGTCTGAGCCCTAAATTAAGTCTGGAATTTTTAAAAATATCTATTTATTTATTTGACAGAGAGAGACACAGTGAGAAAGGGAACACAAGCAGGGGGTGTGGGAGAGGGAGAAGCAGGCTTCCTGCTGAGCAGGGATTCTGATGTGGGGTTTGATCCCAGGACCCTGGGATCATGACCTGAGCCGAAGGCAGACGCTTAACAACTGCGCCACCCAGGTGCCCCTTAAGTCTGGAATTTGACCAGACTCTGGCTCATGATAGATCCTCATTGACTCTTAGTTTTTCTCCCTGCTCAGGACTTTGAAAGAGGGGAGAGAGTATATAAAAACCATACCAAACCAAAGCAGCTGAAAACTTCTGATGGGTCGGAAGACGATATGTTGGCTGGGGAGCAATGTTATAAACAAGAAGAAAGGTTCAGATTCAACTAGGAGTAGGAACAGGAGATCACCGGGCTCAGCTCTGCACATCTAGTGACCTCACCACAATTTGTGGGGATGATGGGACTCATTGTCAAATGGGGGAATGATGTCCGGAAAAACCAAGGATCTTGCCCTAAGTCACGTGTCTGGGATTCCCTCCAAGGAAGGAGCGTGACTTCTAGGTTTTTATTACAATTTTTTATTGAAGAAAAATTCACGTACCATGAATTTCACCTTTTGAAGTGTACAATTCAGTAGATTATAGTATATTCACAAAGAGGTGCAATCATCCCCACTATATAACCATCGGATTCCCCAAGTGAATAATTGACATATAAAATTATGTCAGTTTCAGATGTACAACATAATGATTCATTATCTGTATATATTTAGAAATTATCACGATAGTAAGTCTAGTCAGCATCGTTACCGTACATAATTATAACTTTTTTCTTGTGATGAGAACTTTTAAGATCTACTCTTAGAAACTTCCTAATATATGATACTATGAACTGTAGTCACCATACTGTGCATGACATCCCCATGACGGGTTTATTTTATAACTGGAAGTTTGTACCTTTTTTCCCATCTTCACCCATTTCTCCCCCGTCCTTGCTGTATCCCCTGACTCACAGTCACCAATCTGTTTTCTGTATCTATGAGCTTGGCTTTTTTTACATTCCACAGATAAGTGAGATCATATGGTATTTGTCTTTCTCTGACTTATTTTACTTATCTAATGCCCTCAAGGTTCATTCATGTTGTCACAAATGACAAGATTTCATTTGTTTTTTATGGCTGTGTGTAACTGTATATATATATATATATTATATATATATATACATATACATATATATATAATATTTTCTTTATCCATTTATCAATAGAAATTTCGATTATTTCCGTATCTTGGCTGTTGTAACAATGCTGCAGTGATGATGGGGGTACATATATCTTATCGAGTTTGTGTTTTCATTTTCCTCAGATAAATAGCCAGGAGTGAAATTGCCAGACCACAAGGTAGTTCTATTTTTAATTTTTTGAGGAACCTCCATACTGTCTTCCATAGTGGCTGCACCAATTTACCTTCCCACCAAGAGTCCATGTGGGTTCCTTTTTCTTCACAACCTCACCAGTACCTGTTGTTTCTTGTCTCTTTGATAACAGTCATTCTAAGAGGCATATGGTGATATCTCATTGTGGTTTTAATGTGTATTTCTCTGATGATTAGTGATATTAAGCACCATTTCATGTATATATTGGCCATCTGTATGTCTTTGGAAAAATGTCTCTTCAGATCTTATGCCCATTTTTAAATCAGATTTTTTTTTTTTTTTGCTATTGAGTTGTACGTTTTTTGTTTTGTTTTGTTTTTTAAGAGAGGGAAAGAGAGGGAGAATGGGAAGGGCAGAAGGAGTGAGAGAATCCTAAGCAGGCTCCAAGGCCAGCACAGAACCTCACATGGGGCTCAATCTCACGACCCTGAGATCATGACCTGAGCCAAGATCAAGAGCCAGACACTTAACCAACTGAACCATCCAGGCACCATGTATGCATTATTTATGTATTTTGGATATTAACTCCTTATCAGGTATATGATTTGCAAATATCTTCTCCCATTCATTTTGCTGTTGGTTTCCTTTGTTGTCCAGAAGCTTTTTAGTTTGATGTAGTCCCCACTTACTTACTTTTTCTTTTGTTGCTTTTGCTTCTGATGTTAGATTAAACATCAGGAAGGGAGTGTGCTATGGGGAGTACTGTGAATTGTGTAAGACTGATGAATCACAGCTTTGTACCCCTGAAACAAATAATACATTATATGTTAATTTAAAAAAACCATTGTCAAGACCAATGTCAGGGAGCTTACTGCCTATTTTTTTTCTTCAAGGAGTTTTATGGTTCAGGCCTTATATTCAAGTCTTTAATCCATCTGAGTTAATTTTTGTGTGCGGTGTAAGACAGTGGTTCAGTTTCATTCTTTTGCATCTGGCAATGCAGCTTTCCCAACACCATTTATTGATGAGACTATACTTTGCCCATTGTATATTCTCAACTCCTTTGTTGTAATTTACCATATATGCGTGGGTTTATTTCTGGGCTCCCTATTCTGTTCCAATATGACGACTTTTCTGGCTTTCTCTTGCCTTGTGCCTTGATAAGCTCCTCTATGACAAGGCTGACTGAGTAGGAGAGGTGAGACAGACAGCCAGGTCTTGTTCCTGAACTTAGAGGCAAAGTAGTCAGTCTTTGTGCATTCGCTATCATGTTAACCATGAGTTTTTTATAGATGTCTTTAATCAGGTTGAGGAAGTTCCCTCTATTTCTGCTTTGTTCTTATCATGAGATGGTGTTGGATTTTGCTACTGCTTTCCCTGCATCTGTTGAAATGATAATGTGGTTTTGTCTAACATCAATATGATGTATTACATTGATTAATTTTCATAGGTTGAACCAACCTTGAATTCCTGGCATTCATTCTGTCATGATGTATGCTGCTGAATTTGGTTTGCTCGTATCTTGTTCAGGATTTTTGCATCTATATTCATGGAGGATATAGTTCTCTTTCTTGTGATTGGTTTGGTTTTGCTATCAGGATAATGCTAGGCTCAAAGAATGAGTCAGGAAGTGCTCCTTCTTCTATTATTGTTGAATTATCTATTTTGACTTTCAAATCTGTCAGTTTTTATTTCATGTATTTTGGGGATCCAGTAATTGATTAAAAATAGGACTTAATTCTAGGCATGATGGGGCAATATATGGAATTTAACTGGCACCCAAGTGTTTATACTTGTAGATTAGGAATCCCAAGTGCCAAAGAAGATGTCATCATAACGTAGAGTAGGCAAACTGAGTACAGAATTAAGCCCATATAGACAATGTATGTTTAGCCTGGTTTAGACCGAAAACCCATCTTGTCACCATTACTTATAAGGGAATCCCCAAGTATAATTTCTTCCTATCTACAGACTGTCTTTGAAACTTCCAACTAGAACTATATCTCGTTTCTTGGTTGATCCTGGTAGATTCTCTTGGCTAAGAATCACTGAGCTTGTTTTTGTATTTCTCCCCCTTTGAGTCAACACATATCTTTCTTCTTTGTGATTGTTTCTAGTCTGATTGTCTCTCTTCAACCAAAGCATATGGAAATGGCTCAAGGAACTCACCTTCTAGTTATTTCTTGCTCCACAGATGTCCTCTTTCAGGAAGCTTTTCAGGGAAGTCCACATCTACAATGTCTGTGGAGAGTGCAGATAATTTGATGGGCATTACATAAGAGAAAAGTGAGTTGTGCTGAATCACACTGTGTGATTTCATGGACCAGGCACAGAATTGAGTTGAGCCTTGCAATATAAGGAAGACTCCTTCAGAGGAAAGGAGGGTTCATTCCAGCTTCAGGAAACAGGGTAAGAGGTTCCCAGACCTAAGTTTAGATATATATTGCATATGTATAGCATTGAAGAGGTACCCCGAGTGAAGGTGTGTATGGAAAATTTAGGGAACCATGCAGAGCATCTTTAGAACTTGGAATGGGTTTAGGATTCTGTTCCACCATTCCCTGAACTACTTTTCTTAGTACACTTGTATCCCACAATGTCTCCCAATTTAAAAAAATTAAGAACTATGGTCAAATCCACATAATGAATACTGTTCACCAAGTCTTTATGGCGGGGTTATCTTGAAGTCTTCATTAAGCAAATACGCATTATAAATCTCTGAAGGGAGATGCAGTATCCAATATTTCTCTACCTTATTTGGCCACAGAGTCCTGTTTTCAAGAAGATTCAGGCAACATAGTCAAGATAGAAGGTTCCATAAAGTACAGATGGTAAAATGTTGATCTAATCCAACTTTCTTCCTTTTCAAATCTGGCCTGAGGGAAAAAAGTACATCCTTGGAGCACCTGGCTGGCTCAGCTGGTTAAGCATCTGCCTTCAGCTCAGGTCATGATACTGGGTCTTGGGTTCGAGCCCCACATGGGGCTCCTTGAGCCGTGGGGAGTCTGCTTCTCCTTCACCCTCTGCTCCTCCCCTGCTTGTGCTCTCTCTCAAATAAAAAGTAAAATCTTCTTAAAAAAAAAAAAAAAAGAAGTGCATCCTTAAGATCCTAGTTTAAGTCAGAGTCTGTGCTGGTACTAGAATCCAGGTCTCCAGACTCTGGATGAAGATAAATTGTGGTGGGTCTTGTTTACCATATATATTAGTTGGGGAAAACTTTAGGTACTATAACAAACAATGCTGAAATTTCAGTGTGTTAGCCCAACAGAAGTTGGGGAAAACTTTAGGTACTATAATAAACAACACTGAAATTTCAGTGTGTTAACTCAACAGAAGTACAGCATGGGAGTTTGTGGTCATGGCATAGTTTGCTTCCCTGTGGTTAATCAGGAACTCAGGATCCAAAAAGAAATGGTATGGCTCTATTATCCCCTGGGGTCGCAGACTCCACAGAGAAGTCCCACCTGCTTTTTAAAGGCCTAGCCCAAGAGGAAAGATAATGTAGTAGTTAAGAGTATGGACTCTGGAATTAATTTCCAAGGCTGGAATCCCATCTCTGACTTACTGGCAGTTTCCCTTGGTATTATTCAGCTATTCAGATCCTCAGTTTCTTCATCTGTAAAATGGAAACAATAAAAGAACTTACCTTCTAGGATTGTTATGTGCAGCAATGAGTTAGTGTTTGTCAAACATTTATATCTTGCACATGGTATGTGATTATAAGTGTTTTATTTTCTTTTTCTAAAAGAAATATATTTATTTATTTAGAAAGAGAGAGAGAATGAGAATGAGTTGGGGGGGACAGAGGGAAAGAATCTTTCAAGCAGTCTCCCCACTGAGTGAGAAGCTGGATTTAGGGCTCTATCCCACACCCCTTGAGATCATGACCTAGGCCAAAACCCAGAGTCAGACATAACTGACTGAGCCACCCAGGTGTCCCTGCTTATAAGTGTTTTCTAAATATTATAAACAATACCAACAATCATAATATTAAAAAAAAAAAAAAACTCCTGTTCTATTCTTGGCTATGAAGAGAGCTAGGCAGATATTTCCTATTGGCGACTCTACACTCCTGAAGGGAAAAGAGGATTTTTAAAGTATTTGATAGAGAGCTAGTCACCTTTGCCAATCCAAAGATTAGAATTTATTTATTTATTTATTTATTTATTTATTTATTTTTAAAGATTTTATTTATTTATTTGACAGACAGAGATCACAAGTAGGCAGAGAGAGAAGGGGAAGCAGGCTCCCCGCTGAGCAGACAGCCCGATTCGGGGCTCCATCCCAAGACCCTGGGATCATGACCTGAGCCAAAGGCAGAAGCTTTAACCCACTAGCCACCCAGGTGTCCCCAAAGATTAGAATTTAAATCTGAACAGACAGGTGATGGAAATTTTAAAGGTTTTGAGTAGACAGGTGAAATAATAAATCACTCCAGATATTTCCTTCCTATCTCAAATATCTACCTTATTTAGTAAAATTTGAGTTGATAAAGATAAAATTATATATATTATTCTAGACTATAAATATGTCTGATTGAGAATATGTGAATCTTCAACTCTTACAAGGAGTTAAAAATAAAACAAGGGGCACCTGGGTGACTCAGTCACTTAAGGGACTAGCTCTTGGTTTCAGCTCAGGTCAAGATCTAGGGATTTGGGATAAAGCCCCCCACCCCCATGCTCAGTGGGGAGTCTGCTTCCCTTGTCCCTCTCCCTTTGCCCCTCCCTCACCAGCTCACAGTCTTTCTATCTCTAAAATAAATAAATAAATCTTAAAAAATAGAAAAATCAAAGTAGGACAGCTGGCTGGAATGACAAATAGCAAAAAACCCAAAAAAACCAAAAAACCTTTGCACATGCGTTTTATTGGTGTAATTTATATATTGTATATTTCATATACACTATGTATATATAAATTGTATATTGTATATTTCACATACGATATATATACTAAGCAAAATGAATATACAGCTGGCACTGAAACCATTGAAGAGAGAAATTTTAAATTTTCCAGAGAGAAAGTCATGATAATAAGGAATTCATTGTACAGAATCTTTATTGCTAATTTAATATGTATTTAAAAGCTAATGCTATTTGGTGCACTGAAATAATTGTAAGTTTAAAATATTTACGAGATATTTCAGTGGTCTTATTCTACTTTTCCCGTAAGGTTGTATACTTCTCTTATTTAAATTCTCCATGTAGGGGGCCCCTGGGTGGCTCAGTGGGTTAAGCCTCTGCCTTCGGCTCGGGTCATGATCTCAGGGTCCTGGGATCGAGCCCCGCATCGGGCTCTCTGTTCAGCAGGGAGCCTGCTTCCCCCTGTCTCTCTGCCTGCCTCTCTGCCTACTTGTAATCTCTCTCTCATTCTCTCTCTCTGTAAAAAAAAAAAAAAAAAATTCTCCATGTAGAAACAGCAATTATTTATTCTGTTCACAGTATTCTATCTCTCTCCACAGGCACATGGTAGGATAGCATTTCCCTGCCTCCTTTGGAAGTTAGCCCTGGCTGTGTGACTTGCCTTGGACAAAGCAACATGAGTGGCCATGATGTACGTCACTCCCAGGAAGATTCAAGTGTAATTTACCAAATTCCCTTCCTTCCTTCATCTGTGGGGATCATGACCCATTACAGCCTTCCTCCACCTGAGCCCAAGTGTCTACAAAGAATACATCCCCGCTCCCAACCAGCAGTGCACATGCCACATAAGCAAGGAATATACTTTTGTTACATGAAGCCACTAAGACCCACAGGTGTTCCCGGCTGTTTAATAACCTAACCAGTCCTAATGTTTGCAAGGAATATCAAGTTAGCAAAGGATGGCTCTAGGCATTTTTAGATGATTGGATTGTGGTGTGCAGCATAGATGGGTAGAGGCACAGCCTAGAGATAGGAACATGTTTCTATAGACTGAGTATCTGTGTCCCACCCCTCTAATTTACATGTTGAAACCTACAGCCTAATGTGATGGTATTGGAAGGTGGGGCCTTTGGGAGGTATTTAGGTCATGAGGGTGCTATACTAAGACACATATGTTAAATGGCAAGGACCTGAACTGCACTTACTACAGTGGGAACAAAGGACAGTCAAAAGTAAAAACATTACCTACACTATGTTCTTAAACATCAAGCTCTCTTTCACACCTCAGTCAGCCTTAGAAACAGAGGTGACTTACAGCTCTGCTTGACAATCATAACATCTTCCCAGGGGAAGACTTGACTTTGCCTCTGAATATTTTTTAAAAATCTAAGGCTAATTATGTTTAATGTACTGGGACAATTCGGTTATGGGTTTATTGGATATTATCTAATTGATAGGATTTCTTCTGATTTTGTAGACTGAAATCTCTTTAACATGATAATTACTACTGGACAATACAGTATTCAATTTATTCTGCAGGTAATCATGCTGTAATATTAGGCATTGCTTTTTGCAATCAATGGAGATTATTTTTTTCATTATAACAGAAAGATACTAATTTTAGGAGCCACAATAGAAAAGATAATGTCCAATGGAGCCATTATTGGTTTAGGCAGCTGATTTCACATCTCTAGCTAGTACTGTTTGCCGGGTCACAACAGAGAAAGGTGCCAAGGCCATTTGTGTATATAAAGGTACAGATGTAAAATACACACGTAACCTGGAGGAATTACTGAATGAGCCGTGTGCTTTCCATATATCAGCTGAAATACAGAATTGGTCCTGCTGTCTTCTTGGTCTATAGAAAGCTGGATTGGGAAAAAGTCTTCATAGACTCATCTGATTCCAATATCCGGTATCTAAGTTTACTATACAATCACTTGTCATGTCCCCAGATCACTAGTGGACACATATGGGAAGGTGTTAGTCCTTTTTTTGATATGATATTTATTATTTTAACAATTGCAAAGAGAACTGGGTTATGAGAGTCAATTCAGCGAATATTTCCTGAACAGCTACTTTTTCTGCTTATTTTTTTAATTTTTAGAAATTTATTTTTTTATTTTAAAATTGTTTTAATATTTGAAAATCCAATTTTATTATTTATTATTTTTTTATTTTTTTATATCCAAATGAAAGAAGTATATTTTTTACTGTGTTTACCAAATTATGATTTTTCTGCTTATTAATAGCAGAAGTCCTCACTACAATGGATGGGCTTCCCCTGGAAAGTGAGGGGCAGTGAGTGAGAAAGATAGGATTTAAGTGGTATGCCTATCAGCACCCTCCACACGCATTACAGTTTTAAAAATGCTTCTTTACAATTCAGTTGCATTATGAATGTATTTATATCTTTAGCTTTTAATTGACATCTAGTTGTCTAATTCCTCCAACATTGTTCTTTTTTTTCAAGTTTATCTTGGCTCTTCTCAGTTTTTGCTTTATCTATACATCTTAGAAATAGCCTCTGTCAGTTCCCCCTCATAAAAACTTGCTGACATCTTGATCAGGATTGGATGCAATTTACAGATCAATTTGGAGAATATTGATGTCATTAAAATGTTATGTTCTCCCTTCATGAAAATGATACAACCTTCCATTTATTTAGATTTATTTTCATCTCTCCCAAAAACATTTTTGTGGTCTTTGGTATAGAGGTCTTACAGACCTTTTATTATATTTATTACTAGATATGTGATGTACTTTTGGTAGGTTGAAAAATGGTCTCTCAGGGATGTGAGGTCTTAATCCCCAAAACCTATAGATATGACCTTATTTGGAAAAAAGTCTTCATAGATGTGATTAGGTTAAGGATCTTGAGGTAAGGAGATTGTTCTGGATGGACCAGAAATGCCATCGCAGGTATCATTATATGAGAGGGAGAGGGAGGTTTGATGAGGCACACAGAAAGAGAGGTCATAGGAAGATGGGACTGAGAAAGATCTTAAGATGTGGGCCTTAAAGTTGGAAGTCATGTCAACATGCCAAAAATGGCAACGGCCTCCATCAGCTGGAAGGGGGAGGACAGATTCTCTTCTAGAAGAGCCTCTGGAAGGAATGCAGCCCTGCTGACATCTTGATTTTGTCCTAGTGAAATGGAATTCGGACTTCTGGCCCCCAGAACTGTGAGAGAATGAACCTTTGTTGTTTTAAGACATTTCTTCTGGAGTTGGTGTCTGTAGGTTAAAGAGGCCCCAAGTTCCTTGTTACCTCTGTGTTCTGTCCTCTCCTCCATCTTGGTCCTGCAGTTCTTGGTTCTTCACAATCTAAGTAGGTTTAAAATTTTTACAAATCCAGGGGCACCTGGATGGCTCAGTCAGTTAAGTGTCTGAGTCTTGATTTCAGCTCAGGTCATGATCTGAGCATTGCGAGATCAAGCCCCTCATCAGGCTCCATGCTGGGCGTGGAACCTGTTCAAAGATGTTCTCTCTCCTTCTCCCTCTGCCCCCTCTCTCCACCCTTTCATGCACTCACTCTCAAAAAAAAATAAAAAAAAAATTTTTTTTTGTTTGCAAATCCAGCTTTTATAGATGTTCTCAGCAGAAGTGTGGTTTTATTATCTAGTCCCACACTGCTTAATTTAACCTCACCTGCCATTTTCTTGTGTGTTTTACAAATTTTAAGAATTTATTCATTTCTTGAATTGTTTCTAACTTCTCTGCATTACTCTCTTTCTCTTCCTTTGTTCTTCCTCCTGTGTCTCTGTTTTATCACAGGCTGTTATGTTAAAACATAAACTTCTTCCAAATATCTGGTGGGCTTTGTTTTTTAAAAAATATGTATTTTTAAAACAAGGCCCTAAATGCAGTGGAGATGTGCATGTGAGTGAGAGAGAGAGAGAGAGATTGTTAATAGACTTTACCACCGATCAGGGGTAACCTGGCCATTTCCTTGCGGGGACATCAGAATGTCAGTCTATGTAGTTCCTTCCCCTTGAGCAGGGGTACACTCTGGCTTCCAATGTCCTGGAAAGTCTCACCACTCAGTTTAATGAATTTTCACTTATTTATTCCATATTCAGTCCAGTGCTTCCCCACTTTCTTGAGTTGTTCCTGAGTTTAGATCATCTGAACCAGGGGGTAGAGTCTGACCAGCTCAATTTTAGGTGTCCATTTCTGGTTCAATCAGCTGTGATGGGGGACCAGGTCACAGAGCGTCTAGGGCTGCCACTTTGCACTGAGCCTGCTCTACATAAGGCACATTTTTACATCTTGGCTTGCTTTCCTTGGAACATTTTCGAAAGTTCTGAAATCTTTTGTTTCCAGAGAAACCACTCCTCTTTTTAAATTTTTCTTTTATTTTCTATTTTATTTATTTATTTGGTGTCTAAACCCTTTTTAAAAAATTAACATATAATGTATTATTTGCCCCAGGGGTACAGGTCTGTGAATCATCAGGCTTACACATTTCACAGCACACACCATAGCACCCACCCTCCCCAAGGTCCATAACCCAGCCACCCCATCCCTTCCCCACCAGCACCCAGCAACCCTCAGTTTGTGTCATGAGATTAAGAGTCTCTTATGGTTTGTCTCCCTCCATATCCTATCTTGTTTAATTTTTTCCCTCCCTACCCGCCATAACCCCCCACCCTGCCTCTCAAATTCCTCATATCAGAGAGATCATATGATAACTATCTTTCTCTGATTGAGTTATTTTGCTCAGCATAATAGCCTCTAGTTCCATCCACATTGTTGCAAATGGCAAGAATTCCCTTTTTGATGGCTGCATAGTATTCCATTGTATATAAATACCACATCTTCTTTATCCATTCATCTGTTGATGGACATCTAGGCTCTTTCCATAGTTTGTCTATTGTGGACATTGCTGCTATAAAACTTTGCATGCACGTGCTCCTTTGGATCACTACATTTGTATCTTTAGGGTAAATACTCAGTAGTGCAATTGCTGGTTTGTAGGATAGCTCTATTTTCAACTTTTTGAGGAACCTCCATGCTGTTTTCCAGAGTGGCTGCACCAGCTTGCTGTCCCATCAATAGCGTAGAAGAGTTCCCCTTTCTCCACATCCTCACCAGCATCTGTTGTTTCCTAACTTGTTAATTTTAGCCATTCTGACTGGTGTGAGGTGGTGTCTCACTGTGTTTTTTTTTTTTTAAGATTTTTAAAATTTAATTTATTTGACAGATCACAAGTAGGCAGAGAGGCAGGCAGAGAGAGAGAGGAGGAGGAGGCAGGCTCCCTGCTGAGCAGAGAGCCCGATGCGGGACTCGATCCCAGGACCCTGAGATCATGACCTGAGCCGAAGGCAGAGGCTTTAACCACGGAGCCACCCAGGCGCCCCTCACTGTGGTTTTGATTTGTATTTCCCTCGTTACAAGTGATGCTGAGCACTTAGAAACCACTTCTCTTCACTTGGGGGAGTGAGGAAATAATCAAGCTTTTTTGCATCATCCACTTCTTTTCTTCACAGACTTAAAAGTTTTCATAAGGCCAACCCTGGACACGTTCCAGGTGAGGGGATGTCCATCTGCTCACGGTGGTTGGTACCTGGGCTTTCTCAAAGCAACATCATATGTGGGGTAGGCAGGGGCAATAAGATTAGGGTAGAAACTTCCTTCATTCTTTGGGTGAATTCTGTTCCAGGTTTCCAGGAGGAGACTTGGGGATAAGCAGGTTCCTGCTCTCTGTGCATACTCCTTGGTAGCAACTTGGTGGAGTGGAATAAGAAGGAATATACTTTGGGGCGCCTGCGTGGCTCAGTGGGTTAAGCCGCTGCCTTCGGCTCAGGTCATGATCTCAGAGTCCTGGGATCGAGTCCCGCATCGGGCTCTCTGCTCAGCGGGGAGCCTGCTTCCCCCTCTCTCTCTGCCTGCCTCTCTGCCTGCTTGTGATTTCTGTCTGTCAAGCAAATAAATAAAATCTTAAAAAAAAAAAGAAGGAATATACTTTGATCCAAGAAACTTCAGTTTGAAATGGAGCCACTCACTGGCTGTTTGACCTTGGAGTTTTAGTTTCTCCCTTTCTTTAAAAGTGGGAATAATAAAGAAGCTTCGTTCTGCTCATCTGCTGTGAAGACCGTAGCAGGGTCAAATACCTGTTGTTCCTTACGCTCTCCTCTTACAGAATTCCAGTGACTTGAAGGCATCTTGCAGTTTTCGCCCTAGCGGGAGACCCGGCTTGATTCTGCATCCTGTTCTGACCAGGAAATTGCTAAGGGACCTTGGGCCCTAAAACCTGGGTCAGTGTTGAAGTATCATTCATAAAAGAGCTGAAATGGATGGTCACAGAGAAGGGCTAGAGAGATAGCATCTTACAGGAAAAGCGAATTAAAAGCTAGGCAGCCGATCTGTTAATTCAAAGGAGCTGAGTCAAAGGTAAGAAACTCGGCTGTGTACAAACTCGACTAAAACTTGAAAAATCAACCATGAGTGAAACTTTGAAGTGGCCTTGGGAGGCAGAGTCTGGAGTAACTCCCAGAACTAGGAGATCTGGGTCCTCTGCTCCAAGCAGGGAGCAGTTTAAGGACTGGAAGCCCAGGCCCCGAAAGAAGGCAGCCTTGTGATTTTTATTTTTACTATTTATTTTAGTGAAAAATCTAACATCTACATAAGCCTAGGGAGTGAAAGGTAAAAGCCCAGATCTCTCTTCCCCCTTTTGAATCCTATTTCTATGCATTTACACATCTATACAAAATATTTTTTTACATGAATGAGATCAACCTCTACATAGCATTATTTTTGTATTGAATAATATTCATGAATTCAACAAATATTAACTGTGCACTATTATAGGTGACAGAGATGTAGACTAAAACAGAAATCCATTTTTCCATATTGATATGTGTCCTTTAACATTAGCAAAATTATTCTACCGTTTAAGGGATATTTATTGTTTTCTCTCAGTCTGAGTTGTGCCTTTTCATTTCAAATGGTGTCTTTCAAACAACAGCTTTTAACTTTGATTAAGCTCAAGCTGTGATATTTTTCTTTTTACGATTACTGCTTTTTTTGGTGTTTTAAGGAAACCTTTCCCTATTCCAAGGCTGTAAAGATTTTATCATGTTATCTTTTAGAAGTGTAATGGTCTAGGCTTTATGTTATATCTTTCTCTGTTTAAGACTTGCCCTAGTCTGAGTCACAGAGATTGGTCCAGAAATGGGCAGCCACAGCTCAAACTATTGCACAAGAGACTCCTTACCTTCTGGGCGAGCTGCTGTTGGCTGTCTTTGCTGCCTGAGAAGGAAGCCTATGTGGAAGAAAGTAGCGACAAGACATGGGAAGAGGCAGGTCCCTGATAACATTGTTTGAATACCTGGATCCCACTGTACCTGAAGCTATATATCCTTGCATCAGCTACTGGATAAACCTGTATTTTGACCTCAAGCAGTCTGAGTTGTATTTATTTCAACTGCATTTGAATTTTCGGAGACTAGTCTAACAAAGTAAGGATAACTAATCTAATCAGTCCTTTATGGATGGACATTTAGGCTGCTCCACACTTTAGCTATTCTAAGCCTCTCATGTTCTGGGGCCAAGGGGAAAAGGAGAATGGATGAAAAATTTACATAAATGGAAGACCTTTGTTTTGAGGGAGATGTGGTGAATTTCAAAAGAAGAACAAAGCCAGCAATGTACTACTTTGAGCCTGCAGAGCTGAGCCAAGGAGAGGGAACTGTTTCATTAGACTCTCCATTAGAGGACTTCAGTCCTCTGCCTGGGATAGAGGAATGGCCTAGACGAGAAGGGTCCTCCTGCCTCAGCACCAGTGCCAGGGGAAGGGAGAAGGCAGGGGCAAATGGCTGCTGTCATTATGAGCGCTCCTGTGCTGGGCTCTGATCCAGCCAACGGCGTGCTCTTGATCATAGTCCTGGTTCTCGCCCTCTCCACAGATTAATTCCTATCACACACTGCCCTCTCTGGAGGGGACCCTTAGGCCCTGAAACCTGGGGTCTTTCTGTGACCTTAATACAATCTTAAATTTTTTTTTTTTAAGATTCTATTTTTTAAAGCAATCTCTGCACCCAACATGGGGCTTGAACCCACAACCCTGAGATCAAGAGTTGCATGCTCTACTGACTGAGCCAGCCCGGTGCCCCTCCCTCGATATAATCTTGAATATAAATAATCATTTGAATTACTTTCAAATTTGCAAGGCAAAATACGTGACAAAGGCATCATCATCATTACCAAGGCTTATTTGAAAAGTGAGAATACATCGGAGATAGGAAAATATTCCAGCATAAACTTTGGAGTCAGAATGACCTCAATGACTCTACTGGATTAAAACCTCAGGCAAGTTGCTTTCTATGCTTCAGTTTCTTAATCTATAAAATGGGGATAGTAAACCATTCCTTCATATACTGTAAGGATTTAATGAGATAATTTTTGGCAGCGTGACACATGGAACAGAGCCAGTGGATGGTAACAGTCATTATTAATAAACAAAGGCTCAGAAAAGTAGAGACATGCCCGAGTTCTCCTATCTAGGGAGAGTCCTGAACAATCCGGAATCCATGCCCTGTGCCTCTTGCCTTTCCACTGCACTACACAGCTTCTGAAATGACTCTTAAAAAACAAACAAACAAACAAACAAACAAACAAAAAACACGGGGAAGACACAGTATAGTCTCTCAGCCAGTGAGGGGAGATTGTGGAGATAACAGGATGTTCCCTAATTCTTTTTACTTCAGCCTTGGACAATTTTCCTTTCTCAAACCGCCGGCCACCTCAAGTTTCCCATTGGAAGATATCTCCGGAGTGGTCCAGCTTCCCGGAACTCCCGGCCCGGGCTCCCCCTAGCGGCCGCTGCGGGACAGGCCCAGTCCCCATTGGGCCAGGAGGCCTTGGGGCCCATGGAGGAGAGGGGTGTTCTCTAAGCTCAACACCCTTCACACAACATACCCAGCTGTGGTGCAGTGCTTCCCCAGGGGAAGGATACACTCACCTTCTGCTCTGGGATTCCAGGGCTAAGGGGATGAACAGTGATAGGGGACTGAGCTGAGGTCTTCCTGGAGACACACCGCTAAGGACCCGGATGAAGGAGGGCAAAGCCTTCATGACCCTTCCAAATCTTACATAGCTCACTCATGTTGTCAGGGTCTCTGTGCCTCACCAATTGGCTTAAGGGATGTTCTCATCCAATCTGGACCCGCTCCAGAGCCCTGTGCTATGCCTGTGGTCAGCATTCAAGCAAACTCCTGTCTTTGAGAACCATGTCTCTAATCAATTTGGGGGGAATGCTGTGCTATTTAATCCCTGAGGACACCTCTGTGTGCTTGATTCTTCCATTATCCTTGTCTTCGAGGTGAGGAGACTGTGATTCAGAAGCCCTCCTTCTCCTGCCAAGGATCATATACCTGGGGAATGGAAAAGCTGGCATTTGAGCCCAGCACTGAGAACTTCAAAGGCTGTTTTCTTTCCACCAGGCTACCCTGCACTGAACACAGTAATTATTTGTACCTACAGTAATTATTTGTTACGTACAGACACTATCAATCTTAGAACTGAATAAAAAACTTGGAATCGCAGTAGAGGGGAAAAGCCTTATTAGCCATAGTTCTACTTGTATCTCTTTTCCCTCTCCTACCCATCATCCTCCCTCTCTCTGGTTTGTTCTTTTTATCTAAGAACTGCTGCCAAGCCACAATTTCCTGTGTTTTGTCTTGTTATCCAGGGAGGAAAGTAGTGTCTGCTGGCCTGGTCTGTGACTTGGGGCCATAATTACTTCTAGACTGTTTGGGTCCAAGGGGCTTGCTAAACATCTCAAAGAAATGCCACAACCTTCCAGTTCTTTCATCTCTACGGTGGAAGTTAAATAGAAGAGGATTAACTTTATTGGAACACTGTTAAGTATCCTATTTTGAGGGAAAAAAAATATATATATTTATTTCTTATCACAGCTATCAGTACTTCCTCTGGTACAGACGAGAAAACTGAGGATCTTAGAGGTAAAATGGTCTGTCCAAGGTCACATTTCTGGGAAATCAAGAGCTGAGATTTGAATCCAATCTGTCTGACTACATCTGTCTATAATCTATCTCTTAGAACCACACCTCCTTCTTGTTAAAATATATTCTTTTCTTTTTAAGTCAGTTCCAGTTAAATGTAATTAATTTAGGATAAAATGCCCTCATTTTAAGGTATACTTAAGTATACCTTAAAATACCTTATACAGTTTGATGAGTTTTGACAAATGGATACAACTTGTAACTGCTACCATAATCAAATAACCATAATCATTTTGGCAAATCGATACACTTTGTAACTGCTACCATGATCAAAATATATAATATTCCCCTTATCCCAAAACATTCCCTTGTGCCCCACTGTGGTCACTTCCACCCCAACACAAGTGACCAATAGCCTGCTTTCTGTCACCACAGATGAGATTTGTCTTTTCTGGAACTTCATATAAGTGAAATCATATAACATGTACACTTCAACACATGAATTTCAGGAGGGCATAGACTGTTCATAGCAGTGTTTGGTTATCAATTAATTTTTTTTAAAATAGGATATAGGTTTATTGAAAATTTCTATTTCTTCTTGGGTCAGTTTTGGTAAGTTGCTTTCTTTTAAGGAATTTGTCCACTTTATTTAAGTGGTCAAGTTTGTTGATATTATGTTGTTCATAATCTTTCCTTATTATCTTTTTGATATTTGCACTATCTGTAGTGATGTTCCCTTCTTTCATTTCTGAATTGGCACTTTATGTCCACTCTCTTTTACTCTCGGGAAGTCTAGCTAGAGTATTTTCAATTCTATTGATCATTTCAGAGAACCGGTTATTATTTTCATTGGTTTTGTTTGTTGTTTATCTGATCTACATTTTACTATTTTCTGATCTTGGTTTTACTGTTTCTTTCCTTATGCATATTTTGGGCTTAATTTACTCTTCTTTTACTAGCTTCTTAAGGTGGAGGCTTAGATCATTGATCCCATTCTCTGCCTATTGATTCTGAGTTTACATTCAGTCTGCTTGATCTTTCATCTCCAGTACTGTGTAAATATTTTCCCCACTATTGCTCATTCTTCTATTCTTTTGGAACATGTCTGGTTTTGTCTACTCTAATACCTGTTTTGATGGATTTAATAGATGGAGCCATACTTTCTTCTTTGCATCCTGCACAAATATTTATTAATGTAATGTTCTGTATGTAGTAGGTACTTAATAAATATTTATCGAAATAAATAATATTTCAGTGCGTTTCCAAGGACCAGATTTTTAAAAAATGTGTGGAGAACAAGGTGTGTAAGAGGATTTGGGCTTAATATTCCTGTTTGGTCATCAAAAGTCAGCTCAGACATCTCTTCTTGGAAGGAG
The DNA here is from genome assembly GCF_010015895.1 of Lontra canadensis. NCBI lineage: Eukaryota > Metazoa > Chordata > Mammalia > Carnivora > Mustelidae > Lontra > Lontra canadensis. Next base: position 35,522,788 of record NW_022631001.1, on the reverse strand, counting down.
ACTCTATTGGTAGAGAGTATCACTTTCTCATTCAGTTTTCTTTATCTTGCATATACTCCTATCATCGCACTTATGTTGTATCATAATATTTAAAAAGTTAGTTTATAGGTCTGTCTCCTATTCTAGTCTTACTTTTTGACAGCAGGGGCCATGTCTTGTTCCTCAGGGCCTAGCACAATGCCTGAATATAGAAATAATTCAATAAGTGTTTATTGGGTAAATGAGAGAACAAAAGGCCTTCCTCTGCCTCCAGAGTCTGGTGAAACATTCAGAACATATGTAACAATCTGTGCATTCTTCTGTGCTCTATTTCAGAGGATAAGCATGCAGGCTTATTGTATTTTTTTTTTTTAAGATTTTATTTATTTATTTGACAGAGAGATCACAAGCAGGCAGAGAGGCAGGCAGAGAGAGGAGGAAGCAGGCTCCCTGCTGAGCAGAGAGCCCCATGCGGGGCTTGATCCCAGGACCCTGAGATCATGACCTGAGCTGAAGGCAGCGGCTTAACCCACTGAGCCACCCAGGCACCCCAGGCTTATTGTATTTTTGAAATGAATTTTATTTATGTTTTTTAAAGATTTTATTTATTTATTTGACAGACAGAGATCACAAGTAGGCAGAGAGGCAGGCAGAGAGAAAGGGAAGCAGGCTCCCTGCTGAGCAGAGAGCCTGATGTGGGGCTTGATTCCAGGACCCTGGGATCATGACCTGAGCCGAAGGCAGAGGCTTTAACCCACTGAGCCACCCAGGTGCCCCGAAATGCATTTTAAATGGAGAAACATTCAGCATGTGTTGTTAAGTTACTGCTCTCACTCAGAGCAGGGTCCAGAATTAGTCAATGCTGGGGACCCAACAGCAAGTGGACACCACCACCACCCCCCTTTCGTTTGTCTGGAAAGAAAGTAACTAGCTTAAAACAAATGAAGCTCTCTGAGAACTGTTTCATGAAGAAAGGAGGGTCTGCATCTCCATTGTCTCAGAAGTACTAAATGCCGAGCGATTGCATAATAGGAGACGCCCCTCAACTCCAGCCAGATCAGTATGCTCCCCTCCTAGGGCAGCTGTCACAGTGCCCTTGCTGAAGCTCTCCACTTCATAATCTCACACGTGCTTAGTTCTTGTTTTCCAAGCTCCTTCCTACCCGTTGCCTTCTCCAACCATCACAACAGCTGCTCTATGTTCTGGAGGGCACTGAATAAAGGAAAAAGATCCAGCTGGAGCCAGACAGTGCTGATTCAGCTTCTGCTCCTCCACTTGCTGGTGGGTGGTGGTGGGTAAATATCTTTATCTCATCAAGCCTCGATTTTCTCACTTGTGAAATGGGGGTGATAACACCTCACAGGCTTCTTGTGGTGCTTGGAGCTAATTTGTACAACCCATATGTTTGGTGCCTGTTAGGTGCTTGGTGGATGGTATTTATTATTTTCCTGTTGTAAATGTTGTAATTATTTTGCCTTTTTGTGGCAATTCAGGGTGAGAGGACACTAAGTGCAGTAAAGCAATGCAAATGGACATCGTATTGTGGCCAATGTACTGCCTCCCAGAACAACTTCTATGGGCAAACATAGAAGGAACTTAAACAAACAAAAACAAAAACCTTCCTCCAAATTACATGGAATGGAGGGAGGCCCTGTAACTTAAATAATGCTGGAGGGTAGCTCAGTCCATCCTGGAATCCATGTAGACCTTGTATTTAAAGTGATCACTTTGGATAACTTGGTATTAATCTGTTTCTGTGAGTATTATTTTTTTAAAAAATTATTTATTTATTTGAGAGAGAGCAGAAGCAGTGGAAGCACCAGAAGGAGCAGCAGAAGGAGAGGGAGAAGCAGGGAGCCTGATGTGGGTTGATCCCAGGACCCTGGGATCATGACCTGAGCTGAAGGTGTACTGACTGGGCCACCCAGGTGCCCCTCTATGAGTATCATTTAACAAAAATTGAACTGGCACCTCCTCTGTGCTAGATGCTATGGTTAGAGGGATAAATGAATGAATAAATCAGTAACTGAATGAACCTTCACTCTCCAACAGAAGGCCGTCCAAAGAGCACAGAGGATGGACTCACTAACTTTGTCCAGGAGAATTGGGGAAGGGTCTACAGAAGAGTTTTGAAGGACAGGAGGGTTTTCTTCAGATGATGCTACCACTGAGTCTTAATGGCCTGATGAGATTTAACAAAGGTCAGCTATGGGGAACAATGAAGTCGCAGAGATTAGCTTGGCATGATAGTGGAACATTTGCCCTGGATTAAACAGAACTGAGTGAGAATGCACGCTCTGTCATGGATGAGCTGGGAAACCTTGGACAAGTTGGTTCAGTGCTTATGTTTACTCAGCTTAAACCAGAGATACTAGTAATATCTACTTTGGGGGATTTTAAGAGATTAATAATTTCCCATCTTTCCCATATAGGGTTGAACTCACTCAAAGGGCAGATATTAGATAGACAAATATCAAATACTGCTTTATACCGATAAAACCGTATTCAAAAACTTGTATGTTTAGAAATGAAGGGCTTCCAAATACTGTGCCCCAACATTAAACATATTCACTAGGCATAGGCAGAAAAAGAAACACTAGCCCCTCTCCTGTGACACCTCGGCTCCGCTAAGCTTACTCGGAGGCTTCCCAAGCAGACCCAAATCCATCCTTTCTTTCGGCAGGCAGATCAAAGTGTGGTCTTGAATGTGGCCGAGCCATGCGTGTCTAGTTCCTTTTTCCCCAACATGCTAACGGGATGAGTGACTCTCCCTAGGGAGATGAGGGAGTGAGCAAGAGGCCACGAGTTTTATTCTAGTGGAGATCCTTCCACATGAAAACATGAAGCCACAAAAGGGGAGGCTGCCTCCAACACCTGTGGCAAAGAGTTATTGTGAGGATGAACATGACATAATATATACGAAACACTAAGCACGATGCCTGACAAGCAGTAAGCACTCAACAAATGTTAGCCTTTATGATTGTTGTGATAGTAGCAGATTAGCAGGGTCATATATATTTTCTAATAACCTTCCATTAAAATACCCATGGAGATATGCAAAATACAAACATTAGAAACTAAAGAGAAGACCATATGCCAATATTTGAGGGGGAATTTTTTCCAGTTGTACTGTTCATAAAGTTACACATCCTGGACTTGACTCTCTTTGAGAAAACATGGAACCCTCTTTTGGGAAGGAGTCTAAGCTATCCCCAAATATCAACAAACCTACGCACCTACATCCATTCTGCATTTGGGGATTATCTTTTGAACTTGATAGACGTGGTCCTATTCTCTCATTTCCATAAATTCCATTCCATACATATATCAAAGCTACAATTCTCAGGATGTGCGATATATTTCTTCCTAGAATGAGTAGTTATCCAAGAAAAAACATTCCGGTAGAAATGGTAGATTTTTGGGAACAGTGCTGTAGGTAGGGATGGGGTAGTAGTGGAGGAAAAGGCAAGAAAAAAGATGTGGCCTTTTATGCTCTGACAAAAGAACTAATGGAAATATCTGACCCTAACATCAGGGAGAAAGGAGAGCTCACCTCAGTCCTGCTCAGTCAACAAGATGCTCACCTCCCCAGCCCTGGACTAGGGGCTGTGTACATCCATTCCTGTTCTAAGTCTGGCTCATGAAGGGGAATACTCTAGCACTCAAGTGTATAGGGAGAGAAACCACGAAGATTCTGTGGTTCCCACCTGTTGGCAAAGTTTAGACATGGTTTAAGGATAAGGCAACAGTAAAAAAGGAATGCTATACAAATTATTATAGCATAAAAGAAATGGAAAATTATTCTCTAGGCACAGACAAAAATCATAACTCTGAAATTACTTACTATAGGAATTAGAAGAGGTTTTGAAAGACATCTCTTTATCATTTTTCAATAAGATCCAAGAAATCATGGTCTCTCTGAAAAGGGATAGTGAGGTTTATCAGCAATGGTTTGAGGTTTTAAAAAGAGAGCTTGCAAGCCAACTCCAAAAGTAAGACTAAGAAAAATATCAGTGTTCGGGGAGCCTGGATGGCTCAGTCGTTAAGCGTCTGTCGGCTCAGTCATGATCCCTGTGTCCTGGGACTGAGCCTGGCATCGGGTTCCCCAATCAGCAGGAGGCCTGCTTCTCCTTGTCCCATTCCCCGTGCTTTTGTTCCCTCTCTCGCTGTATCTCTCTCTGGCAAATAAATAGATAAAATCTTAAAAAAAAAAAAAGAACAATATCAGTGTTGGACATAATTATAAAATTGAATTGTTTCTGAAGATGAGAACAAATGAAACAAAAATAAGAATCTAACTTTTAATAAAAGAAGCTCTTCTTCAGTGGGAAAAAAGGCATGTGATTGGAGATTGATATGGTTTGGTATGTTCCAAGTGACATTAGTATACATTCTTGGTGATATGTTTTGAATTTTAAAGAAAACAAACAAACAAAAAATCCATAAGAATGCAGACAAAATAAACAAATAAAACAAAACCCCAGATTATCTACAAAGAAACCAAAATCAGATTTCTCTTTGGTGGCACTGATTAACTTAAGAAAATTGAGCAATGTCTGCATAGTTTTAAAGAGAAAAATGTTAACTACGTTTTTGTCAGAGAAACCAAGTGAGAGAAGAATACAAAATAATCCAAGAGTGTTAAATTGTTGTACAGTAGGATAGGCGTAAGCATTAAAAACAAACTTGAACATAAAACACTGAACATACAAACTTGACTGTGTCAGTTAGGGTCCTGTCAAGAAGTAGTAACCATCTAGGCATTTCAAACAGAGGGAATTTAATACAGGTGATTTGTTTCTTAGGGAATGGTCTTCTTGAAGGCACAAATCGGCCATTACTTCTCAAATTTTAATGTGTATTCAAATCACCGGGGTCTTTTCCAATGTAAATTCAAATTCAGTAGGTTTGGAGTAGAGCCTGAGATGCCACATTTTTAAGAAGTTCCCAAACAAAGCCAATACTGGTGATCCATACCACGTTTTGACTAGCAGGGAAACAGAGGAACTTGAGGCAACCAGAGATTAGGACAAGCAGGAAGATGTTATTTTCCTTAGAACTGAAAGAATAAAAGAAGAAGACCTTGCTTCCAAAGCCTAGAACTTGGTACCATCAAGGGGTAGCTAGCAACATGGTCAGGCTTTCCTGATGGGAGCTGGGACCAAGGTGGAGGGACTGTCTGGCAGCGTCTGAAGTTACGGGGGAAATGTTGTTGTTGCCAAGACCCAGCTGGAGGCAGAGAGATAGGGAGTAAATACCCTGTGTTCTGCCTTCCTTCTAGCCTCTGATCTTCTGCAAGCTTTATCTACTAGCTAGAAATACCTTCCCCAATACAGCATGCAGCCTCACTGGCTCTCAGCTTCTCCCTCTGGGTCACTCTTCAATTTCCTATTCCTTTAATGTGATGAACAATTAAGTTTGATTTCAACTTGGTTCCAAATTCTACCTCCAAACTGTTACAAGTCAAACAAAGCACAAAGGATTCTTTAAGGCAGAGAATCTACCGTCTTAGAAAGAACTGGAGAGGTGGTGTAGGAAATGAGTGTGTGGGTAATAGCAAATACAGTTATTAATAACAAATGTCATTTTTCTTTTATGCTTCTTTTTAAATTATTATTAAAAAAATTTTTAAAAGATTTTATTTATTTATTTGACAGAGAGAGATCACAAGTAGGCAGAGCAGCAGGCAAAGGGAGAGGGGGAAGCAGGCTCCCCACCGAGCAGAGAGCCTGACGCAGGGCTTGATCCCAGGACCCTGAGATCATGACCCAAGCCGAAGGCAGAGGCTCAACCTACTGAGCCAGCCAGGCGCCCCTCTTTTGTGCTTCTTATACTATGTGGCTCCTATCCTTTAGAGTCTTGAACACACCAAACTCTCTCCCACTTCAAGGTTTATTGTAAAGGCTGATCCCTTACCATGGAATGCTTTTCTCCATCTGTGGCTGGTTAACTCTTGCTCACCATTAGATCTTAGCTCAAAAGTCTCTTATTAACAGAAAGCTCCCTAACACTCCAGACTAGGTAAGATATTCCTAAAGTAATTCCTCATAACATCTTTTCCTTGCTCTTCAAGTTCAGCACGATATTCTAAATTTCTGTGATTATAATCTGTGTCCCTGTCCCACTAGGCCATAAGTTTCACATGGGCAAAACTTGTCAACATTGTTAAATGCTGTATTTTCCATGCCTGGAAAACTAGACTAGATAAATGGATGTACCTTTCCGTTGCATTTCTATGAAAAAGCAAGTTTGGTGTTCTGGTGCCTAAAGAGAATATTCTTGCCTTTAATATTTGCACATGAATATTGAAATGATGTAAAAAAAAAGAAACAATGAGTTTTGGAAGGCATTTTGCCTTGGTAATGAGCTAGTTAATCAGGAGTTGATATTCTAAACTTTCATGTGTTGCATCGTAAGTGTACGTACCTAAAGCTGGTGGATAATAGCAGTGGATAATTGTGATTTGGATAATGGAGAAAATGGATAATAGCAACTTACCTTTGGAACACTTACACAAAGCCACACACTGTGCTGTTTTGTAGACATTATCTCAATTAATCTTCACAGCCTCCTGTGATGTTGTAACTACTCCCATTTCACTAATGAGGATACCGAAACTCAGGAGGTTGAATGATATCCCATAACCTTTAAGTAGCAGAATAAGGATTAAGACCCATGTCTTTTTGTATTAATCAACCAATATAATTAACTTTTACAACTTTTATATAGGTAGTTTTAGGCTTAATTTACTAGGCACATTTCTCCCTTTTTCTAACTCAGGGGAAAAAAAGGGAAATGACCTAAGTTGTGAATACAATATAGTCTTCAGGGAATGTTATTGCTTGGATGAGAAAGGTAAGGGATGCAGGCACCTGTTTGGGTGAGTGTGGCAGCCCCCAAGGAATCCAGCGTGGAGCATATAGTTTTCCCACCTGCAAAAAGTCAAGAGAAATCTTGGGAGGTTAAGTTCAAATTGAAACCATGAAAAAGCTTGGCAGATTGAATTCAATGGTGTGCCAGCTCATAAGAACTGACTTTTAAATTTTCAGGAATTGTGTGACCTGATTATTAGCTGTAGCCATTATTAGAAATTAAATTTTATAAAGTTATAATTTGAAATTATATTACCAATGAAGAGAATATAAACTTGAAACTCATCACTTCCCAATTCTTTTACTACAATTTTCTATTATGTATGCTTTTGAGTTATTTATATCTATTGAAATTGAACAGTAAAAATACACGTAGTGGTGTCCTCCTCTGCATCTCTTCCTAACTCTGTGTTCGGTGATACTATGCAGCTCTCTCGAAGTGGTCCATTGTGGAGTATTTACACGATGGAAGTCAGCAAATGGGACAAAGCTTCTGCCCTCCTGGAATCTGGTTGTTAAACATTTATCAGGACACTATTGGTTTAATCCCTGGGAAAAGGGCAAGGTTCAAAGCCAATGTCAAAAGCAAAAGAACAGTAATGATTAAAACTGCAGTTTCCTGGAAAAAGAAATCAAGAAAGCAATCCCATTTATAATTGCACCAAAAATAACGAAATACTTAGGAATATACAAAACTAAGAAGGTAAAAGACCTGCTCTGAAAACTATCAAACACTGATGAAAGAAAATGAAGAAGACACAAACAAGTGGAAAGGTAATCTATGCTCATGGATTGGGAGAAAAAAATGTTGTTAATATGTCCATATTACCATAAACAGTCTACAGATTTAATGCGATTTCTTCTCAAGTCCAATAGCATTTTTCACAGAACTCGAACAAATCATCCTAAAATTTATATGGAACCACAAAAGGCCCCAAAGAGTCAAAACAATCTTGAAAAAGAACAAACCTGCGAGTATCAAAATTACAGATTTCAAGATATACTACAAAGCTGTAGTAATCAAAACAGTCTGGTACTGGCACAAAAAAAGATACGTAGATCAATGGAACAGAATGGAAAGCCCAGAAATAAACCCACAATTATATGGTCAAATAATCTTTGACAAAGGAGGCAAGACTATCCAATGGGAAAAAGGCAGTCTTTTCAACAAATGGTTTTTGGAAAACTGGACAGCTACCTGCCAAACAATGAAACTGGACCACTTTCTAACACCATTCACACAAATAAGCTCAAAATGGATTAAAGACCTACATGTGAGACCCGAAACCATGCATATCCTACAAGAGAGCACAGGCAGTAATTTCTCTGACATCGGCCATAGCAACACTTTTCTAGATAAGTCTTCTAAGGCAAGGGAAACAGAAACAAAGATAAACTGTTAGGGCCACATAAAAATAAGATCTTTCACAGCAAAGAAAACCACCAACAAAACAAAAAGGCAGCCTACTGAATGGGAGAGGATATTTGCAAATGATATGTTGGTTAAAGGGTTAATACACAAAATACATAAACACGTATGCAACACAACACCAAAAAAACCAAATAATCCAGTTAAAAATGGACAAAAGACCCGAACAGGCATTTCTCCAAAGGAGACATCCAGATGGCCAACAGTCACGTGAAAAGATGCTCAACATCACTCATCAGCAGGGAAATGCAAATCAAAAGGACTTTGAGCTATCACCTCACACCTGTCAGAATGGCTAAAATAAAAGATAAGCAACAAGTGTCAGCAAAGATGTGCAGAAAAAGGAACCGCCATGCACTCTTGGTCAGTCACTGTGGAAAACAGTTAAAAAATTAAATATAGTATTAAAATGTGATCCAGTAATTCCACTACTGGGTATTTACTCAAATAACACAAAAACACTAATTCAAAAGGATATATGCACCTCTATGTTTATTGCAGCACTGTTTGCAATAGCAAATTATGGAAACAGCCCAAGTGTACATCAACAGATGAACAGATAAAGAAAGTGGTATACACACATACACACATACACACATGCACACACACAGTGGAATATGACTCAGCCATAAAAAAAGTATGAAAGCTTGCCATTTTCAACAACATGGATGGATCTAGAGGGTATAATGCTAAGTGAGATAGGTCAGTTAAAGACAAATGTATGATTTCATTCATATGTGGAATTTAAGAAATAAAACAAATGAACAAAGAAAAAAAGAAACAAAGATCCAGATTCTTAATTATAGACAACGGACTGGTGTTTACCAGAGGGGAGATGGCGGGGAGTGGATGGGTGAAACAGGTGAAGGGGTTTAAGAGCACACTTAATCGCTGAATCACTGTACTCTAGTTACAACTCATATGGCACTGTAGGTTCATTATATGGAGTTAAAAAAGAAACAAACAAAACTGCAGTTGCCTGTGGTTGTTCTGTTATTTGGAATAACTAACCCTCAGGAGGCTGAGGAATGGGTTTTTAGTATTTTACCAACAGAAATGTTTGGTATAGGTGTCCTGATGAGAATGTAGTTATGAAGTAGAAATTACACACTATTAATATAAACTCAATTGTTAAAAACATTTTAGGGGCTAGAGAAATCTCATATTAAGTACTTACAGATGGGATGATGGGGTTCTTTTTTTATGAGACCTGATTCAACTTGGAGGTAACGTGCGATGTTTAATCGGTGTTTACAAATTCTATCCTTGTCACGTCCTGCCACTATCCTGCTACTGTCCTGTCGTCCATGACTGCGAAAGCTCTCAGATGTTCGCCTCCCGCATCTTGTTTTTTACTAGTCAACGTTGACCCCACTGGGAGTTTACTTTCCCTCACTCCTGGGTTGCATTATCAGGCTTTTTGGCTACTGTGGGTAGTCAGATTACATACCCTGTGGAGCGGCATTTCATCCGAGTCTGCAGGTTGTGGGAAGAGCCATAGACTTCAGGGAAGTGGCTGGCCAGCCTCAAGCCTCAGAACCACAAGGTCTGCATGAAGTTCTTTGGCTGGGGTCGTGAGTGAAGCAGAGCAAATGTCTGGTGGCCCAGGAGATAGGTGAGACTGAGATACCATAAAGATGTACAAAAAATAGGTCAGCTTATACGCTACTACTAGTATCTACATCATTACTAGTTGTAAAATGCTTAGCAAAGTGCCTGGTATGAAGTGAGGTCTCAGATACTATTTGCTGAAATGCGATCTAATTTATCATCTTTCTCTCCATAGACACTGATCTTTGTGAAATGCTCAGAGAAGTCCTCTCCACTCAACTATGATAAAAATAGCATCCATCTGGATTTTATTTTGGCACATGAAGTGAGGTCAGAATCATGCTTTATGTTTTTCCAAATGACTTGACACCAGTCCAAACACCATGCGTTGAATATTCCGTATTTCTCCCTTTGCTTTGAAATTTGATTTATAATATATTAAACTTGTATATATATTTGTTAATTTCCTAACTTTTTCAATTTTGTCCTATTGATGCATCTATACATTCTGTTGTACTATTTTAAGGATTGTAGCTTTATGATAATGTATTATAGGATGTGATCTCATTTCTGCTCTTCTTTTTTTAAAAAGGATTTTCCCAGCTATTTTCACATGTTTATAATTTTAGATGAAGTTAAGAATCATGTTTTCAAATTCCTTCTTCCAAAAAAATCCTGCTGGGATTTTGATTGTGAATACATTGCATTTATGGTTTAAGTTAGGAAAAATTTATGATGATAAAATTTACTTTAAAGAAACCAAAATATTGCTCTCCGTGTATCCCAGACATAATGTTTCTTAGTAGAATCTTGTGGTTTCTTATAAATCCCAAATGTTTTTTATTACATTATTCCTGGATAATTTATAATTTTCTGTAGTTGTGAATAGAATGTTTTCTTCTATCATATATTTAACTTGATTAGTGTTTGCATATCAGAAATCTGTTAGCTTTTAGTTATTGGTTTTTAAGCAGACTTGCCAAGCTAAATTCTATTATGTTGTTGAATTCACCTATTTCAAGTGCGCATTTCATTGCTAAGTGATGTCACTGTCACCATAAATTATATACTTTCCTTTCTCCAATAAGATCTCACCTGCCGATTCACAGTTAATCCCAGCTCCCATCCTTAGTCCCAGGTGAATAGTAATCTACTTTGTGGCTTTATAAGTTTTCTGGATAATTCATGTAAATGGAAATATGTAGTTTCTTTTGTCTGGCTTTCTTTCATTTAGCATAATTTTTTCAAGTTTCCTTTATGATATTGCCTGTGTTAGTCCTTTTTTTTTAACTGCTAAATAGTATTCCATTTTATATTTATATCACATTTTCTCTATCCACCATCAACAATGGATATTTAGGTTGTTTTCAGTTTTGTGCTATTATGAATAATGCTACTATGAACATTTGCATGAAGTCTTTGTCTGGCCATATGTTTTTATTTATTTTAGGTGGATATGTAGGGTGGAATTGTTGGGTTGTATGGTAATTTCATGTTTAACTTTTTGAAAAACTGCCAAACCGTTTTCCAAAGTGACTACACTATTTTATATTCTCACTAGCAACGTATGAACATTTTCTATTGACTTTAAAATATTTATCTTGTATGTGACTACCTTATTGAATAATCTTTTACTTCCTAATAGTTTTTTCCTTGGTATTGGTATTAATATATACTCTCAATTGCAAGTGACAGCATTCCAACTCAAACTAGCTTAAGGGAAAGAAATGTATTGGTTTATGTAAATAAGAACAAATGAAGTGATCATACACAATTAGAATTCAGAGACTTAAAAGATAATCAAAAGATCTCTCTCTCCCCTCTAAGCTTTTTAATATTTATCAGTCTTGAATATCTTGATGGATGCTGAATGACAGTGCAGTTTTCCTCCTTTGATTTCTTTGTAATGGATTATGTTAATCAAGCTCTTGCTAGCATACTGTCCTTGATTCTCCAGAAGCAACCCCAACTGATCAGATTATATTATTTCATATATTGCTTCATTTTATTTGCTGATACTTTGTTTAGAATTTTTCTTTTTAAATAAATGGACAATCTTGATCTTTTTTGTTTTCTACTCTCTTTAACTAATTTGGTTATTACAATGCTTCCTAATGAGATGAGTTGGAGAGTTCTCTATATATTTATGTGGCTTGAAATAATTTGAATTAAAACAATTAATAATTTGAATAGAATTGTAATTTGTGCTACAGCTTATATGAAGCTTGGTTCTAAACCCATTTGGACTTAGTGCCATTTTCAATTGGTAGATTTCTTGTCATTTTTCAACTGCTTTTAAAATTTATAATTTGAAACTGAATTTACAGTCTGAATCTCACCAGATTTACTGCCAAAATTAATCTTCTACAGGGGATTTTAATAGTACCCAGAGTTTCACAGTACTATATTAAATTACCCAGGATTTAATCCTAAATTTCTCAACGTACAAAGTACTGGATAAATGTGGTCAATTCTCAAGAGAAAAAGCAACAACAGATGCTACCCCAACATGTTTAAGCAGCTATTATAACTACGCTACATTTGGCAAAAGTAAACATTCTTGAATAGAAAGGTAAATCGAATATTCGTTCTTTTTTTTAAAAAAACATTTTATTTATTTATTGACAGGGAGAGCACACGCAGAGGGAGCAGCAGTGGGAGAAGCAGGCTCGCCACTGAGCGGGGAGCCTGACATGGGGCAGATCTCAGGACCCTGTGATCATGACCTGAACCGGAGGCAGACGCTCAGCGGACTCAGCCACCGAGGTGCCTTTTGCATATTCATTCTTGAAATGAACAGAAAGGTAAAAGTCTCGGACAGAAAAAGAAACTGTAAGAAGGACCAGTTGGGAGGTTTAAAACTGAAAAGTATAATATCTAAAATAAAAAATCCACTGGATGAGAAAATGAAAGAGAGGAGTGTGAATATGAAGATGGAGCAATAGAAATGATCCAATTTAAAAAGCGGGAAAATAAAGATTGACAAAAAGCAAAATAGAACTTTAGGCACCTGGGGGATGATATCAAAAGGTCTCATACTTACGTCATTAGCGTTGCAGAGAGGAGAAACAGTGGGTTCAGAAAAAGTGTTTGCAGAGATAATTGATGAAAAACGATGTAGGCTTTATTTTCACATTTCAAGAAGATCATCAAGGGGTGCCTGTGTGGCTCAGTCAGTTAAGCATCTGCCTCTGGCTCAGGTCAAGAGTCCAGGGCCCTGGGATCGAGCCCCTTGTTGGGTTCCCTGCTCAGCCTGGGGTCAGGCACCACTCCCAGCTATAAGTGAGCACTGGCTACTGTCATTTCTAAATCTTTTAAGAAGTTCTTTCCCCAGCTGTGGCTAGTTTTGTCGCAAAGGTGTGCTTATCCTCAGCTGAAACCTCGAGGGAACCCTCGGTGGATCCTGCGGTTCTGTTTCTGTGATGCCCCATTTTCTCTTTACTCTGTCCCACAAATGCAAGTCACCTTCATTTCTCCAGGCTCTCAGCCAAATCTTCTTAACACAAGGATTCTTTCTTTTTGATGAACTGACACTTTTAGTCCCCCTTTATCCATAGCCTTTGTTCTCAATCTCGATAGCATACTGATATATCGTCAATGCCTTTGAGTTGGGAGGGTTTTCCTGCTGACTGGCAGGAAAATGAACGATTCCTGGCTTTCTGTGAGCTTTGGGGATTGATCTCTCTGCTCTTTTTGGTTGATTCTTTCCTCAATTTTTGGGTAGGTTCCTCACAAGCACGAATGTACTCAGCTGAAGACCCAAGAGGCTCTGATGATTTCTGGAGCTCCCTCTTGGTGTATCTTTCTCTTCTCTGGTTCCGTGTTCTGTATGCTCTAGCCCCTCAGCCCTCCCTTTCTCCCAGCTCTTTTTCAACTAACAGAGTCTGCAAACCTCCACCTCAATTCTGCCTTCCTCTGTTGTGGCCTGGAAATTCCCTCCAAGCAGCAATCTCTGGCAACCGTTGGGATCATTTTCTGTGTTCCCCTTCTCTCAGGTGTCCCTGCCCAGAGCTAATGTCCAATGTCTGAAAACTATTGTTAAATATATTTTGTCCTTTTTTTTTGGTTGTTTCAAATGTAAGGGCAAATCCAATTTTTTGTTACTCCATATTGTTTCTAAGTGGAAATTTTTAACTTTAATGACTTTAGAAGTATCTGTTTTATGGATACACTGTATCTAAGGTTTTTGTATTCTAGGTGGTGCATACTGTTGTTCAGTAATAATGATTTATGTTTTTGAGTGTTTAATATTGTTATTTTTTTATTATTATTATGAGCTTCATCTTCAGTTGTGTTTCTTCTTCTTCTTCTTTTTTTTTTTTTTTTTTTTTTGGTCAGAATCTTGAGCAGCCTGCATGGAGAGCATCTCCCTCCAGGTAGTTTTGTGTTTCCTTCTACCAGATTATGTTACCAGATTATGTTAATTTCTCAGCTGCACAGAGTTCCCACAGATGAAAACCCCTTAAAGATGGACTCACAAAATATGTAAAATAATCATTTTTAGACATTGGACATCACTGGTGTCCTCAGGTCACATGGAGAATGTAAAGTCGAAGTCCAAAGCCATGTACATGTGTGAGCCCACATTTTTGCATTGCCAAGAGAGACTTTTTCTTTTTTTCCAATCTAGAGCCTAAGAAAACACAGACAACTTCCTTATGATCTTTGTATGCTGATATTTTTTTTTTTTTTTTTTTTTTGGCCAGAATGTGGTATTTCATTTCTAACTCCTAGCATTAATGGGGCTTTTCTGTCCTCAGAGAGTGTTAAAAAACCAAATCCCTAGATTACTAAAAATAGCATCTCTTTCCTTCCTTTAAAACCTTTGCATAGTTAGTTCTCATATTTATTATTCTGATTTTCAGTTTCCTAGGCTGTCAAAATTGCTCTTTATTTCTTGTAGTGTTAGTTATTTTAAAAATATACATTTTAAAGTATTTGATGGTGTTAACTACACACACACACACACTTTCTAGATAACTATATATTTTCTTTTTGACTGCTAGGTAGTGGCAAAACTTATTGAGGCATCCAGCCTTCAATAATTTGAAGTTAAAAAATAATTATCTAAATACAGATAAGAGAAAGAATATTAATAAAGATATTGTCAGTAATTAAGGGAAATGATGGTTGGGTATGGTACCAGGGAATGAAAAAAGCACGAAGAGAAGAATGGGGTCAGGCAGATGAGAATAGGTGTAGTAAACCTAATAATCACCATTTTTTGGGTGCTGACTACATGCATGGTACTGTACATGTGGTATCTCACTGGCCCTTCTTTAAGGGAAGGTAATAGTAACCCCAGGGTCCAGAGAAGGGAGTTGGAGCCCAGGGAACCAGAATGTAAGAGAGGTGATTTTAATTGGATCTATCTGCTTTTTCTATTAAACTATGCTTCCTCTCAGGTGTGTAGAGCGCCTTGGATTCTTGTGAGAAAGAAGAATAAAGCTAAGATTATTATATTCTCTTTGAATGAATATTTTGTTCCCAATCTTACCATTATTTTGTGATAAGAGTATGCTACTATACATAATACGCATACATACACAGTTGACCCTTGAACAGCACAAGTTTAAACTGCGTGGGTTCACTTATATGTAGATTTTTTTCGGTAAATACGGTACCATAAATGTATTTTTTCTTCCTTAAGATAACAGTTTCCTTTCTCTAGCTTACTTCAAGAATATAGTATATAACCCATATACAAAACATGTGTCAACTGCTAGTTTATGTTATTGGTGAGGCTTCAGTCAACAGTAGGCTGTTAATAGTTAAGTTTGGGGGGGTTAAAAGTGACATGCAGATTTTTGACTGTGTGCGGGTCAGCACCCCTAACCCTGGCATTATTCAAGAGTCAACTCTAAATATATATATGTATATACATATTTACATACATATATACTTACAATTTATACAATAATAATGATAATTTTATCTGTATCTATATTTATATATCTCCAAAGCAGGATTTTTCATGGTGATCCGTACAATATTGTGCTAACATGTCTGTCTGATTTTGTTAGTGGGAATCAGCTGGATGCCAGGCCTGAGCACTCTTGATTAGGGCTCAGCAGAATTTTTAAAGTGCTAGACAGTAAATATTTTTGGATTTGTGCACCATGTGTTCTTTTGTCACAGCTACTCAATTCCGTGGTAGCATGAAAGTAGCTATAAACAATAGCTAGATGAATGGGTGTGGTCATCTTCCAATTATATTTTATTTACAAATCAGGCCATGGGCCAGATTTGGGTCTATGGACTCTAGTTTGCTAACCCTTGCTCTCAAGTTTATTCCATGATGAGATGTCATAATCACAGAAATGCATTAATAGATCAAGGCTTATGTTGTACACATGAAACTCTCAGAGGCTGAGTCAGGTAGAGAGAATCTGGATGGCAACTCTTGGAACTCCAGGAGAGTTGAGAGAAATGAGATGGAACTCTGGCACACCAGAGTCATCGTCTTATCACAGCCTGACTGCAGAAAGAAGGTGAACAAGGTTGGTGTTAGCCAGGGAGCTTTTCATAAAGATAATGATATTATTCCATAAACTTTTGAAATCATCCTCGTCAACCCAGAGCCAGGTGGGGCTAGTAGAATGACAAAGTGAGATTATAGTTTATATTTATCATATGTTAGAAGAGTGTGTACATTTTAAAGAAAGTCTTTTTTAATAGTTAGACTTAGTTTTAATTTTATTAGTTAGCTTAGTAATTTTGTAAAAAGATAGGATGGCTGGGCCAAATAATGATTTTCTAGTTACGATAAATTCACTCTTGAATGTCACTGATCTTAGTTTCATCAAGGGTATAACAGGCTGGGCTGAATTCAAATTAAGACCTACTGACCTGACTTGGTTGCTCAAGAATCTAGGACTCTGAGAAGAGATGGGTCCAGAATCATCTTGTTCTAAGCAACAACATTAAATGGAGTCACTGTGCATACAGTATACCATTTAAAGAGAGCAGTGTGAATTTTAGTTTGCTCCCAGTTTGGACCTGGGCTTTGAACCCACAAATAAAAGATCAGGAATTCTAAAACAATCCCCTTCCCACTTCATTCTCGTATTTGCTCAGTTCCCACAATAGGTAGCTACTTTTATTAGTTTCTTAATAATCCTTTCATTGAATTTTTCTTTGTGTGTAAGTTGGAGCACCTAATCATTTTTTTTCCCTTTTTCTCTTTTTTACACAAGGGACAACATAAATTTTTCTGTATCTTATTCTTCACTTAATAGTATATCTTGGCGATCCTTTTGTGTTAATCCATAAAGAGCTTTATCATGTGTTTTTACAGCTGTACAGTTTTTCCGTTGTATAAATAATCAAGATATATTTAATTCTCATTTTATTGACATTTTAATCTTTGGCTAATGCTGACAATGTTGCAATGAATAACCCTGTTTGTTAGTCATTTTACATGTGCCTAAGCATATGATAAATTCCTAAGAGCGAGTTTCTGGATCAAAGGTTATATCCATTTGAATTAAGTGAGAAATAGTATCTAAGTATAGGTTTAGTATACATTCCTTTTATTACGAATCAAATTGAGCATCTTGTGTTTTGTGAACTGCTTATGCATTTTTTTCTGTGAATTTTTATGTCTTTTAAATTTTTTTTTTATTAGAGTTTAGCCTCTTTCTTGTCTATGTCTGGACATTTTATATTCTAGGGAGATTAGCCTTCTGCGCTCATGAATTGCAGATATTTTCCTGATTTGTCACTTATCTTTTTTTAATTAAAATTTGATTAGCCAACATATAGTACATCATTAGTTTCAAATGTAGTGTTCAATAACTTATCAGTTGTGTATAACACCCAGTGCTCATCACATCATGTGTCCTCTTTGATACCCATCATCTAGTTGCCCCATTCCCCCACCCACGTCCCCTTCCACAGCTCTGTTTTTTTTCCCAGAGTCTCTCATGATTTGTCTCCCTCTCTGATTTCTTCCCATTCAATTTTCCCTCCCTTACCCTATGATCCTGTGCATTATTTCTTATATTCCACATATGAGTGAAACCGTCTGATAATTGTCTTTCTCTGGTAGACTTATTTCACTAAGCATAATACCCTCCAGTTCCATCCATGTTGATGTGAATGGTAAGCATTCATCCTTTCTGACGGCTGAGTAATATTTCATTGTATATATAAATTACAACTTCTTCATCCATTCATCTGTTCAAGGACATTTCAGCTCCTTCCACAGTTTGGCTTATTGTGGACATTGCTGCTATTGGGGTGCAGGTGGCCCTTTGTTTCACTACATCTGTATCTTCTGGGTAAATACCCCGTAGTGCAATTGCTGGTTCACAGGATAGCTCTATTTTTAACTTCTTGAGGATCCTCCATACTATTTTCCAGAGTAGCTGTACCAGCTTGCATTCCCACCAACAGTGTAAGAGGGTTCCCCTTCTCCACATCCTCGCCAATATTTGTTGTTTCCTAACTTGTTAATTTTAGTCGTTCTAACTAGTGTAAGGTGATAATCTCATTGTGGTTTTGATTTGTATATTCCTGATGACAAGTCATGTTGAGCACTTTTTCATGTGTCTGAGGTCATTTGTATGTCTTCTTTGGAGAAACGTCTGTTCATCTCTCCTGCCCATTTCTTGACTGGATTGTTTTTTTATGTATTGAATTTGATAAGTTCTTTAAAGATCTTGGATACCAGCCCTTTATCTGATATGTCATTTGAAAATATCTTCTCACATACTGTAGGTTGCTTTTTAGTTTTGTTGACTGTTTCCTTTGCTGTGCAGAAGCTTTTATCTTGATGAAGTCCCAATAGTTCATTTTTGCTTTTGTTTCCTTCGCCTTTAGAGACATGTCTTGCAAGAAGTTGCTGTGGCCAATGGGTTCCTGTCTCACATTTAGGTCTCTCATCCATTTTGAGTTTATCTTTGTGTATGGTGTAAGAGAATGGTCCAGTTTCATTCTTCTGCATGTGGCTGTCCAATTTTCCCAGCACCCCGTTTATTGAAGAGACTATCTTTTTTCCACTGGATATTCTTTGCTGCTTTGTTGAAGATTAGTTGACCTTAGAGTTGAGGGTCCATTTCTGGATTCTCTATTCTGTTCCTTTGATCTATGTGTCTGTTTTTGTGCCAGTACCATGATGTCTTGATGATCATAGCTTTGTAATATAGCTTGAAGTCAGGGATTGTTATGCCCCCAGCTGTGGTTTTCTTTTTCAACATTCCTCTAGCTATTCAGGGTCTTTTCTGGTTTGATATAAATTTTATTTGTTCCAGCTCTGTGAAAAATGTCAATTGTATTCTGGTAGGGATTGCATTGAGTGTGTAGATTGCTCCGGGTAGCACAGACATTTTAACAGTATTTATTCTTCCAATCCATGAGCATGGAATGTTTTTCCATCCCTTTGTGTCTTCCTCAATTTCTTTCATAAGTGATCTGTAATTTTTAGAGTACAGATCCTTTACCTCTTTGGTTAAGTTTATTCCTAGGTATCTTCTGGTTTTTGGTACAATTGTAAGTGTGATTGATTCCTTAATTTCTCTTTCTTCCATCACATTGTTAGTGTATAAAAATGCAACTGATTTTTGTGCATTGATTTTATATCCTGCCATGTTACTGAATTACTGTATGAGTTCTAGCAATTTTGGGGTGGAGTCTTTTGGGTTTTCCACATAAAATATCATGTCATCTACAAAGAATGAGAGTTTGAGTTCTTCTTTGCTAATTTGAATGCCTTTTATTTTTCTTTGTTGTTTGATTGCTGAGGCTAGGACTTCTAGTACTATGTTGAACAACAGTTTGCCCACAGAGTGGGCATCTCTGTCATGTTCCTGACCTTTGAGTAAAAGCTCTTAGGTTTTCCCCATTGAGACTGATACTTGCTGTGGGATTTTCTTAGAAGGTTTTTATGATACTGAGGTATGTATCCTCTATCCCTACCATGAAGAGTTTTAATCAAGAAAGGGTGCTGTATTTTGTCAAATGCTTTTTCTGCATTAATTGAGAAGATCATATAGTTCTTATCTTTTCTCTTATTAATGTGATATGTCACATGGATTAATTTGCAAATGTTGGACCACCCTTGCATCCCAGGAATAAATCCCACTTTGTTGTGGTGAATAATCTTTTTAATGTACGGTTGGATCCTGTTGGCTAGGATCTTGGTGAGTATTTTGGCGTCCATGTTCATCAGGGTTATTGGTCTGTAATTTTCCTTTTTGATGGAGTCTCTGTCTGGTTTTGGGATCAAGGTAATGGTCTCATAGAACGAGTTTGGAAGTTTCCCTTCCATTTCAATTTTTAAAAACAGCCTCATCAAAATAGGTATTATTTCTTTTTAAATCTTTGTTAGAATTCCCCTGGAAAGCTATCTGGCCCTGGACTCTTGGTTTTTTGGGAGGTTTTTGATTACTGCTTCAATTTCCTTGCTGGTTACTGGTCTGTTCAGATTTTCTATTTCTTCCTGTTTCAGTTTTGGTAGTTTCTATGTTTCCAGGAATGCATCCATTTCTTCCAGACTGCCTAATTTGTTGACATATAATTGCTCATAATATGTTAAAATTGTGTGTTATTTTCTTGGTGTTGGTCATGATCTCTCCCTTTTCATTCATGATTTTATTAATTTGGGTCCTTTCTCTTTTCTTTTTTGATAAATCTGGCTAGAGGTTTATCAATCTTATTTATTCTTTCAAAGAACCAGTTTCCAGTTTTTGTTGGATCTGTTCTACTGTTCTTCTGGTTTCTATTTCATTTATTTCTGCTCTCATTTTTACTATTTCTCTTCTCCTCCTTGGTTTTGGCTTTATTTGCTGTTCTTTTTACAGCTCCTTTAGGTGTAAGATTAGCTTGTGTATTTGAGATTTCTCTAATTTTTTGCAATGTACTTCCCTCTTAGGACTGCCTTTGCTGTATCCCAAAGGTTTTGAACAGATGTGCTTTCATTTTCATTAGTTTCCATGAATTGTAGAAATTCTTTCTTAATTTCCTGGTTGACCCACTCATTCTTTAGTAGGATGCTCTTTAACCTCCAAGTGTATGAGTTCCTTCCAAATTTCTTCTTTTGATGAGTTTAAGTTTCAAAGAATTGTGGTCTAAAAATATGCAAGGAATAGTGGCACTCTTTTGATATTGGTTGAGACATGATTTGTGACCCAGTATGTGATCTACTCTGGAGAAACTTCCATGTGCTCTCAAGAATAATGAGTATTCTGTTGTTTTAGGATGGGATGTTCTGTATATATCTATGAAGTCCATCTGGTCCAGTGTGTCATTCAAGCCCCTGTTTCTTTGTTGATCTTCTGCTTAGATGATTTGTCCTTTGCTGTGAGTGGGGTGTTGAAGTCCCCTACTATTAAAGTATTATTATCAATGTGTTTCTTTATTTGGGTTATTAATTGGTTTGTATAATTGGCTACTCTCGTTGGGGGCATAAATATTTAAAATTGTTAGATCTTCTTGTTGGATAGACCCTTTAAGTATGATATAGTGTCCCTCTTCTTTTCTTACTACAGTTTTTGGTTTAAAATCTAATTTATCTGTTATGAGGATTGCTAACCCAGCTTTCTTTTGAGGTCTATTAGCATGGTAAATTGTTCTCCACCCCCTCACTTTCAGTGTGGAGGTGACTAAACGTCTAAATGTCTAAACGTCTAAAACGAGTCTCTTGTAGACAGCATATGGGTGAGTCTTGCTTTTTACCCAATCTGATATCCTGTATCTTTTGATTGGAGCTTTTAGCCCATTTACATTCAGAGTAACTATTGAAAGATAGGAATTCAGTGTCATTGTACTGCCTGTAAACTCTCTGTTTCTGTAGCTTGTACCTGTTTCTTTCTGGTCTATGTTACTCTTGGGCTCTCTCTTCACTTACAAGATTCCCCCTAATCTTTCTTGCAGGGCTGACTTGGGGGGGGTCACAAATTCTTTCAGTTTTTTGTCTGTCCTGGAAGCTCTTTACTTCTCCTTCCATTCTTAATGACAGCCTTGTTGGATAAAGTATTTTTGGCCTCATGTTCTTCTCATTTAGTACCCTGAATATATCATGCCAGACTTTTCTAGCCTGCCAGTTTTCTGTGGATAGGTCTGATGTTAGTCTGAAGTTCCTCCATCTGTAGGTTAGATGCCACTTGTCTTGAGCTGCTTTCAGGATTTTCTCTTTGTCTCTGAAATTTGCAAGCTTCACTACTATATGTCAGGATGTTGATCTATTTTTATTGATTTTGGCAGGGGTCCTCTCCACCTTTGTATTTGAATGCTTATTTCCTTCCCTAGATTAGGAATGTTCTCAGCTATGATTTGCTCAAGTACACCTTCCCACCCTCTCTCTCTTCAACTTCAGGCACCCCAATAATTCTGATGTTGGTATGTTTCATGGCATCACTGATTTCTTGAAGCCTCTCTTCATGGGCTATTAGTTGTTTTTCTCTCTTTTCTTCAGCTTCCTTCCTTTCCATCAGCCTCTCTCTCTTTTGCCTCATTCACCCTAGCTGTTGGAGCATCCAATTTAGACTGCATCTCAGTTATAGCATTTTAAATTTTGGCCTGATTAGATCTCATTTCTGCACTAAGAGATTCTCTAGTACCTTTTATGCTTTTTTTCAAGCCCAGCTATTATCTTTATAATTGTTATCCTGAATTCCATCTCTGACATTTTACTTATGCCCATATTAATTAGATCTGTAGCAGAGAACATTACCTCTGGTTCTTTCTTTTCTTGCGAATTCCTCCTTCTAGTCTTCTGCACAGAGAAGGATGAATGAGTGAGTGAACAGAATAAAAAATATCAGCCACAACCCAAACAAAATACACAGTAGACAAATCCAAAGAAGTCAGAAAACAAAACAGAAAAGCAAACGAAAACAAAACAAAACAAAACAAAAATGTGTGTGTGTTAGGGGGAGAGAATATAATCTCAGAGCATGGACAAAACAGGGTGATCCACTTGTTCCTGAGTGAATTTTGGTCTCTGTGTTAGAAGATGCTAAATCCCAAAACTGCAAAGAAAGGAAAACTTTATATATATATATATATATATATATATATATATATATATATATATATATATATATATGAATAGAGTGAAAGGAGGCCAAAAATGAAGCATATATCTATAAAATGGCAGATGTAAAAAATAAAAGTGAAAAGCAACTTAAAAATAAATAGTTGATAAAATAAGAAACTAGTTGAAAAGGGAAAAAAAGAAATGGAAAATTTTAGACTGAAATATAAACAAATCATGAGAAAAAACCTTGAATTCTATATATTACTTTTCCCTAGCCCTGGAGCTTTACAGTTTTGTGGGATCCATAAACTTGTACACGTGTTCTAGTTGGTCTTCTGGGGGAGGGGCCTGCTGTGCTGCTTCTCAAGTGTCTTTGCCTGGGCAGAGTTGCAACACCCCTTGCCAGGGGGCTGGGCTCTGTGTAAATGGTTCTCTCAGTGGCTTTTGTTCCCTGAAGTCTTTCCACACCTCTTTAGAGGATCAAAATAAAAATGGCTGGCCATGTCCCGATCTCCAGCCCCCGAGCTAAAAAATTGCAGTCCCCTATCTTCAGGAAACCCTCTAGGACAAATGATCTTCACTTTTGTGTGTGCCAAACTCTTTAGACTTCTGTGGTGCATGCCCACAGTGACCCTCCTGAGAAGAGTCCAAGAATCCTGCATTACTACCCTTTCTAGAGCCTTGGCATTGAGAGCAGTTGCAGGGTGGTGTGCATACATGCTCTGCCACTCCCAGGGGATGGGAGACGTTCCTCCCATTCCAGTTTGCTGCTAGATGTTCAGGCAGAGAATGGTCACCAAGATCTGGCCAAGCTCATGGTTTATGGTGACACAATCTGAGAGTTTCTTGCTGGTATAACCAGTTTCTTCACTCTACTGCTTGGGCACTCTACCAGCTCAGACACCTCTGTTATTTTTATGACTCCTGGGTCCTGAGACCACACTGACCCACCATTTGTCTCTTTATTTCATTCCCTTTCAGACAGGGATGTCTCTCACTGGAGCAGATTTCTAAGGGTTCTGATTTTACCCTTCAGGGCTATATCACTTTCCAGTGGCCAGCTTATGGAGGCTCCCTCCCCCCTCCATTTATCTTCTGATATCTCCCCTCAGACTCACTTCTCTCCACATCCTACCTTGCAAAAAACAATTGCTTTTCTACCTATAGAGGTCTAGTTTTTTTTTTTGTTTTTTTTTTTTTTTTTTTTTTTTTTTACATCTCAGGCTGAATTCAGAGGTGTTCAGAATGGTTTGATAGTTATCTAGCTAAATTTAAGAGACTAAGTGAAATAAGGTCTCCTACTCTTCTGCCATCTTCTCCTTGTCATTTATCTTTTGCTATTTTGATTATTTAGTCAGTTAAATTTGACTTTGGTTATAGTAATTCTTTTTTGCTTTAGAGTAGTTTATTGTTGTTGTTTGTTAGTTTTTACTGGAGTCAAATTTAACAATCTTTATCTGTGGCTTTTAGATTTTATGCTTTAGAGAGGCCTTCCCCATTCCAAGATTCTAAAAAAAAGTCACAATTCTTTCCCACTCTTTATGATTATTTTATTAACTGATCTTTTGGATTTTACTCTAGAATACAGTGTGAGATATGGATCTAAGTATAGTCTAGTCTTATTATTCACACAGTATACACAATTCACTTCCTTGCTAAAATTCATTTGTAACCCCAAATTAATACTTGCAGTGCCTTTGCTGCCATTTGCTGACACACAAAGATTGTAAACAATCTGAGTTTCCTGACACATACATTTTCCCAGCTGCGACTGAACAAGGTGACACTCTGCCTTCATGTTTCAGCTCTTGAACTATGAACAAGTGTCCTTTTTGTGATCTGTTTAGTGCCACAGAGCTTTGTTCAGGCAAGAGCTACTGTGCTGTTGGCCATAAGGTCATGAGTAGACACTGTGTATTAACAAAGTGTCTTTGAACAGAGACACCTAAAACAAGGTGTGTATTGATCAGCTGATGAACATGTTGTGACCAGAGGCTTGCAGAAACCCAACCTTTTATTTCTCCCAGTGAACATGTTTCAGTATTCACTGATTTAGTGTCTGCAGTGTCTTTACGAAATATCACTATTGTTAATGAGAATTAACCATATGTGGATTTTCCAGATGACTACTAACTGCCCCAACACCTCCACTGGACAGTTCACTTTTCCTCACTGGTTTGATATGTCACCTTTATTGTATATCAGAGGTTCATTTCTTGCTCTGTTCTATTGGTCAGCCTGTGAGTTCATTTCCAAGACCACATTAGGCTTTGTTAAAAAGCTAGCATCATTCCCTCGTTTCTTTTCCAGGATATGTTTGTTTCTGTCTTTCACATAAACTTTTAAGTTCTCTTTATCTGATTCTCAAAAACATATTGGAAGTTTTGTTGGGTTAATTTACAAGTTAACTCAGGGGTGATTGACATCTTTATGATATTGAGTCTTGCCATCCACAGGGCAAATCTTATATTTCCTTCAGGAGATTTGAAAAGCTTTCTTCATACATGCGTTACACATCTCATTATTATTACTTTTATTTTTACTACTGTTTTTTCCCTGAGGTTGTCAATCTCAGAGACCTATGGAAGATGGGAAAAAATATGTTCTGAGCGTGGTTGCTATATTTAAATATTTTTACATAATAATTTGAAGAGAAAGAAATGTAAATAACAAATCAATTTTGGAATGATGTGGGGAGATTAATGAAAATGTAGGAAAGGCTTTCTGGATTATTTTACTTATTTTAGCAAATACTTCTATATTAGCATTCTTCTATATTATATATTAGCAAATACAGGCTTTACTATATGCATCAGGTGCTGTTTCTGAGTACTTTAGGATTACTAATTCATGGAGTCTCACAACAACTCCATAGAATGGGTATATTGTCATTATCACCCTCATTTTCAAATGAGGAAACTAAGGTAGACAGAAGCTTGAGGTTGAGCTGATTGAGAGGGGCAGCTGGGTTCAGGCACAGCCAGCTGACCTGCAGGACCATGCTCTTAAACAGATGCTTTAGTACATTATATGGAGGAACAGCTGGAATGGGGACTGGATTATTATGGCCCCAAATATTGAAATACCAATGTATAGAGGTAACTTACAGAACAAATTTGATATAATTTTTCAGAACTTGAGAAGGACCTCATGGTATCATTGACATTTTGGAGATTAGAATATGGTGGGAGAAGAGTCACCTTGATTTCAAGAGACAGCCCTATGAGAAGGGGCTGGGATGGAATGTGGGTCACCTGAGTGAGAATCAGTGAACCTGGGGGCTGATGAGGATACCTGTGGGAATCTGTGGCAGGCCGCATGGCCATGGGGAGACATTGAATGACGCCATTTGACCCAACCAACAGAAGGGACACAAGTGGCACATGTAGCCTAGATAGCGAGGGAATCACTTTTTTGCATCCTGTCCCAGAACCTCACATTCAGCTGCCAGCAGGATAAATGACAAGAAGATTTGTGAATGATTTCATCTCCAAGAACTCTAAGAAGAAATTCAACTGTTTCTTCTCATCAGTGAGTAGAGATTGTTTGGCTTAATGGCACTGGGAGGAAGCTATGTTATATATAGCTATAAGGCTATAAAAATGATTTGGTCAAACGACCACATTATCTCCCTTCATCAGAGATTAGGGTAGTCACATGTGTACCCTAAAATTCAGGGTCAAAGATTCTAAATAGGTAAAAAGCAACATAGGCATGAATGTATAAATTGCAACTGTGAAAAAGAAAAAAATTGTGGGGAAGTTAAGAAGAGATGAAGAAGATAGTTGATGTTAATTATGTGCCAACTGTGCCTGTCTGCTTTACACACGTGTTGTGGCTTGGGAATAGACCATTAAGACAATGAAGCATAATAGAAAGTCTAGAAACAGATTCTTGTATTTATGGAAATTTAATTTATGACAAACATAGCACATCAGAGAATAGTGATAGGAACACTGGGTCTCCACTTAAAAAGTTAGAGCCCAAGTTACATCCTAAAATAGGTTCCAGATGGACTATAGAGTTAAACATAAAAATAAAATGTTAGGAGAAAAGAATAAGAATATTTTATCATTGTGAGTAGGAAAGAACACAAAATTCAGAAGCCATATGTAGAAAGAAAATGATGGATTCAATTATATCAAATTTTAAAAACTTTTGAGTAACAAAATATATCCTATCAAAAAAATAGCCTACATGAAACTTTTTGTCACATTTCTAATAATATTTAGTGTTCTAAAAATCAATAACTAAAAGAGAACACAACACAAAACACTGGGCAGAGAAATGGAGCAGGTGATTCATAGAAAAATACAAATGGCCAGTAATCAATGGATAAAAGTGCAATGTCTCAGTAGACCAGGAAGTATGAATTAAATGAATGATGAAATATTAATTGTTTAAATGACTTATATGTTTAAATGACTTAAAAACTCTTGGGGAGCAGGTACTTTCAAATGATGATAGAGTGAATTAAATTGATAAAAAATTTTTGGGGTGAGATGTTCTTTCTCTCAGACATAACAATTCAACCTTAGAATATTCATCCAAACAGAGAAGCTCAGTGATATGAGTCTGGCTTTGCCTTTGGGAGCAAGATTGCCTGGGGGTTAAATCATTGCCTGTTTGCTAATTCTCTGCTGAGTTTTTTGGCAAGTCATTCAATGTCTTTCTCAGTTTTGTTGTCTGAAAAATGGGAATGATAACAAGAGCACCAACCTCAAATGGCTGTGGTGGATATGACCTCAGTTAATGCATATAAAGTGCTTCTATTAGCATAGTGTGGCCCTAATTGTGGGTACCTATTGCTGTTACATAAACGCAAAGGAGCCACGATGCTCACAGCACTATTATTCGTAAAGGTTAAAAAAGTTGGAAGTAACCAAAATGGTTGCTTCAACAAGGCAGAATAAATACTAGTGAAGGCCTGTAGGCAATAGAAGAACAAGGGAAGCTGGTTATTCAGTAGCTGAATCTTTATTGAGTTCTTACTTATGTGACAGGTACCGCTCCAGCATTGGAGATCCAGTAGTAGATGGAACAGAGTCTTTGGCTGGAAAGGAAAATGCTCTGGGAAGGGTTGTTCAGAAGGCAGCTGCAGAACCGTGTGCTTAGAATGGATCTATTCATGATCAAAACTAATAACCATACAAAAACTGACAGATATGTGGAATACTCAGAAAATATTTGGAAAGACGCTCAACACACTGCCGTATCTGATTCCATCTTTTCGCATCTCCAAAATGGGGCTGTGTCTTAAAATTGACGGCATTTCAGCTAGCATAAAACACGGCATGAGCAAGGGTTATCCTGGAGGTGGGACCCAAGGCTGGGGGGTTATGACGAGAGACTTCTGTACTTATTCTATATCCTTTTATATTGTTTGACACCTTCCTGAGAGAGAGTGATTGTGACTTCCTTGCATCAGAAAGCAGCAAGAACAAACCAGTTGGGGTTTGAGGAGGGCCGTCAAGACCAGGTGAAGTGGGACCGTCCCATCCTGATGCTCAGGTAAACAGCCTTACTTTGCAAATCTTAACCTGAACTCCTTCTCTTCCTACCTTGGCCTGGGGAACTTCTTGCGCTTCTGCTCTAGGCAATGTTCTTCTGGTTATAAGTAATCCAAACCCACGCATATTAGCTGAACCAAAGAAAACAGGGGAAGGGATTATTAGAAGAATAGGTGGAGAATCCAATCCTTGATGAATTCAAGGATGTGACTTGGCTTGAACGAAGATGGCTTCAGGAGCCAAGCTCAGGGTCTTTCGGGGTTCTCTCTCTCTCTCTCTTTCTGTTCACCTGGTCAGCTCATCCCCCTCCTCTCTTCAGGCTTTTCCATCTGCAGGATAAAAGATGACTTCCCCACTGCGGCCAAATTATATCTCTTCAGCTACATCTAGCATCTCCGGGCCCCAGATCTAAACTCCTGTGAGAGAGAATCTGATTATTCCCTCTGGGTCAGGTGTCCATTTATGATCAGTTATCTCAGGGGTAATGGGCAAGGCCTATGTTCAGATAATGTTATGGCCAAGGGCTACTTTGTGGCCGAAGGCAGGCAGCTTCTCTGGAAGGCAGATTGTGGGCAGAGCAGGACTTCTTCATTCTAGCTCATTGATGTCATTGTCATGCCATGTTATTTTCTTGATTCTTTCTGTTCTGGTCCTAAAAGGCTTGTAAGGTTTTGGTGCCCTGTGGTATCAACAAAGTCAGGATGCACTGTCCCTCCCTAGATATTACTGTTTCTCCCCAAAATGGTCCCTTCCTTATAAGCTTCTTAGTCTGGCTCACTGGCTTTGGGAGAGACTGCTAGTTTTGCTTTCAGCGGGCTTCATCAGGTAAGACTTCACCAACCAAGCCAGTGCCCTATTGGTTTATCTCTTAGCCTTTGGATATGGAATGGTCATTTTGCAAACAGCTTCCAATGTGTCCATTCCTTCCATATGTCCTTTCCTTCCCAGCCTAATGGTGCTGGGATAACACAAAGTCTTTTCTCAACAGCCCGAGTCACTACAGAAAAAGTCTGTTCAAGTGTACCAATGCCACCGAGGGGTGGGGGTAGGGGGTGGAAATCAGGACATAGGGCTCCTTCCTCAGAGTTAGAGAATTTCTCCAGATGACTGGTACCAGAGAGATATTTTGGTGTACACACAGAAGTCTCTAGGCTTGAGCTTCCTTTTTAATGTGGTGTTAAGAAATTTTCTAGTGACCTGCTCTTTGAGGATGACTGAGAACATTCTAGGTTTCTAATTTTAAATGGATAGTTCAGCTTCCATCATCATCATCATCATTGATCAGATGTAGCCTTTCTAAAAGCCTGAGTGAGTCGTAATGTGGAATTTTAGTGACTCGCCTGGTGTCTGGAGTGTGTGTTAAAAGATACCGGGAAGTCCTTGAGGAAAATGAAAATGCATTGGGTTTGAGTCCTTAGGGACAGCTGCAGGGTGGGGCAGGGGAAAGGAGGAGTGGGGGGGGGGGCGGGGGGGATGGAGTTGGGCCAATTCCCCTCAAGTCATTTTCTTTGGAAAATAGGAAGTAGAACCGAATCTAAAGATCAGCTGAAGAAGTGGGACTCCTTGATGAGATTCTTTTAATGAACTCATATCCGCAGCAGGGCTGGAAGGGGCCTGTGCCATTCAAGGCCTGGGCAGCTGTAGGAAAGAACTGGACAGGCCAGTTCCTGTCTCTATTTTCAATTGGAGCAAAGGCGGAGACTTTGCTGGTCCTCTGCAAAGCATCCTTGGACCAATGGCGCTCCATGCATTTTTCTGAGACTTTGGATCATTTGCAGTTTGCTCCACAACTCCCACACATTTGCCTCTTCGAGTCCCAAAGCTCTCACTGCTGCAACGTTCCCATAGGAATGTGGCCCCCTGCCAAGCGACCTCATGAACATTCCATTCATCTCCTTGGCTGGGAGGCAGCAAGGAAGCCAAATTGGCTGGTTGTTTAACCGTTTGGGTCCCGAATTCACCCTGAAATGAATGGTCAAGCTTGTTGGCCGTTTCCAATAACCATAAAGAAACACAGAAGATAAAACAAAAGAGATGTATTTATTTATTCATATGATCCCATCCGAAAAAAAAACAGCTATTTTTAAAGGTAGCCTAATGAAAACCACATTCTCTGGTTCTCCTTGTTGTGAAATCATTTTCTACCAGAAAGGCATTTTGAAGTAATGAGGCTTTGTGAGGTGTGACTAAAAACAATGTGACTAAATTTTTTTTTTTTTTAAAGCAAACACAGCAGAATAGAGCCATCTAAATAAAGGTTGTTGCCTTCCAAGTAATCTCAATGGGATGTTATCCTACCATTCCAAGATGCTCAAACATGTATAAAATTCCTTTTAGGGAATCACTGGCTAGGTCTTGCTCTCACTGTTTGGCTTTCTGTTTATCATTTGTTCAGCATGTATTAGATACCTCCTGTGTGCCAAGCACTCTACCAGACCCTGGGCACAGAGTGATGAGATGCACTCTCATTGAGTATTTGATAGGAGAAGGTCCTCAGGGACCAGTGGAAAAGGTTAGCCTGACCTGGGTTTGAATCCCAGGTTAGCCTGGTGTGGGTTGTGTAACCTCAAGCAACTTTCCTAAACTCATTGCATCAGTGTCCTTGTTTCTTTTCTTCCCCCTTTTTTTTTTTTTTTAAAGATTTTATTTATTTATTTGACAGACAGAGATCACAAGTAGGCAGAGAGGCAGGGAGAGAGATCGAGAGAAAGAGAGAGGAAGCAGGCTCCCTGCTGAGCAGAGAGCCCAATGCGGGGCTCGATCCCAAGACCCTGAGATCATGACCTGAGCCAAAGGCAGAGGCTTTAACCCACTGAGGCACCCAGGCGCCCCTATTTTTTTTTTTTAGTGTCCTTTTTTCTAAAATGAAGATGGATGATAGAATCTACTTCATAGGATTGCTCTGAAGCGAAGATCAGATGAAATGTCTAAGTAGCGATAACACGAGGCTGATACAGAGTAATTGCTCAGCAAATGAGAGCTCTTGTGATTTTAACTGTCTGAATGATAGAGCTGGTTGGACCATCTTTCTTCAGGCTAGACCCTGAATACAGTTTTTGAAAAACCAACCATTTTATCATCGTGTATCTGGGTAACACAAGGTATAAATCTCAAGAGTGTACAAAAATGACAAAAACTTCTTCTTCCTCTTGAGCCTCTGCCCCTGGTTCTTCTCCCAGAGATGATCAATATGACTAGGATCTTGTGTATTTCCTGATTTAACTATTAACTATATTTCTTGGGGATTATTTCATAATAACATTTATTAGATTTTCTTGGTGAATCACTTAAAAATTATTTTTATTTTTATTTTTGGGTTTTTTTTTCAATTAATTAACATGTAATGTATTATTGGTTTCACAGGTAGAGGTCAGTGATTCATCAGTCTTATATAACACACAGTGCTCATTCCATCACATGTTCTCCTTAAGGGCCATCACCCTATTACCTCATCCCTCCACCCTCTCCCCTCCAGCAACCCTCAGTTTGTTTCCTGATTAAGAATCTCTTTTGGTTTGTCTCCCTCTCTGATTTCTCATTTTATTTTTTCTTCTCTTCCCCTATGATCCTCTGTTTTGTTTCTTAAATTCCACATATCAGTGAGATCATATGATAATTGTCTTTCTCTGATTGGCTTATTTCATTTAGCATAATACCCTCTAGTTCCAGGGGCACCTGGGTGGCTCAGTGGGTTAAAGACTCTGCCTTCGACTCAGTTCATGATCCCAGGGTCCTGGGATTGAGCCCCACATCAGGCTCTCTGCTCGGCAGGGAGGCTGCTTCCCTTCCTCTCTCTCTGCCTGCCTCTCTGCCTACTTGTGATCTCTGTCTGTCAAATAAATAAAAGAATCTTTTTAGGGGCGCCTGGGTGGCTCAGTGGGTTAAAGCCTCTGCCTTCAGCTCAGGTCATGATCCCAGGGTCCTGGGATTGAGCCCCGCATCGGGCTCTCTGCTCAGCAGGGAGCCTGCTTCTCCTTCTCTCTCTGTCTGCCTCTTTACCTACTTGTAATCTGTGTCTGTCAAGTAAATAAATAAAATCTTAAAAAAAAAATACCTTCTAGTTCCATCCGTGTTGTTGCAAATGGCAAGATTTCTTTTTTGATGGCTGTATAATATTCCTCTGTGTGTGTGTGTGTGTGTGTGTGTGTGTGTGTGTGTGTCTCCACATCTTCTTTATCCATTCCCCTGTCAATGGACATCTGGGTTATTTCCACAGTTTGGCTATTGTGGACATTGCTGCTATAAACATTGGGTGGCAGTTGCCCCTTTGGATCATCACTTTTTTTTATTTTAATGATCATATGCCATTTTATTGACTGGACATATCATAATTGATTTAGCCAGTCCCCTATCAATGAACATTTGTTTCTAATCTTTGGCTATGGCCACAATGCAACCAAGACCATCCATGTGCCTACCTTTGACTAAGGATGATGAACCATGCAATGGACATCTAAGGCAGTATCATCATAATAAAGTGTCTGGTTAAAGCAGATAGTGCTGATCTGATGGGACACATTCTGGATTGTTTTCTCAAAAAAACTCACAATTTTAATTCCTAGAATATTTATACCACTCCCTAAATGCTACCTGTTTTTGAAAATGAAGAGTCTTCACAATAATATTATTAAGAATGGTGGCATTTTAGTTCAGACGGGATTGTCCTAAAGCCCCACCAAGATACATACTACACAGACAAGGTTTTCGTTGGTTGGCACCAACGGGTCAAGGATACAGAGATTCCAGACAGCCACTCTAGGAGCAGCTGTTAGGAAGATTCACACTCTAAATTTGCTGCCACAGCTTGAGACAGTGAAATGTATTAAAATGTGCCACATCGGTTAACATGGCTTCAGTGGGATGAAGGCTGCCAATTTGGAAGAAGGGCCAATGTTCTCTGGCGGCCATCTTTGCTGATGCTCAGGCCCACACAGGCTGTGTGTAGAGTTGAATCAGAGAGAACGTATATGTGAGGTTCTGGCACAATCCATGCATAAGTAAGACTCGGGGATTAGCTTTCCTGGATGGGTGATTATTTCTGAATCATGAGAGAGGCACATGTGGAAAGGAGACAGGGAAATGGAAGTCTTTCTAAGAAGTCTCCACCGTCAGAGGCGCGGATCCTCAAATGAGCTCCATGAAATGAAAACCGGTCCCAGTGGCATCCTGAGCCAAAGACAATTCTTGGTTGGGGTTGAAAAAAAATGTCAGATAAATAGTTTTTCCTTGCTTCTCAGCAGGCCTCAGCTATCACTGCAATCCAGATCTGGCCTCTGAGCGGTTCTGGCAGGTTTATCTTGGACCAGCTGCTGTGATGAAATCGCAGTAATTCCAGGTTTCCCTCAAATCCAGACTGAGCCAAAAGCAATCCAGGCTTCTAGCACCCGGCTTACTTCATTGCCCTCTCTCCAGTCCCTCCTCCACTTTCAAGCTTCTGATTTTTTTTTCAAAATTTTTAATTTCTTAAACAAATTTTAAAGTAATCTCTACAACCAATGTGGGGCTTGAACCCACAACCCCAACAAGAAGAGTCCATGCTCTACCAGCTGTGCCAGCCAGGTGCCCTGCTTCTAATTTTTTTTTTTTTTAAACCAAGATAAGCGTGGTAGGGAAACCCTTCCAGGGCAGCCTGGAAATCTAGAAAATGTTTATTTCAGATTAATTCCAGA
Organism: Lontra canadensis; assembly: GCF_010015895.1. Lineage (NCBI taxonomy): Eukaryota > Metazoa > Chordata > Mammalia > Carnivora > Mustelidae > Lontra > Lontra canadensis. The sequence goes on along the minus strand of NW_022631001.1, from coordinate 35,488,799 downwards.
AACCACTATGGAGCACTGGTGAGTCTCCTTAGGTGGGTTACGTGGTGTGGTGCTGAGCGCTGTGGATTGTGTATCTGACAATACCCCAGGCTTCCTACGTGAAAGATCCCACTTAATCTACTGTCAGCACTATGAACTAGGAGCTATTATCCCTATTTTACTAAAGAGAAAATTGGGTCTTAGAAAGGTCGAGTCTCTTCCCTCAGGACTCACAGCTGGTGAATAGAAGTGTCTGAGTTTGAATCTGCCTCTGGCCCGAATAGGCTTCTGCTGATTCTTGCTAGGTTATAGCACGGGCCATGGGCAAAAAGGCCTTATTTAGAGTCCAGGAAAAGAGACTGGGACAAGGAAAAACTAAGGTGAACAAAAGGGAGGAAACCAAGACCCGGATAAGAGAAGGCCGAGGTAGATGGATACAGTATGTGGACAAAGTGACAGGCTTAGGGAGGGCTGCTTACTGAATTTCTTTTTCTTTCTTTCTTTCTTTCTTTCTTTCTTTCTTTCTTTCTTTCTTTCTTTCTTTCCTTCCTTCTTTTAATTTTCTTTATCTGTTTGAGAGAGATAGCAAGAGAGAGCACAAGCAGGGGGGAGAGGGAGAAGCAGGCTCCCCACTGAGCAGGGAGCCTGACACAGGTCTCAATCCCACGACCTGAGCTGAAGGCAGATGCTTAATCGACTGAGCCACCCAGGTGCCCCTTTATTGAATTTCTTGTAATTTCTTTAAAACAGCCTTCCTGGGCTAGATGGGTGGCTCACTGCCTGACCCCCAAATTCTGGGTTCCCAGGAGAATGGCCACAGATCTGGCTTAGGGCATACAGCATCCTCAACCCAGACAGGGAAATGGACTCTGACTAGAGCCCACTTCACAACATCCAGCAGCTCGTGTTGGAGAGAAAGAGGAGGATGGACTCAGAGTGGAGCTGTGGGATCCTGAAGCATGTGATGTGTAAGGAAGAACCCTTCTGAGCAAAGCTGGCTGACAAATGTCTTTTATTTTCACCTGTGGTATCTTCAAACATGTTCTTTGGGTCATCCTTAGGTATGTCTGGAAGGCTGCTGGTAACAAAGGTCTAACAGTCAAAATGGAGGAAATGCTGGATTCCAGAAATGACTCATCAATGATTCTGACCTGAGGAAAATTCATTATCTAAAAAGTAAAGAGAGAAGCAGTATCCCACTTCCTTGACAGTGGTTTCTTCCTGGCAAACTCTCCAGCCAAGAGAGAGGAGACATTTTAATCTCTTGACTATTTTGTTGGAAACGTAATGTGAGGTATCAGAAGTCAGAAGAAAATAACAAAATTGCCCAATTTTGCATGTCCTGGTAGGGAAAGGGCAATCTCCATGGAGTAGAGCAAAAAAGACAAGGAGAGGGTCGTCTGGGTGGCTCAGTTGGTTAAGCAGCTGCCTTTGGCTCAGGTCATGATATCGAGGTCCTGGGTTTGAGTCCCGTATCAGACTCCTTGCTCAGCGGGGAGCCTGCTTCTCTTTCTGCTTCTGCCTGCCACACTGCCTGCTTGTGCTCTCTTTCTCTGACAAATAAATAAGTAAAATCTTAAAAAAAAAAAAAAGACAAGGACAGACAAACAAAAATTGGTCTTATGATAACTTTGGGGACCTACATATCCATATACTGGCTTAACATTTTTTTGTTGTTGTTTTGTTCTTTTTTTTTTTTTAAAAGATTTTATTTATTTGAAAGAGAGAGATCAGAAGTAGGCACAGAGAGAGAGAGAGAGAGAGAGCAGAGAGAGAGAGAGGAGGAAGCAGGCTCCCTGCCAAGCAGAGAGCCCGATGTGGGATTCGAACCCAGAACTCTGAGATCATGACCTGAGCTGAAGACAGAGGCTTAACCCACTGAGCCACCCAGGCACCCTATTTTGTTCTTTTTTGTTTTTTTATTGGTAAGCTAGAGCATTTATTAGGTTGAGAGGCACAGAGAATACAGTTGGCAGAAAGAAGATGGTCTCTGACTTAGGTACACCTGAATTTGTTCTTGGGTCTGACACCCAGGAGCTGTGAGACTTTGGGCAAATAAATCCTTGTCCCTAAGCATTCCTATCTGCCAAACAGAATACAAAAATTATCCGAAGCCCTGGCATGAATGTTCTATATTTCCAAAATGTCTAGCATATTATGAGTGGAGTAAATGTTGATTGAAAATAACAAGAGTAGCACTATTTATTTTTTTAAAAGATTTTGTTTATTTATTTGACAGACTGAGATCACAAGTAGGCAGAGAGGCAGGCAGAGAGAGAGGAGGAAGTAGGATCCCCGCTGAGCAGAGAGCCCGACGCGGGGCTCGATCCCAGGACCCTGGGATCATGACCTGAGCTGAAGGCAGAGGCTTTAACCCACTGAGCCACCCAGGCGACCCAAGAGTAGCACTATTTAATAATGATGATGATGATGATGATAACTACAAGGTACCAGATGGTAAGCTCAGGGGTAGAGGCCCTTTGTTGGTCATCTTTGTATCTCCAGCACACTATGCACTGCTAGGCAGGTAGGAGGAACCCCCTACATGTTTGTTGCATTAAAAGTGAACTGGCTGGCTGAGCACCAACTACACCTTTGGTTTTGGATCCTCTAGGGATTATAGCAGCGAGCGAGATGCAGGGCAAAGCCCAAGAGACAAACGATCAAGTCTCAGAGTTCTCAGTCTCAGTGGTCTTCACTCGCAAGCTCGAGATGACAGCATCTCCCAGGGTCAGAGAGAGTTGGTCAGCTCCCCCAAGCCACTTTCTCCTTTTTCCTTGCAGACGGAACCCTGTTTGTACTTAGGGTTCCGGGCCTCCTCTCCATGATTCGGGGAGGTGCAATCCTCACACTTCAAGCCAGTCTTTCTGGTGATCTCATTCCATTTGCCTGTGAGTGGCTTCTGGGTGGCCATGAGGTTCTGTCCTGGCCAAGGAGACATGAGGAAGGAACGTCACTAAAGGATGCCCACTGGATAAACAAACAACGTCTCCCCCATTCCCCACCCCCCCCAAAAAAAACACCAAAAAACCTGTCCGCTGTCCACTGACTATTGCTGAGGCTGCCTCTGAAGCCTGGACCTGAAGCAGCCATCGAAGCCCACGTGGAGAAGCCCTGACCCCCCTGACTGGGGCCGAGCTGAACGTAGGAAAGAACCCGGGTCCCCGATGACATCATGGAGCCACTGAATTCACCGGCACTGGACTTCTTGTCACATAGATGAGTTTTCCTTATGGTTTAGTGCAGGCAGGTCAGAACTTGTGCTTTTTTGTGGGCGAATGCCACCTACATAATACACTCCTTCCTGGCCTTGTTAATGTTGGTTCCCCTCACTTCCTCTTCCGGGAAACAGGACGTGCCTCTGCCAGGAATACCGTAGGAGGGGTTCCTGCCTCGTGTGGGAAATGCAGCAGGTCCTTTCCAAGCCTGGAATTCTCTGCTCCTGTGTTCTGCGGAGAGGAGCTCTGCACTGCCGCTGGAGGGGTTTCCTCGGGGCCCTGGCAGGCATTGGGGGCAGTAGGAGTGCAGGGCTTGGAGGCAGACAACCCGAGAGGCATCCTGGCGATTCCATTACTGGTCCTGCCACTCTGGCTGCATCACATCAGCTCTCAGAAACTTAGTTTTCTTACCTGCAAGATGGGAATAAAGGTAGCCTCTACCCCAGGATGAGGATTAAATGAGAAAACCATCCAAGTGCCTTTGCATGTGAACTCCTATTTATAATTACTTTCAAGAAAAATCCAAAGCAAAGAGCAGAAACAAAAGGATTTAGTTACTTTACTGGAAACAAAGAAAAGAAATATAAAGTCATTTGTTGGAAATTTGGGGAAAGCGGCGGTCTTCTCCAGGCAAGATTTCATGCTCTTTCCCTCACCAGCTTTTCTAACAAACATCACTCTAAGTGCGTCTAAAGAGCAGCCCAGCTGGGAGCAGAGGAGAAAGAGGAGTCCCTTGGACTGTAGCCTGCAGCCCCAGTGCCACTAGCTATTAATAGCCTATAAACTCTTGGAGTGGAGCCCCGGCCCCTCCCACTCCCCCACCCCCCCACCCCCGGGACAGCAGAGGGGTCAGAGCACTGCCTGATATGGTCTCAGAATACTGGTGATCCCTGGAATTCTCCCAGTTAGGGAACTTTTCTCCTGCTGGGCTGGGCCTGGCTGGGCTTCCTCGTGCTGAGACCCCAGCCTTAACTGCTCGTCAGGTTCACATTCAGTGAGCATGTACTGACCTCTTTCTGGGTCCCCAGACCACACACTACCTATCTTGAGACACACGATCTCATTTTACCCTCCCAGCAATGAGCACGGCTATCCTATGAAAACGGAACCCAGCTCAGAGAGGGGTCACGGACGGTTCAAGGTCATTCAGAGAGGAAATGCAGGTTCTAAAACCCAAATCACAGGTCTCCAAGCCAGTGCTCTAACATTTGTATTACATTGTGAAGTCTAGGGGACCTCTGGGTCTCCCACAAGACCACCCAGATCCCCTGGTCATGCTGGCCAGGAGGGTGAGGGCCTGGGGGTAAAGGGGATCAGAGAGCGAGGGCAAAGCCAGCCTGACCCCTGGACTCTGGCCCGGAGAAGCTGACCTGGAGCAGCTCCCCTGGGTAGGGAGCCACGGGCTCCTTTTCGGCACAGGCACCTAATCCTATCCCTTCCCTGCTTAGACAACCTCAGAGAACCTCTCTGGCCCCTGAATGGGGCACCAGGATAGTCCCTTAGCTTGACACTTGGGGTCCTTCATGACCGAACTCCTGCTCCTCTTTCAACATTTACTCTGATTCTGTACCTTCTGTTCCCATCCACACCCACTGACAGGTGCCAGGATAGCATTTTGAGGGCAAGGATTGAATCTTAGGCCTTTTTGGATCCCAGATCCTGGCTCAGCCTCCAGAGCAGGTGTGATGCTCAGGAACTGCTGGGAGAGCTGGGTCCAGAGAGCTGGGCCAGGAGGGGTGCGGCATAGGACGTGGAGCAAGGAGACCACACACAGAGGAGGGCCCAGACTGCCCCTTCTGACTCCGGGGCTGAGTCCAAGAGATCCTGGGCCTGGGGTGTTTGGTCGTCTCTCCTTTAAGAGTAAGTGCTAGTGTCTGGAACTTTGGGGCTGTCGAGGGCATTAGGTCCAGGCTGCTTCCAGAAGGAGTTCTTCTCCAGAGTTGGGCACAAATGTTAGACTGTGAGCGTCTGTCTTCCTGGGTGCGGATGCCAGGACATCCTACGGAGAAATGACAGCACAAGCGTTTCCTGAGTGCTGACAAGGTGCCAGGAATTGTTCTGGGAGCTGGTGGCCCGAGAAGCCCACCCAAGGAGGAAACGATCTAACTCAGATGTCATTTTTCCCAACAAAGAGTAGGAAGGAGTGTCTTTTCTTTCCATGACCATAGCTGTCAGAGTCTGGGGGCCTGGAGGTTTGTGTTCTCAGTTCCAATCCTGTGTGCTGCCTCCTGTTCCAGGTTGGGCAAGAGTTAGGTCTTTGCTGGGGCCTCTGATAGAAGTGATTTTTTTTCCACCGTGGTTTCTCTGCCACAGGGAGCACAGCGAGCGAGAGAGGGCGCAGCTGTTGGATCATGCCGCACCCTGGGGGGGGCATACTCTCTTCCATGTTCCCTGTGCTCTCCCTGAGTCCCCTAGGAGGCTACCATCTCTCTTATTCTGCAGATGAGAGGAGACAGAAGGAGACTCAGGGAGAAGCTGGAGCTGAATCTGGAAATGCGGGTTCTGTCCAGAGCTGCTGCTTTGGTACCCACATCCCTCATTCAACTCGTGTGGGGCCAGCCCCTCAGCCATGGGACAGCACATGCTCCAGGCTTTGCCCTCTATGTCTGTCCCAACTGCCAGGGTACCAGGAGGCCACAGGATGCCCTTTGAAGGAGTACGTTGTCACTGAGACCTGATGAGCCAGCCACCAGGGGACCTGGGGCTTGAGCTGGTACGTGCTTTGGACCACGGACAGTCCTGTTCCACCCCAGGCTGAGTCATCCGTGGACAGTCACATCGGGTCACCCTATAGTCTCATGTTACTTGTTTTACAGCATTTCTGGGGTTCTTGCAGACCTTCCCAAACCTCCTTTGGGGGACTGGTTTCATAGGCAACCCATATTGAGCTCACGTGCTTTCTGACTTTTATTGCCCCCGCTTCTCATTACAGCTGTGCTGTTTCCTCCGATGGCCTGTGTCCCTAAGAAAGGAAAGAGCTCCTATTTCAGGAGAATACCCTGTATGCCAGGCATGGTGACATATCATCTCTTTGACTTTAATCCTTATAACAAGCCTCTGAGAGTTTATTTCCATTTTTACAGTTCAGAATGCTAAGACGGAAGGGTTTAGTACCTTTCCTTATACGGCTAGTAAAGGGCAAAGCCAGAATTTGAACCTGGCCTTCTAACCACACCTATACTTTCCCATACACCCAGGGTCTCCTAAGGAGCTTGGCCGCTGCTCTGGTGGCTCCTCAAGGTCAAACTCAAGTTCGACCCCTGCGATGGCTCCCGACTGGCTCTACAGAGCCGCTCTAGACTCTCCTGTCCCAGGTGCTCTGCTCAGTCCTTCTTCTTAGTGATTTTATTTGCTGAGAATCCTAGGCTCTGAGAGCCGAACGGGCCTTCGGAAGTCGCCAAGTTCCCCTCCCCTGGAGCCTGAGCCTCCTGCCCGATCCTCACAGCTTTCTTGGAGGTAAGCAGGGCATGTAGTGTTTCCTCTTTTTTGGATAAGAAAATGTTTTCAGAGAGGGCATGTGGATATTCTCCATTTACCCCTGCAGGCCTGCTTTCGAACTTTCTGTACCCTTCTCTGTGCCCCAGGAGTCTGCAACAGCTGGGCTCTCTTGGCTTCTGGGCAGGAGGCTGGAAGGCTGGAGTAGAAAGGAGGGTGTGAGTGCCCTCCTGCTTCCTCCCTGCCTGGCTGACCTCAGTTTGGCGGTGGTAAGTAGGTTCCTTTACCGAAAGCCACAGCTCCTGTCCAGCGGCCTCTTCCTTGCAGCTGTAGGTCTTACTGGGTCCCCCACAAGACCCCTGTGCCCCTGGCCCTGGCATGGTGTTGGCTGCCCAATACTGCTGGTCTCCAGCATGTCCCACCCCTCAGCCCTGCTCCCAACCTTGAAAAATCATTCCTTCATTTAATTTCCATGAACCTTCCCATTGTTAATCTTGCTCACTCCTTTGGAGTGGTCCATCCGTTTCCTGGAGAGACTCACCTGAGACAGGGGGCAAGTGACTCACCTAAGGTCTTTTGGCCACTGAGAGGTGCAGGTGGATTTTGAACATGGGGTTCAGGACTCCTTGTACCTGGGTCAGTCGTGCTCTCCAGTCTTAACCTTCTGCCCAAGACTGAGCACAGGTCTCCTGCGTGCATTCCCAGGGCACCATTGCCTACTCTGGGTTACTTTTGGGGGACTGATTACCCTTGGCTCTTCTCAGGTCAATATTACTGAATGCCTGAATACCCCTGAGTCAAGACCCTTCACTTTTCCCCCTGGCTGCCCCCCCTTCTCAAAGGCTATCATTGCTGACCCCGGATGCAGTTCAGTCATTCAGCCTAGGAGTCAGAGCCCCGTCCTTGAGGGCCTTTCCTGGCCTGGGGCTCAGCCCTGAACTTTAGGGATTTCCCTGAAGCTTTGAACCAGCCAAGCTCCTGGTCACTAGCTAGGCAGGGGGCCAGAACCGTCCCTCTCTGCCTGATGTTGGGTAGTAGCCACCATGTCTGCTACAGGATTGTCTCTTCCCAGGTCCACTCCCCCTGCCCCCGCCAGTCTTGTCTGAACTTTTGAAGCCACAGTGACTGCTGCCTCTGACCACCCTTCATGGTTAGGCTCCTGATCACCAGAGCTCTGCCATCATCCACAGCGGCAAAGTTCTGGGACTCTCTCTCCTTGAAGAGGACCCCAAGCAATGGCCAGATTTTGGGGCAGAGACACTGACATCCCTTACTCCCGACCCCTAGTGGAGGGAGCCCAGTCTGGACACGCTGTCAGAATCTGTCAGGCAGCGTGGACTCATCATCAGTAACAATTTCGTGGGGAAACAAGAATGCCAGAAAGGGAAACTGAGGCAGAACTCGGGTGTGTTGTGTTGAGGGAATGGTGATAGGCCACTACTCAGACCCACAGCCTCTTAGGTGGCGGCCCCTAGGCCTGAGTAAAGTAATGTCACTGGGACACTGAGGGTCCCCCCTGTGGGCCCTGGGGCCCACAGGATGCTGAGCGTGTGGGTGTAGGCCTCCTTGTCCGAGGTGCACACAGTCCAGGGGTGTGTGTGCACACACGGGAGCAGAGCGGGGGCCCACAGGGACTTGTGCGCCCGCCCTCCTTGTTTTCTGCCCATTTCTCTTGTTCGCCTATGCAGGGCTAATCCCTCCCTTCTCTCTCTGCTGGTCTATCATGAGGCTTTTGAAAAAAATTCATTAAGTTATGTATATAAGTCCCCAACATGGGGCTCAAACTCACGATCCTGAGATCAGGACTGAGCTAAATTCAAGAGTCAGACACTGAACCAACAGAGCCCCTCAGGTGCCCCTAGCAATGGAGTTTTTATGTTCATATCTCCACCATCGTATGTTATCCTAGAAGGATCCTACTATCTCCTCATCAAGCCCCATCTTAAGCTGCAATAATTTTTACTTAGTCTAGTAGATAGAGCATCAGTGTGACCTATTTCTGTCCCCTTTGGGGACATCCCCAACTGGCGAGTATTTGGTTTAAATCCTGACTCTGCAAACCCCCCGGCTTCCCGGGGCTGGAATGGCGGCTGGCAGGGGCGAGAACTTGACCTGCAGGAGTGACTCTGTCCATGAACCACATTTGGGCCGGGACCCACGTGAGTCTCGCATGTGTCATGAACAAGCCAATGACTCCACTTTCCTATAGAAGGTAGAAGCAGTGTGGCTTGTGCAAAGCACACGGGCTAGAGAGTGGCATGGACCTGGGTTTCTACCACTTCTGAGCTGTGAAACCCGAGGCAACTCATTGCCGACACCTGCCAAACGTGACGCTAATTACCCTCCCTTATGGGCTTGTGAAGATGAGCAGAAATGCTTATAGATAGAGTGGGTGTCAAGCACATTAGCCACCTCAATACCATCCTGCAAAAGTAGAGGTTTTTTTCTGTGAGGTCGGAGGTCCGTGGGGCTGGCTTAGCCCAGCCACCACGCGGCTCTGTGGCCCTGGGTGGGCTGTCCTCCTGCGAGATGCCGTGATCTCTTGGTGCCCCAGCGACAGCGGTCCGGGGTCCTGGGTGGTGGGCTTGGAGATGCGGGGTGATTGCACGAGGCCAACGGGGGCGCAATGGCAGGAACACCTGTGAGCAAATGAGATATACCTGTCGGGAGCACAGATCATAGGACCTGCAGCTGTGAGGGACAGCCCCTGTGAGGAGGCAGCTGTGGTGAGCCCGGGAAGAGAAGCCAAGCGGCCAGGTGCCAGCTAGGCGGACTCAACTCTCTCACCAGAACACCGAGACACCCTGGATGGATGGAAGCAAGGTACCGGTCCTTGTGTCTGGTGCTGTGGGAGCGCCTGGGGGAGGTCGGGGAGAAGGGGGAATCAGTGCTAGGTCCTGAGGAGGAGGTGCCCTAGTACCCCAGCAACAGCCCTTCCCTCCTCTGGACACTTCTAGAGGAGAGATCTGGTGTGTTGGCTCCCTGGTGTCAGGGCTGGCCTGGCCTGGTCTCCCCCAGCAGAGGAGAATCTGTGTCTGTCCGTGAATACTCGCCATCTGCACGGGGCGGCCAGAAGTTCTGGAGGCAAAAGCTGAGGAATTTGAAGCATTTATGACTTAGCGGGATTGTTCCCAAACTGCAGGCTTCTCTAAAGAGCCTTCTGGATTTCATTGTGGTTGCTTCTCAGCTCTTAGATCCTGGCCGAGGGCACCCTGGGTCTCACTATTCACTATAGCCTCTGGCTCTAGGGTCTGGGCCTCTGTGAGGCTGGCTGAGTAAATGCACGGGTGCTTGCAAACCTTGCTGCCTGCCCCAAGGTAAAAAGCACAGAAACTGAAGTTGGAAATTCTAGCCCTTTCTACAGGGTCATCTTGGCCACACGACTTAACATCTCTGGGTTTTTTGCTCATCTCTCACATGGCTGCTGAGAACCTAGGGTCGTGGCTTTTCTAGGGGAGAAAAATCTGAGTAGAATAATGTTCTTTTTTCTAGTGGCTCTTTCTCTTGAATTTGAATGGTAGCTACTATCTTCTTACAGATTCTGCCTCTTGCCCTTATCCCCAGTTGTAGCTAATTGGCCCAAGGGTGAGCATGTGACCCAAACGGGGCCAGAGATAAGCATTCAGGCACTTATCCGGAGCCCTGCATTGGTATCCTAAGCTATAAATTTTGTGCACCGTGGCCATTAGCTTTCCTTTCTACTTCTGGCTTCCCTCTCCCTCCACTGCAGACATCACCGGCCAGGGAGAGTGCTGGATCTGCTGGATTGATTAGTAATGTCTGTCATAAGTGCATGAGGAGCAAAGTGAGCATGAGGCCATTTGCTGACTCGGGTCCTGTGCTTGGAGCAATAACAGCAGTAAGAATTCATACCTGACACCACCTCTCAGCTTCACCCAATGTCCACAGCAACACTCTCAGTGCCCTCGACAAGCCCTGGGTCATACAATGGTTCTGCTCAAGCTGGAACGGTCACTGTTTGAGTTGGAGCACAGCTTCTAGCCCAGAGAGAGCGAGGGGGGAAGGAGCCCCAGAGTCAGGCAAGCCCAACCAAGCCCCATACTTAACATGTGACAGCCCCCGCTTAGATCTCACTACAAAGAAAGAGGCTCAGAGAGGTAAAGTGACTTGCCCATTAACACACAGCTAGTAAGTGCTAGGCCATGCGCCCAGGTGCTGTGCTCTGAAGTTCCCAGGGCTGCTGGCTGTCCCTAAAATGTGTGCTTGTGCACTCTTGGCCTCATCGTTCCTGGGTCACTTGATTCCCTTATACTTCGGGGAAAATGTCAAAGAAGATGGCTGCTTGGTGGCTTTGGTGGCTTTTCCCTAGAATTCCATTTTGAAATATCTCATGGAGTGATCATAAATATGCATCATCGTGGCACCTTCAGCCTACAACCAGCATTCATGCAGAGGCCCGTGGGAATAATCCTGATTGTGAGTGGAGGAAGCAGGACTTTTGGGGGTGGGGGGGCATCACAGGCCAGGCCCACAGAACTGTGTGTTTTCTGCAGGGTGGCTGAGCCCATCTGGGACTGGGAACCAGGATGGCTGTCACCACACTGCTTTGGTTACCTGCTACGGGGTCCACACACATTCCCTGAAGCAGATGTAGGAGCCACCTCCTGACCACAGGGTGGGGACAGGGAGGGGAGGGTGATGGAAAGGGTGGAGGGAGGGCTCACGGGCAGCAACTTGGTGGCCCTGGATAGGCTTGGTTGCTAAAGACCCAGAGTCCGGCTGAGCACCTGGGCACTTTGAAGCACCCTCCTCCTGGGCTCTTTTGCCCAGCTCACAGGCTGAGCTCCTGCCTCAGCCTTGCCCTGCATATGCCCCTGCCCCACACCCCCACCACCATGGGGCTCCCAGGCCAGTTGGTCAGTCCCCTCTGTGAATGATGTCCCTTCCTTCTGATCTCAAGCCTTGCTTACTGCCCGGGCTCAGCCCTACCTGCTGCAGTCCTCCTGCCTGAACCCTGTCCAGCCTGTGGGAGCCTCACCCGTGAGACATCAGTGGCTCTGGCTGCTCTCCTGGGCACAGTGGTGCTCAGCTCTCCCATCCCCCAGGCCCCTTCCCTCCCTCCAGACACGAGCCTCATGCTCACCTTGTCTCCTGCTTTCTGTCCAAGGCTGGGCAGCACCCCAAATCCCCACTCCCAGGAAAGGCAGGCCACTTCTTTGCTGGAGAGAAAGTGAGGCTCCCCCAGCCACTAACACCTATACCCCTTCCCAGAGCACCCCAGATAAGCAAGTGTTTGGCAAGAAAAGACACAGAACAGACCTTTATTATTATTTTTTTAATTTTTATTTTGTCCCATTTATTTGTCCCATTGTCTAATGGGACAAATAAAACATCATTAGGTTTTGATGTAGTGGTCCATGATTCATTACAGAACGGACTTTCAAAGGAATACCTTCGGAGTTTTAAATCTTTCTTCATTCAGAGTTTGTACAGTTAAGGAACGCTGCTCCATTACCCCTCTGCCAACCAACTAACTAGATAAATACATAAAACAAAGTCAAGAGGGAACCCAGTATTTGAGATGTGAAAAGTTGGAATCAAACCCCATTGATCTTGCTCTCGACCCTCGTCTCTAGCCTGTGTGGCCACAGAAATCTAGGGGGCTGGGCATGTGGCGGCAGCGGGGAATTGTGGGAAGAATAAAGACTTCACAGTCAGAACCAGGTTTGAGTCCCAGCTGGTGAACTTCTGTTTTCTCTTCTGTAAAACAGGGATAACAGTTGCCCCTCCCTGAGAGGTTTCTTGCCCAGTTGTCCACCAAAGCCAATGCTGGGCCTGACACAAGGTGGTAACCCAAGAGTTTGTCTCTAGTCTCGGCTTGACCTCTGGAGCCCATCTCTGACTCATGGCCTCCTGGCCACAAGGGTCTGGAGCTGAGCTTTCCTGAGAGGGAGCATCTGTCCCCTGGCAACACCCTCCACTTTGTACATGGCAAGCCAAGGGGGTCTGAACCCCCTAACTCCCTAGCAGAAGCCTAGCAGGGACTGTGGCCAGGCGGGGTCACGTGAAGCAGAAACCTGGGAGGAGATGCAGCCTGGTTCCATGTGGGGTCTGAATCGGGGGTCAGAGGACAGTAGCCAGGCTTGGAAGTCACTTGACTGTAGGCACATGGGGATGAGGCCATGCCTGTTTTGTTCTCTGCACGGTATCTGGCAGCGCGGGCGATACTTAAATCCTTATTGAACAAGTGAATAAATGAATGACAGCCTTATCAGTCAGAGCCTGGTTGCCTCAGGAATTTCTTCTAAAAACAAGGCAAAGGAGAACAGCTGCTGGCAGGAAACAGAGGTCCTCTGGCAAACAGACGGGTTTGTCTGGATGCAAAGACTTAGTGATTGGTCAGGCAGCATAGAAGTGGATTCTGGAGGCCTTGCACAGGCAAAGGAATTCTGGTCTACGGATGGGCAAACTGCCAAGGGACTGAGTTCAAGAGGTTAGAACCCGAACGCTAGAGCCTGGATGTCCGGGCTCAATGCCAGCTCCAGCACCCATGAGGCACAGCACCTGTATCCTGGGACTTTGTTTCTTCCCTTGTATGTACCTCACAGTCTTGTAGAGGGGACTCGATGGGATTATTTGTAGAAAGTCCACACTGCAAGTACGCAGCAAGTACCCCTGTTAGTATTAGTGGAGATGGGGCAGAGATGATCTGAGCTGCGTTTCAAGAGGTGGAGGAAGGGAACAGGTGTAGGATCGATTAGCCCAGTGGGAGACTGGTTAAGAGGTCATTGCAATACCCAGGCATGAGGGGATGAGGCCTAAATTAAGGGAATACTTGGGGCATGAAGAGGAGAGCCGTGCAGATCAGGTGGGTCACGAAGAAGTAATCAGGAGAATGAATTGGCTATGGTGGAGGGGAAGCAGAAAGTTCAGAACTCTTCCGTGCATCTGAGAGCACCTGGGAAGAAGATGGCCCCTCTGGGAGAGACAAAAAGCAGGTATGGGGAGGATAAGTTGAGAGAGTGGGGGCATTATGGGGAGGATAAAATTTAAGGTAGGTGTGCTTGCTTGTGCTAAGGGGAGATGTGAGGTTGGAAATGCCCGACCAGCTGGGTGACGTATCAGGGTGGGGAAGGAGACAGGCCATAGTGGAAGCCAGGCAGAGAAATAAATATGGAAGACACTTGTAGGCAGCATTCACATTTGGGGGCTGGGGTGGTGGAAAAAAGCCCACCTAGGGTCAAAAGCACAGCAGCCAGAGAGCGGGAGAGAAGCAGCAGAGTGTGTGTGTGACCTTTGTAGCAGAGTTTCTGGAAGGAGGTGATGGACAGCAATGTCAGATCTGCAGATCCAGGAGAAGATGGGTCGGGGTGTGCCCCATGCTGACCATGCAGAGAGCCATTTCAGTGCTGAAAAACTAGTAGCATGCTCTAGGGGTTCATCAAAGAAAGGGGCAAGGGAGAAAGTGGAACCAGCATGGAACTGTATCTTTCCAAGAGAGTGTCCCAGAGAAAAGCATGAATCAGGGCAGACGGTGGAATTGCCTGGAGAACAGGCTCAAGGGCAAGCTGTTTTTCATCATGGGAGTCTGCATGGTTTGGCGCGAAAGCCAAGATGCTGGAGGAGAAGGGAGCTGGTCCTGGCGGAGGGGCCGCCTGGGAATGGGGGCGGGAAGATGTGAGAGGCAGTGAGATGTTGGGATGCTATGGGAAACACAGGAAGCGAACAGCTTTGATGTCTTGGTAAAGGAAGAGGGGAAGACCTAGCACAGGGAGGAAGTAGGCAGAGGGGTCTCTGGAGAAGGTGGGGAGCAGGAGTTTGCGGGAGGTGAAGGGAATCCATGAGAGAGTACAGAGGACTCAGTGAAGGTGAGGAGCATTGAATGGAAATTGAATAGTCCACGGTACGTGTCTGTTCTGTGATTTCCTGCAGCAATTCCATGCTGGGGAACAAGAATAAAAATGTCCACTAGTGGGGCTGACCAGAGGGTGATTTGGAGAGGCAAGGAAGCTTCGAGTGCAAGGACAGAGTTCAAATGACTGGCAATGGACTGGGTCTGGATTTTGGGGGACTGACAGGCTGTTTGCCGAATAAAGACAGTGATTTCTCAGCAACAAGTATGACTTTAGACGAATGACCCTAAATCTCCATTTCGCTTTAGGGTTGAATTGTGTGTTTTCTTAGAGCAGCAAATCTGTAAGGAATGTGAAATCACTGATCCTGGGGGCAGGTCTCCCTGAAGATTACATGGTAGCTGGGGCTGGGTCATTTTCTGGAAGAATCTACCTAGGGTTACTCAGAGGTATCTGGTCCTTTCTTGTTCATGTCACTGAATTATTTTAAATGAGCTATATCTGTTGCCCACCTCTGTTGGTGGGAATGGAGGAATCTATGTGGGAGGGGACCCTATATTTTCTGATCCCATTTTATGCATGGAAAGGGACCGTACTCAAAACAAGAATCCCACAAATCTTCCCTGACTTGATTACATTCTGATCGTGTACAATTTGGGGCCTGGCCCATGGAGTTGACTGGGATTCCTGTTGTCTTGTGGAGTTTGGTGTCCCACTCATCAAGGCCAGGGCACACTCATCGTGTGGAGCTGGGAATCCTCGTGAAAAGAACGGGAGAGAAAGTTCTGTATCTTATTGATATATAGCACCCAAGGCATGCAGGTCAGGAAGCCATTTGATCTGGATGGGTGAATTTTATGAAGGAAAGAAATTGGGCAGGTCTCCTGCTCAGGGTGGTTGCTGGTGAGCTTGGTCTCTCACAGGGGATGACTGACCTGGTCATGGGTCTGGACAACAAGTAATTCCAAAGCTTGAGAGAGTGGGGGCATTATGGGGAGAGAATCAAAGGTGCAGGAAGTCCAGGCTCAGGGACAGCACACAGAATGCCACCACCCACGAGCCCATAGCATTGACCACAGACTGCAAGCGTGGACGAGATGAGTGCACCGTGGCCTCAGAAACCAAGCTTAGCGCATGCTCACTGGTCACCATTGTTATTGCCCATTATTTTAAGGCAACCGCCCCTAGTTCCACGAGCGTTTGTGTTCTCCAATATCATGATGAATGAGGAAAGATGGGAGCGGAAAGCTGGAGCGGAAAAAGGCTCCCAGAAGCTGCTTTTCAGAAACACTGGCAAGTGTTTTCCAAAGGCGGACCCTGTGTTTCTGTGGGCAGCTGGCAAGGCCATTGTCAGGGTTTCCGGGAAGACGTGTGAGAGCCTCTGAGTCGTGCGGTCCCAACCCCGTCTCCCATACCAAGCCAATGTGTAACCGATTAAATATCTATCTATTGTCCTGTCCGCCTCAATAAAATATGGCACTCTTTAAAAACGGTGGCCTTCATGACATTTGTGTGTCTTGGAATGTGGCCCTGGGCTAGCAAATCGCATCTGAAGATGTGAAAACATGAAAATCGATAACAAGAAATGAAAAGGCTGTTTCACTGATAAAACCTCATTTATCTTAATCCGAGGGGCTTCTCAGAATTTCCTAAGTGCCCTTTGAAATGCCAGCATCAAAGCCAGGGCCCACGTGCCCTGCGCTCAGAAGGCCCAGGGGAGCTGAGGCGGAGGCATCAGCTGAGAAGCATCCTTCTGGGGCAGGTACCCTTGGCACTGGTTTCCCGCCCAACTGCTCCCCAGCAGGGGTTTCTGGGTTTGCTGAGATTTCAAAACTCCCAGTGAAGTTAATGTACCATGGGAGTGAAAGGTATTTCATAAGACCCTAACTGTGAAGCCTAAGTGACCCACTTCTGGTAGGATTTATACAATGTGGGAGGCGTGCTAATGGTAATTCACGCTGACTAATGTGAACCGGGGAAATGAAATTGTCATTCCACCTCCAGGAAGCCTATACCTAGTCCTGTCCCCAGGCTGGATGACCGCATTCCTGCCACCGCCCCTCCCCCCACACTTGTCACTGAATCCACACAGGGACCCAAGGGCAACGGTCCTCTGTGATGACAAGTTTGGGAGCACTGGGCCCCAGGGATCAGCTTTCTGGCTGTCCGTCCTTCCTTTTGCTTCACGCACACAGCCCCATCCTGTCTCCTGATCCCCTTACCCACGAGAGTAAGTGACTTGACTTTGATCAAGAGGACGAAAATCCAGGAGGGTCGGAGATGGCTTGGGACCTCCTGTCCTGCCAGCAGCCCCAGGGAGATGGAGAATGAGGCTATCCTAAGCACACCCAGGCTTCCAGCTCAGGCTTGAGACCAGCTTGGGGCTGGGCAGGGGTTCCATCTCCTCTCCTGGTCTCCTTTGTTCTCCAGCTGGCACCCTGGTTTGCAGATGGAAGGCCAGTCTCAGAACCCCTTATGGCAGACTGCCTTCTTCAGTTTTCTCACGCAGTGGCCAGAAGGCTTTTATATATACATGGCTTGCCATTTTTCTGATAAAATCCACAGGCCTCTGCTACCTCCGATCTGGTACCCCTTCTCTCTGCCTCACTCCTTGTCCTCTGTCCGTCCTGGCTTTCTGCAGTTTCCTCCAGGGAGCCAAGTCTTCTCGTGGCTTGGGATCCTCATCTGAGCCGCTCCCTTGAACGGCAAGCGCCTCCCATGAGTAGGCGTCCCTTCGAAACCTCACTTTGTTGGAGACTTCTCCTGAACTCACAGCCTAAGTGAGATCTCTTTCCTAGTTTTTTGTATTTGTCCTCAGCGGCCATCCCCATGATCAGAGAGGATTTTTTGTGTATCTTCCCGAGTGAGCTCTACAGGGAGCCTCCTTCGCCACTGGACAGGGCACAACTAAGACTTCACAGACGCTCAGCATGACTCGTTGACTCTCTGGCCAACTGGCTACATGACCGGATGAGTTCCACAGAGCACTTATTCTGCAAATTTCTCAGGGGTGGAATAGGTCCCATGGTCAGATGCAACCCGGACACGCCCTAGTCTGTTTCCCTATAGGGGGTCATCATACACCTCCGTGCAGGAAACTCTGAGATGCACTCATGTTAGGACGCAAAAAGCAAAATAAATAAATAAATAAAACCAAAGCTGTAGAATGTATTTGTGACCTTTTATTTGTGACTCTACTAACATCCTGCAAATGTACTTTAAGACACCCTAGCAAAGCAAGGGACAGGAGAACGTTTTAGAGCTAGCCTGGGTTTAGATATTCCAGGAGAAAGAGAAGACCTATCATTCTTGAATAGCTAGGATATTTTATGTAGGTAGGGTTCCTGAGGTGGAGCTACGGTAGATGCAGTGGGTCTCAAATTATTTCTGATCAGCCCCTACTTGGGGCAAAACTGCTTGACCTACGGACTCCACCTAGTCTCATTTTGCAGTGGAAAAATAAATTAGTGATAATTTGGGGGAAGTGGATGATGTATACATTTGCTTTAGTGCTGGAGTATGGACAATTCCTATTTGGACCACAATGTATACATGTCTTAGAGTCTGGTTATTGGAAAATTACAGTTCCAGAAGACTTTTGATGCAAATAAACTTCAGAATGCTATGTAGGGTTAACCAAGCAACCCACAACAAAATAAACTGATAATGATAAAGCTAAGCGAACAGTAATTCGTAATTAGAAAGGACCGACTGTAGCCCTTGCAAATTGCAACCAGCTCAAGGCAACCCTGATGATGGGCTGATAGAGTCTTCTCCTAGATTTTGGGAACGTCCGCTCTGGGCCTGCACGTGGGAAACGGGGGTTTTCTGCTAGAACAGATGAGCATTGCTAGGCTTGTAGCAGAATCCACACGGTACTTAGTAACCATTAGTAACTTCTTAGTCGATTATAAATTAGTAGTCCTAGTAATATGAACAAATGAAAACTTAAACTGTACACATTCACCCTAATAAGCTAAAGGAGGCCTTTAAAAAAAAATTTTTTTTCAGTATAGGTCACCTGAGAAGGTCTCTGGCAACATATCCCTGACCCCCAACACACTAGATCTCCGTTTCAGCTTTGGAAATCACTGTCTAGGCAGCACGCCCTCCTTCCCAGGGAGGGTTTTTACTTCCTAGCTCAGGCAGACCAGAGATGTGCATTTGCATTCATGAAGCATTCATAGTTTCACTTGGAAAAGTTTTAACGTCCAGTGTAAATCTCCAAGAGACCACGTTAAGTGAAAAAAGCCATGTGCATGGCAGTGTGTATAATACGCTATTGATGTAAAAAAAATGATTTTATATGAGTGTTAATGTTTTATATTTCCCGAGAATCTCCGGAAAGGAATATGTAGAACAGATCCAAACAGTTGCTTCTGGGGAAGGTTACTGGCTGCTGGGGGAGGGGAGGAGGCAGACTTGGGTTTTTTCCTAGATACCCATTCATCCTTTTTGAATTTGTACCATTTCTATATGAACTATTAAAAATATCAACGAATGTAAAAAATAATAAAAATACCAGTGAATGTAGAAGAAAAAAGGCACAATAACAACAAAAAACCCAGTAAGCCCAAAGAGACTGGATTCTTGGTTTCTTTCTTTTTTCTTTTTCTTTTTTTTAAGAGGTAAATTCCAATTTGATTTATTTATTGTTCTGATACTTTTCTCCACCCTCAAAAAACTGTTGTGTGTTAAGCAGGAGATTCTAGAATCTAAAGGAAAACCTCCAGGTGAGGGGAGCTGACAGACCCAGGCCCTAGGCTTCTAGACTGAGGGAGAGACCGCCATCTTGAGAACAGTTCTTTAAAACCTTCCCCGTGTTCTGAGGTGTTTCTATTATCACATAAACGCAAAACACAGAAGGGGTGCTCTTAACAAGGTCCCTTGTACTTTGTACCTTTGCAGCTTGAATATAAAGAAAAAAAAGAAAACAAAGGAGACAATTTGTACAGCAAAGCATGTTTAAATGAATGCATTCCTCTTATTTCGTCCCGCTTTTGGACTGCTCAAGGAGAAAAAGCAATGGTTTATCTTGATTTGTTATCAGGAATTTAAATGAGCACAAACAAATATTACACTATTTAGTGTGTCCTAATGAAAAATGCAGTATTTCGTTAATCATGTAAAAAGAATTGTATTCTTTTACATAAATTGGCACCAGAGGATGTATTGCCTTTCTCTCTTAAAAGCTCCTTATGCTGAGTAATAAGTATTTCCTAGAGCAAAATATCCACAGAAGTATGTGGGGTATCTAGATTTTATGGGTTCTGAGTTATGGCAGGTAGAGAGCAAGAAATGTTTCGAAGCTGGAAGGAAATGTTTTAGACAATTTGGGAGGCCTAACTCGGGGCAGGGGGTGGTGATGGAGACAGAGATCAAAATTAATTCCTCAAACTAGAGGTGGGCTTTGGGCAATGAGCTGAAAATAGTGACAAAACAGGCACAGACTTTGGGTGGGTATCCAGGCTGGGGTCCATCTGGCATATTTAGGAAAATTTTATAATGAAGACATAACAGTAGAATGAGTTTTTACTTACCCCAAGGTCTTAGTCAATTTAAGGGCAGATGTTAAGTACCAAAAGCCCCATCCCTCTACGTGGGGGTATTCCCACCCTATGTCAAGTGTGCAAATGCTTCCCCACATTTCCTGTCCTTCTGGTCACTCCCACTTCACCCCCTTCTATGCCTACAGAACGCAGCAGCCTGGGACAAGCAGAGTCCTGTATTTCAAAGTTAGGTTCACGGAGAGGGGACACAAGTAATTGCAAACCCACGAGGAAACCCACGCAAGGAGACGGCTCAGCTTGGGTCTAAATGACTTACATTTTTCCTCGCCTGAATTAGCCGGTAACTGCTATGTAGGCAGACTTAGCCAGAAATGGTCTAAAAGATCAATTAGAAGGCAAAAAGGAGTTCCTTTCTTTAAAGTTCAAGGGTCCCTGTTGAAGAGCCCTACTTCCTAAGCCCTGCTCACATGGGCCTGCGCCCAGCTCTCTGTGGTGCCTGGGTATATTGTACATTTGCCTAACGATAATGAATTGAGTACTTATTTTGCAGGAAAATATAGGGCACTTCCATTACATGCAATCAAGCAAAAAGGCTGCAGAATGCACCACTCCATTAATGTTAAACAGAATTCTTCCCAAATGTCACCCTGAAACCCGAGTATGGGGCTATTACCAATCTGAAGGAATTAAGAGTAATTTTCATTTGTACAAAGTAGTTGAGGGACATGACTCCTGCCACACACACACACAATTAATTGAGTTAAACTGGATTAGCCGATGCCAGTGTGAATCACTGAGCCCTGACCCAGCCTGCCTAGTGGTGAGATGGTGGAGGGAGGCGGGGGCTCTTCCGTCATCGAGCACACAGGTGCACATCCCCTCCCCCAACTACAGGGCGTGCAGCGTACTGTGATGTGCCAATTATTAACAAACACGTTCAAGGAAGAAAAACAAAAGCCAGGCTCTGGCAAGTCACTGAACCTCTCTGAGCCTCAGTTTCCTTGTCTGTCAAAGGGGATGATAATATTTGCTTCAGTGGGAATCATGAGTATGTCGGAGCACTTAGCATGGTGCCCAGCACATAGTTTGCAAATGGTAACTATTACCTTTATCTTCTCTTCTGAGGGGAGTCTCTTGTGCCTAAACTGGTTCCCAAATCACACTGAGGAAATCCAGACCAGGCCCCAGGATGGGGACAATGGCCAGTCAGTCCCCAGGGTCTGGGAGGTGTGAGTCAGCCCACTGAGTTACTGACCCTTTCCTTCCTAACTTCAGCCCTGCTATCCCTGGGTGGGAGCTGGACTAATGGGAGAGCAACGAGCTGGACACGGGAACAAGCAGGCGAAGACGGCTGGGGAGGGGGCCGGCATGCCCCTCACTCCACGTTCCGGTACTTGGTGAAGAGGTTGTACAACACTCGAAGTGTGGATTTCAGGTCACAGTTGACAATGTCTGCGTAGAAAACAAAAACACACGTGGCTTTGGTGGGGCCACAAAGCCCACAGCAGGCATCCTTGTCCCCTTCCTTCTACCACCCACCTTATGTGTCCAGCATGGTCCTGGGGTGTGTCTCCTGCACACACCATCCCCCTCCCCCAGCATATCATCTGGTGCTCCTGAAGAGCTCCCAGTCCTGCTGGGAGAGAAAAAGCCTCCCCACCAGCCAACCAGATGCAGGTGGGTGACGAGGGGCAGAGTTGCTGGGCGTGGGGGTCTCGCCTCTCACTGAAATAAAGCAGACCCCGGAGCCTACAGGTTTTGTTCTGCAAACAACATCGCCAGATGAGGGGTCCCTGGCCTGCCTCCCGAGTCTCACTTGTGCCCCGGGCTTCTCTGCCTTCAGCTTCTGTCTCAGAGCCAGCTCGGAGTGGTGGGGCTATAGTGGGGGGGCCAGGTGGGGAGTTACCACAGAGCTGCCTCTCCCTGAGGGAGGGAGGGTCCCAGAGGGCACAGAAGCCCACCTGGCAGTGAGTACTCAGTAAACAGGTGTCAGGGGGTGACATCAGACTGCTCCTGGTGGAGGACAGAGCAACACAGCTGGGTTTGAGGCTGGGAGTTTGTGTTTTCAGGAGAGTTCTGCCATGGGCTCCCCAGGTTTTATACAATCATTTCCTCCCTCCCTCCTATTTGCTGGTCACCTTCTTCTCTAGTTGCCCCCTGAGCTCCCTGCCAGCCCCTCTGCCCCTAGAAGACCTCCTCCCTGGTCTTGTCTCCTCTGCACTCACTCCCTTGGAGACCCGGCCTTTGAAGAGCTGGAGGAGAGAGAACATAAAAAAAAAAATCCTGCCTACTATTTAGAAGGGCATATTTAGGTAAAAATTAAGGAAAAGTGAAAGAGGAGAAAAAAAAAAAAAGCGAAAGCCCAATGACTCTAAGAGCCAGGACAGTGGTTACTTTTAGGAAGAAGGCTGAGGATCACATAGAGGAAAGGAGTGCCTGGGAGCTGGGTGTTGGTTACACAGTGGCTTCGGGGCTGATGCGTCACAGACCCGTACATTGATGTCTTACCTACCTTTCTGTATATGTGATGTCTTGCACAGTAAGAATGATTTTTTAAAAATCTAACTTTGCAGAAGTTCAGATGAAGTAAATGATGTAAATGAAAATAGTAAATGTGGGCGCCTGGGTGGCTCAGTGGGTTAAGCCTCTGCCTTTGGCTCAGGTCATGATCCCAGGGTCCTGGGATCGAGCACCGCATCGGGCTCTCTGATCAGCAGGGAACTTGCTTCCCCCTCTCTGCCTGCCTCTCTGCCTACTTGTGATCTCTCTATCAAATAAATAAATAAAAATCTTAAAAAAAAAAAAAAAAAGAAAAGAAAATAGTAAATGCCCTGGGATTCGAAGCTGGGAAAGCTCCCACTGAGCCACTGGGAAAGAAGGGACTGGGGAAGATGTCGGAAGTCTAGTCACGTCCTGGTCCATAGGAACAGGGACTCTTGGAGATCAGGCAGAGCCGGAGGCTGTGGCTCTGACAGGCTGGGTTGTGGCCCCCAGGTTCAAGCCAGGCACGCTCGGGCCCCGGGGCCCAGGCTCTAAAAGATGGACAATGACTGGGCCACAAGCTGAGGCCCAGGGCCTAGGATTCCTCTGTCTGACCACACTCCGCACCCCCCCCCCCCCCCCCCGCCCCAAGCCTCATTCCAGCTGAAACCTATCCTCTTCTACCCCAGCTGGGCTCAGACCCTGCTCCAAGTTCTCCAGCTGATGGACGTGTTCATGGCCTTCCTGGGACCACTTGGGAGGTCTGGAGCTCAGCTTCCTTTCCTACTCCTATGTAGGTTCAGGCGCAGTTATATTTTTTTCAGGCACATATTGAGCCTCCGTTGACACGAGACCCTATCTGGTGGCTCAGCTCTGCCACCTTGCCCTGCCCATCCAACGTACTCTCTGTTGGCAGGAGTCCTATGCCCTGTAGGCTGACTGCTACTTTTTCCTGACTGCTTGCTGTTGAGTAGCTCTTAAATTCCGCTCAAGTCAAATGTTGAGAAGTTCGGGAAGGAATTGCTGGAGAGCAGAGAGGGACAGAGCTGAGCTTAGCAAGGGAGTGGGCATGAATGGGAAGGTAGGGTGGCACTGGGACCACGGCAACAGGGTCCTAACTGGGCTCCTCAAAGCCTCTTGCCCTCTCTAATCCATGCGACCCACCGTAGGTAGACTATTTAGTCTCTGGGTATGGTCGTTCAGAATGTACACTGCACAACGTTAGGGTGTATCATTCACATTTCCACATTTCCATCATTACCACAGATCATAACATAAATGGTGCCCTTGAAGTTGTACAGCTCACAACTTGTATGGCCAAATAATGATTTCACTTAAGGTCCAAAATCCTAAACAATGACTTTGCAAGCCATGATGTGAACCTTGCCCACCTTTCCAGTCTCACGTCTTGCCACACTCTCCCTCGTTCACTCTGCACAGGTCACATGGACTTCCTTTCACTCCTTCCCAATAGCTGCACTCCTCCAACTTCTTGGCCTCTGTACACAGTGACTGCCTAGATTATCTCTTCCAGGTGGCTGACTTCCCATCTTTCCGCAGACCTTCGCTCAAAGCACCACCTCCTGAGGGAAGCCTTCCTGACCCTCCTGGTGAGGGTACCCTGCTTTATGGTCTCAAAGTCCCCCTGCTCTTCCTTCTTGGCCCTCCAGTGTGAAATCGGTGATTTGTGTGCGCATTTGATTTAGTCTGCCTCTTCCCTGGATGGCGTGGGACTTGACCCCAGACAGTCTTCCTTGCTCTAGCACCTAGCCTAGTAACTGGTGTGCACAGACCTCAAGAGTTATGACTAGATAGCTAGATGAATAAATGATTGCCCTGTGTTGTGAGAGTCAAGGAAGAAAATTCTGGGAAGATGAGATAGCCAATAGGGCTACATGCTCCTAAGAAGGTCAGACTGGAAAGAATTCCCAGGGACATGGCTTCCACTGGTGGTATGGGAGGGAGCAAAGCCAAGTGTTGGGGAGGCGAAGTATTACCCAGATGAGGAATGAAGGCAGTGGGCCTGGGCACAAAGGAGGAACTTGGGGGCCTGATGGAGGACAGACAAGGCTGGAGGCAGGAGGACTTGTTTTCCCCTTTTAAGGCCATGCGAGTTCTGAGGTTTCTGGAGAAGGAAGATGTCCATTTCCTCACTGGTAAAATTGGGTTTTATGAAAAACATCTAGAACACATTAAGGGCTCCCTAAGCGGTTGTTCCCTTCCCCGTCTTTGCCTGTTAATAGAGCTGTGGTGCACACCTGTGCAGTCTGTGTACTGCACAACTCTGGGGGTGGGGTGCCATTCACATAGAGTAGGCCCTAGGAAATGTGACTTCCTTCTTCCTACAGGCGATCGTCTTACTAAGAAAGCCAACTGTCACACAGTTCCAAGCAGGTCAGTAGATGGGCCATCTCAGCCAGGAGAGGGGCTCTGGATTCCTGGGAATGAACTGTGACTCCATGCTGTGTAACAGAGCCTCCTGAAAGCCCTGGCCTAATAAGCTGTGTGATTAGTAACTCAGTCCTGCCCTGACGGCCTCTGCGGGCTAGACCAGGGCCCCTGTCTGGGAGCAGTCTGGACGGTGGGGCTCCTATTTAGAAGCAACCAGAACAGAGGCTGGCTGGCTCACTGTGAGCAGGGGAGAGACAGATCAGACCCCAGGCTACTCCAGGGAGAAAACAGCCTCCAACCAAGGGGAAAACGCTCCATGTTTGCTCCCCTCTCTCCTGGTGGCATGAGTGCCTCTTCCTGTTCATTAGATGACCAACCAAAATGAGCTCATGGCTCTCTAACTGATGCAGAAGTCAAGGAAGGGGAAGGCAACTCTTCACCGTGGAAACTCAGTTTCTACCCAGAAGGACAGGGCCCTCTACGGCCATGTCCTCCATGGACCTGCTTGTGCCCGCAGTGTCCCTCATCCCAGTCTGGGGCAGTCGCTGAGTGCCTTTCTCTGAAGCTTCCCTGCTGGGTCCTCAGATCCCTTGAGCAGGGTGGGAAGACAGCTGGTGGCTCAGTGCCACCAGGTGGTGGGGGCTGGAATAAGTTGGGCAGTCACAGGCCCGCTCCTGGGGGAGAGTCTGGCCCCATCCCCTTCCCGATGGAGCTGGCTGATCCTGGACTCTGCCTGCTTACTCTGGTGCTCCCTATTCCCCACTGGGCTAGGACCCATCCTTTGGAGATGGCTTGTATTGGTGTGGGCCTGCTACTCTATCTGGGGATCTTGATATTTTCTATACATATTTAAAAAAAAAATTGAAAGGAGACAAACATCCAGAAAAGCTCATGGAACATATATAGGCAGTTTTAAATGCTTGAAAGAGAACCCTAAGGTAACCGGCACCCATGGCAGAAGCACAATGTTGTCAGTACCCTTGAAATGCCCCCTCTCTCTCCACATCCCGATCACAAACTTCTTGTACCCCGCAAAGATAACGACTATCTGGACTTCTTACTTTATTTTTCAAAGATTTTATTTATTTGAGAAATACAGAGAAATACAGAGAAAAGAGAAAGAGCACAAGCAGAGGGAGCAGCAGGCAGAGGGAGAAGCAGGCTTCCAACTGAGCAGGGAGCCTGATGTGGGACTTGATCCCAGGATCCTGGGATCATGACTCGAGCTGAAAGCAGATGCTTAACTGACTGAGCCACCCAGGAGTCCCAACATAGGTACCTTTGAAGAGCAGATTTTAGTTTTGCCTGTTTTTATGCTTTGCATCAGTGGAATTGTGCTATGTATATACTTTTGTGATTTTCTTTTTCTTAAAATTATGTTTATAGGACTTACCCATGTTGCGTGAGCTGTTCAGTTTTGTAAGTAATTTTGAGGTATCATTGGTTTTATTGAGATAGAACTATAATTGTCCAGCCCTAATTATCTAGTTCTGCAGGAAAAGCGTTTCTCCATTTGTTGTGGTTTGCGGTCGTTTTCAGTGCCTTGAAGTGGTCATGTTGGATCCTTGTGTCCAGTTTTATATTCGCTCTTTTTGCAGAGAAGAATCACTGACGTCCTCATGCTGCAGTACCTAGAAGTCCTTCCCCTGATTTCTCGGTTCATGTTTTGTCCTTGCTGGGTATTAATCCATGGTCTGACTATACCCCAGTGCATCTAGTGTGTTAGGACGTGCAGTCCCATCTCAGCTACCATGATGGTCTTGGGCTAGTTTCCTGGTGTATGGACACACATACCTGTAAATGCGGTTACTGCATCAGACGGTGTATTCATCTCCTATTGCTGCTGTTAACAAATTATCATGGGTTTGGTGGCTTAAAACAACCCCAATCTGTTATCGTACAGTTCTAAAGGTCACAGACTAAAGTGCGTGGAACTGGGATAAAAAATCAAGGCCTCCGCAGGGCTGCAATCTCTTCTGGAAACTTCAGGGAGCATCAATTCTCTTGCCTTTTCTAGCTGCTAGGGGCTAGCTTCTAGAAGCCTGTTCTTTGGCTTGTAACCCCTTCTGTCCTCAAAGCCAGTGATGGCTGTTTGAGTCTTTCTCGTACTGCATCACGCCAACGCTGAGTCTTGTGCTTCCTTTGTAATTATACCAGAACTTTCCAGAAGCTCCAAGATCCTCAACTTAATTACACCTGCAAAGTCCCTTTTGCCATGGAAGGTGACATATTATCACATCCTGGGGATGAGGGTGTGAGCATTTTGGGGGCCATCCTTCTGCCTACCATAGAAGGTCATGCAAAACTTCAGCTGTTACATAAAGACAAACTAGTGTTCTAAATGGTTGTGTTTATTTTCACGTGAGCAGTTTCTGTGGATGCCCACCCTTGCTAACACTTGAAATGGTCAGTTTCACATTTTTGCCACTGTCTGGTCTGCACACTTGTCTCCAGGAATGGGAAGAGAACTAAAACTGGAACTACTTTCCTTATTTCCAGTCACTAACCAAGGCCTTCCCCAAACGAATTGATTCCTTGGAACTCAGCTTCTTATCACCTGCCTGGAATTTTCAGCATTGTTTGAAGTCTGGCCCCAACTTTTCAACTCTTTAAATTGTAGATATTCCATCAGCCTGCTGGCTGACCGACAGCTGTCATTCCTAGCAAGTACTAGATTCCTGCTGTGTCCCCACTTGGCTCTAATGCTAGAGTCTTAACCATATCCAGTGAGGAATCCGCTTGCATAATAATGGGGCAGGCGTGTGCACTGGAAGACAGGTGGTGTGATGTCCTAAATAAAAAGCCACCAGCTTTATGCAGGGATTTCCACTGTGTCCTTGGCTGTGATCCTGGTGCTAACACTTGGGCTACTAAAAGTTGATGAAGGCTGGGCAGCAAAACTCATTTGGGATGCACACCTAGTTCCCAGGAGATTTCAAGGTTCGACGGAACTTTGAATGTCAAACAGCATGGCAGAGAATGCATTTCCCTGAGCTTAAAACCTTTGGCATAAAAAATGGCTCCACCATAGCCGATGTGATTTCAGAGACACCCTCCAAGAATCTCCCACATGGGCACCTTTCGTAAAGTCTGCAGCATGTACTCTTGAATCTCACTTTCCAGGTAGAGGGGCAGAAACAGAGGGGATGCTGGGGTAGAGACTTCTTCCAAAGTACAATTTCACAACATGCCAGTTCAATTCTCCTTTACACACTGGAAATTTTCAGCATGGGCACGATGCCCAGTGTCAACAAATAAAACAGATGTGTTTTTCCATTGCCATGGGTCAGGAAGTCTCATATTAGGCAGTTCAGTCTGTAATTGTACAAGAAATGTCCTCTAAATGCAGAAATATCCCTATAGGTTAATTGATACTGGGAAAACTAACTGTTCCGAGGGAAATGAACGCCTGACAATGGACGTATGGGGGTGGGTAGGGGAGTCCTGCTGATCCGTGACCAGGAAGTTTCCTATTAAGCGGCTCAAGAACACGGAAACAGAAATGCTGGCCAGAGCTCTCCCGCCATCTCTCTCACTCTGAAGCCAGGTGTTCGTCATCTGGCTTCGGGGCTCAAAGTCCATTCCTAATGGCATCATGACGGCCAGAGGGCTGCAAGAAGGACACCTACCTTGCTAGAGGCCCTCAGCAGTGACTAGGCACTTAGAACAGGTGACACTAAGTGAGAAAAACGGATTGACTTTTGTTGGCTAGAGCCGAATTTTCGAGGTCTGTGACGAGGCATGTCATGGGGACGCAGCCCGTGTCTTCACAGTCCACATCTCTCCTCTGGTTTCCTGCTTTCCCCTCTGGCTTCAAGTAAAGGCATTCCCACAAGATACTGTCTTCAACCTTTTTCTTTTCTCTGCATGCTTTCCTGCTGTTGAGCTTCCACTAAGTGGAAGACTTCCAATTACACAACCGCAGCCCTGATCTTTTCCCCGAACTCCAGTTCTGCTTGGTTGATGCCTCAGCTTCCTAGAGCTGACATCCTAATGTCCCCTACCAAGCTTGCTTTTCTTCCAGGGCTCCCCAGTGCTGCCAATGGTGCCCCACAGCTACACATCTGTTTTTCACACTGCCTTCCGAAGGATCTCCCTGGAACAGAGTTCTGATCACGTCACCTGCCTGCTTAAGAACCTTCCATGTTGGGCGCCTGGGTGGCTCAGTCGTTTAAGCATCCGCCTTTGGCTCAGGTCATGATCCCAGAGTCCTGGGATCAAGGCCTACATTGGGCTCCCTGCTCAGTGGGGAGCCTGCTTCTCTCTGCCCTCTGCCCCCTCCCCCTCCCCCACTCACGCTTTCTCGCTCTCTCAAATAAATAAATAAATAACATCTAAAAAAAAAAAAAAAAAAAGAAGCTTCCATGTCTCCCACTGCCTACAGAATAAAGTCTAAACCTTCTGCCTTGGCATCAAGTCCCTCTAGGACCTAACCCAGCTTGCTTCATCTTCACCAACCATTACTCAATTCTACTCTTACTGTTCTAGCCCAGTAGGTATCGGCTTACATTCGTTATCAGGTGCCAGGTGCTCTGCAACAGACACCATCACGCTGAACCCTGCCAGGTGCAAGTCTTTTGGAGCTCCATTTTTATGGACATGAAAAGTAGGCTCAGAGATGGTAGGTGTGTTGCCCAAGGCCACACAGCTGGCATGCTCTGCTCTTTCACAGACAGAGCCCCTCCCCCTTCCTCAGGCAGGACTTGGGCTCACACTGTCCTCCCATCTGGGATGCTGGCTCCTTTCTCCTGTTCTCCAAATACAAAAGCCCTGTCTGATCTTCCCGGGTTATCCCCGCTGCCACCGTCTCCATCAAACTATCCTCTGCCCAGACTGAAGTGATGTCCCCTCCTCCATTCTCTCGCTCTCTTAGTGGTACCTCTTTCAACAGCAGTTGTCACCACTGTCATTCTGTTGTGGTTACTGGGGGCATCTTTTCCCTCCCCTGAGGATGGCAGGTGCCTTGAGGTCAGGAACAGCCCACTGCTCTGGGCATAGCACCGTCGATGGGGCGGTGCGCCCCTAGACAGAGCCTGCCTCCCTTGATGTGGAGGCGTGGGAGGAGGACTGAGTGCGGCAATGGGGAGGGAACGCGCCCCATCCCTACTTGTCCACTTTCCTTTAAACAGCTAGGAAAGTGCAAGCAAAAGGACCCACGGATAGAAAACAGAAAATTATCTGCAACACAGTGTTGACTCACCAGCACTGATAAAATGGAATATTTCAGTCAGTAAGTCAATAATCATCCGTACCAAGAAGACTCCCAGGAGAGACAAGCCTCCATATGCACAAATGCACACAGCTCCAAGTGTGAGCACGGGAGGGCTGCTCGAGCAGTCTGCTCCTTCTGCATTTTTAATCTGTCTTAGATTTGCAATCCGAACCCAGCAAATCAGGCCTCCTCTCTGGGTGGAGTTGGAGTGAGTCAAGAACAGGGGAGGCAATTCTGCTGCGAGCAGAGGACTCCGGTATCTGCCCCTGCCCGGCTGGGATATAGCTGTGTGACAGGTCAGCACCCCATCCAGGGACAGAAGAACCTGGAAACTGGCCACAGGGCAGTTCTGGTGGTCCCTCTGCTCAGGCCTTCCTTTGCAGTCCCATGCGTGGGATCTTTATTTGCGGTTCACAAAGGATCTCCAGGACTGAGCAGCTACGCCCTGTCCCACCTCCCCTGACACATGGCAAAGAAGACTTCAGAGAAGAACCCGTTTCCCTGATGTCAAATATGAGGCTTGTCCGGTGCCCTGAACACTCATGTGCAGGGACAGGGTCTCTCAGTCCCATCACCAACCCAGGGAAGAGCAAAGTACCTTCTGGCCGTGGCTTTGGCTTTTCCAATCCTCCGTCTTGCATGAGCTCAAAGGCAAAGGAGACATTCAAGACCTGGAAAGAGAAATGCAGTGTTTGTGTCATTGTGCCCGGATTCCTGGACTGTTGGAGGCTCCGGGCTCCTGACCCTGGGAAGCAAAGGAGCCAGAAGTATAGCCAGAAGGCAGAGGCCAGGTAGAAATGGGGCCCTAATGTGAAGGAGAATGAAGCTACCAAGATGGGCAGGCTGTGCGGAGTGCAGGCTGGCCGGTCCCAGCTGGCTGTTGGGGAAACGTTCCTGGACAAGTTCAAGCTCTCCTTCCTGTCCTAGTGTGTTCCCGTGTCAATGGCCAGGACTTTGAACTTAGGGATATGAGTGTGAAAGGATCAGATGGCAAGACATGTTTGAGAGACAGAGAGTGGTTTCTGCTTTGGACCAAATGTCCTCTGTCTAGCAGGCAGGTGGGGCAGCCTGTGGGGGCATCAGAACCTGGCTGACCGTGAGCCTCAGGTCTGGCCAGCCTTACGGCCACCATTCCTGTTCTGTCTGGGGGGAGATGAGGCTGGGCTATGCACTCGGCAGGGGCGTACAGCTAGGGGGCCAGGGCCAGACCACAAAGGGAAGGGAGAGCTGTTCACGATGCTCAGGGGTCTGCAAAAAGCTCCTTCCCAGCTCAGCTGTTCATCAGAATGGGCCCCACATCCCACTGCCAAAGACTCTGGGCAGATGTGAAGCCACAGCTTTTTCCCCCACATGGCCCCAGCAGAGGTGCGGGGTGGGTGAGTTGGTGGGACACACGAGCTGGGGCCTCCCTTAATGTCCCCTCCCCTTACCTTCTGCTCAAAGCTGTCCGGGGTCAGGAAGAAGCTGTGCAGGGGCACAAAGTAGCCCTCCAGGAGCCCCATGAGCAGCACCAGGTACACCCCATCTGCAAACTGCAGGGAGAAGGCCAGGTGACGGCAATGAGGCCCAGAGCCCCCCGCCCCCCGGCAAGTCCCATCCTGGGGGCTGGTCAGTTGCCATGTCAGTGCCCCAAAGGCTACGTCCCCAGGCAGGCTGCTGGCCGGGGGTGAGGGGCAGTGGCCTGCATGGTCCGCTTTGCAGCAGACCAGCCCCACGTCTGGCTGGTCCCACACGGGAGCCACCGCCCACAGTCCTGGTTTCAGCGACACAGCATGTATCGAGCACTGACCATGCACCCAGCCCTGATCTGGTACGGGCACTACAGAGAGAGGTCAGGTGTGGCCCCTGTCCTGGAGTCGAGTGAGGAGATGATGGGGAGGAAAGGCAGCAGCTGCTGTGATGGAGGGAAGCACGCTAGCCTGTGTGACAGTGACAGACGTCCTTCACCCCCCACTGAAGATGACAAGGCTTCTGGAGGTGGCTGTGCTGAATGGAGAGCTGAGGGATGAGCAGGAGTAGCTGGGGACGTTTGGGGGGGGGGCAGAGGGAGGCAGGAAAGGGGGTCCAAGGGCCACAGCAGGGTGACTTCTCTTTGTCAGTAGGGAAAGATATCTAGTGTCCTAGAGGCCTGGGCATTCTCCTGTCTCGCCTTGTTCTTGATTATTGTTCGAGAGGCAGCAGGGTGTATCTGTTGCAAACGTGGGCTCTGGAGCCAGGCCTCCGGCTGGCCTCCTCACTAGCTGTGTGACTTGAGAAAGTCATGTAACTTCTCTGTGCCTCATGATTCTCATCTGTGAAGTGGGGATGATGACAGGGATAATACTTACTTTGTAAGATTATCGGGAGGATAAACCAATGAATATTTGTAGAGTGCTAGAACACTGTTTGGCATGTACTCAACACTTCCTAAATCTCAACTATTGCTATTACTCTCTGGGAAGACAGCAAAGCAATGGGGATCAACTCCCTGGCTCTTGTTGGCAAAGCATGACTGTGTGCTGAGGGCCTGGTCCCTTCCATCAAGGGCAGTTGGGAACCTGGTCTGAGGGACAGAAGACTCCTGGGCTAAGTGGGAGGTACAGGTCTTCTGCTGACAGAGCAGCAAGGAGAATGTGCACTGGGCAATTGGGGTGGGCTTTGTGGAGGCAGTGGGGGCCTGGGCGATGGGGGACATCTGGGATGAGTAGGTATTGATGCAGGTGGGGGATGGCCTGAACAAAGATCTAGAGATCAGATGCATACTTGAAATTAGAGAATCTTTTAAAGGAGGTGGGCCCCCTGAACCTTTGTGAACATCAATCCCAGTTGGTAAAGCGTTAAGAAGTCAGAGTTCTTGGAATCATCTCAAGGAACTTAAAACTAGACAGAATTGCCTGGAACGTGGGCTGGACCCTCTGTCTGAACTTTGCTGGGTGATCCGGTAGTGGGTCTGTGACTCAGCCTTCATGATGGGCGTATTGCCTGGCTTTGAACTTGACCTGGGAGCAGCTTCCTCCCTGCATCCACCCAGCTGGCCTTCAATTCCAATGGGGAAGGCCCAAACATGACTCATCCCAGGCCATCCCAGGGCAGACAGTGGAAGAGCAGACCCTAGCATCTGTGTCAGAATCAGGGCCCTGCCCCGAAACAAGTTAACTCCCTCTCGAGGGAGCATCACTTTTCTAGAAGGTTCCCTGACTCCCAAAAGAGTAGATAAAGGTCACTTTATTGAATACAGACACCATACAGCCAGGGAGAGCTCAGTGACAGACCTGGGAATTGCCTTAAACATAACAGGAGGTGCCCACGTCCTCAAAAGAAAACCATACTTAAGAAGTTCGTCACAGATGAGAGGGGGTTGGGAAACACGGTGCATTATACAGTCTTAGAGTATCTCCTGATAATGATTCATTATAAGGGCAGGGGAAGCTTTACAGTGGAGAAATCTGGTAGAGACTAACCAAGTGACCAAAGTTACTGTCACCAGGAATGGGCCTAAATGACATAGTGCCTCAGAAGAGCACAGTATTACCAGGGTTGGAACTGTTACTGAAAATGCAGAGCCTGAGTCTAATAATGAGGGGAAAAAATTGAGACATGGTCTATGTATGGATCTAATGGCCTGCCTGCACTCTTCAAAAATGTCCATGTCACCCCAAAAAACAAAACAAAACAAAACAAAAACAAAAAAAACCCCAAAACTGAGGATTTGTTCTATATTAAAAAGAGACTAAAGAGATGGCCATTGAAAGCAGCCTGAGAATATCAAGACACCTGTGTTTCTTTGACTCTGATGATATTGTCAAAAGCAGTCAAATACTCACAACTTCACATGGTTCGATGTAAACAGATTAACAGCT
Organism: Lontra canadensis; assembly: GCF_010015895.1. Classification (NCBI taxonomy): domain Eukaryota; kingdom Metazoa; phylum Chordata; class Mammalia; order Carnivora; family Mustelidae; genus Lontra; species Lontra canadensis. The sequence goes on along the minus strand of NW_022631001.1, from coordinate 35,454,920 downwards.
TGACGTTACAGTTGCTTGAATCGGATAATTGCAATGTGATTATTTAAGAGGATACTTGTTCTTAGAGACGTCTGCTGAAGTATTTAGGGGTAGAGGCAGAGAACTAAACCCCGAATGTGGCCAGATGCGGACAACTGGTGTACATAGGTGAAGAGTATACGGGTATTCACGAGAATATCCTTGCAACTTTTCAAAAGAAAAATTAGAAAAAAAAAAACAGCATTCCATGCAGTTCACCCCTCTGAGCGGAACAGGATGCCCCTCCCTCAGGGGAAGGCTTCAGGATCAGTATGGAAAGCCGTCCCGGCTGGCTGTGCGGGGGTGGGGCACTTGGAACAGGGCTGTCACCCACCTGGGTTTCCAGTTCTGTGACCTCCAGGTTCAGTTTATTCAGGTGCTTGTTCACAAAAGTGATGAGTGTCTAAAAGAGAAGCACACGCCGGTAATGAAGATGGAGACTCCTGCCAGGGTCAGACCCTGGAGGCCACTTCTGTGATTCTACCCTAAGGACAAGGACCAGTGTGATCACACAGGACAAGGCCCAGCTGAGGGTGCCAGCCAGGGATCACTGCTGCCCTGAGTGAGAACGAGCCGCCTATGAGGCTCTTCTGCCAAGCTCCTCAAGTTCACAGGAAAGGATGGCCCCCCGTGTTTGTGGTCCCATGCTCTATGTGATTCAAATAGCCAGTTTCAGGGCTGTGAAAGGGGCAGAAAATCCTGAGGGCAGAATGACAGGTGCAGTCCTAGCCCAGGCCAGGGAGGGGGGCCAGAGAAGAAACCACCTCACTGGGTCCCTCCTTCCAGACCTTCCTGGTGGCAAGTGCCTGTGCCCTGGGGGGTACAGAGGTCTGAGGGAGGAGGCCTGGTTGGCTAAGGGTTCCTTGTGGATGGGAAGGCAGGGCGCTCGTCCTCTCAGAACCCCCAGGAGACACTATCCTCCTGAGGGGAGAAAGGAGTGGATAAGGTATCCAGTGGGAACAAAAATGTAAAGCATACCTCACTCACTCGGGGTGGGGAAGCCTGGAGTGTGCAGAGAGCTGGCGAGGACACCAGGGTCGGGCAGCTGGCAAGCTACAGGTGTGGGCTCTAACGTTTGGCTGCAGCTCGTTCCCCTCCCTCCCTCCCAGGCACCTCCGGCTCACCTTTTTCACTACATTGAGTTTGTCTGGTGCGTGGTCAAACAAGGTGTCAAAGGCATCACGTTCTGGAAAAACAGGAAAAGGTAGAGTGGAGCAAAGACCTGCCTCCTGGTGAGGAAGCCCAGCCAAGATGGCCCTACAGTCAGCGACAGGCAGGAATTCTTCGGTGCGGGACCCAGTGCCGGAACTCTGGAAGCGGGGTGGGGGCAGACATTCTGGCTTGATTCATAGCTTAGGGACTTTCTCTGTGTCCACTTTCTACATCAACCCTCTCTTGGGCTGGGGTTGGGGGCTCTGTCAGGCCGTTTGAATTGCGACTGGTCATGTCTCTTCTCTATTTATATCTGTTACATCATGATTCAGTCACAGGCCTAAAGAATTTCTGAAGTTTTTTGGAGGGAGAATGTTCTCCAAACATCAAACCACCTCACCCCCTAATTTTCAAAACCAGGATGGCCACGGCAAGCCTCGTGGTGGAGTGCACAGATGGTTGGCACGGGAGCCCCGGGGGTCTGGGATGGAAGGTGCGCTCCTGCTCTCGAGGAAGTCCGTCATTTCTGACCTTGTGCCTCAGTTTCTTTGTCTATAAAATGGCATTTGAAAACAAAACCTCCCCCAGGAGTGTGATGAGGATGAAAGACAAGAACGTGTGTGCATGTGTTCTGGAAACTTGGAAGTGTCTGCTGATCTGAGTTTATTAGCGTATTTCAAACATCATCCACCATAAATGTGGAATGGTCGAAAGCAGCAAAGCCGTGCCCCCGGCCCCCTCCTCCCCTCCTCAGGCTCTCTGAATGCAGAGCGGAAACAGTGGGTAGGACTGGAGGCAGGGAATGAGAAGGATGTCCAGGAGGGACCTGGGGCTGGGAAGCTTCACGGTCCTGGGGCCTGCCTTTTCCTGCTCTTGCACTGATGAGTAAATCTGGGACTGCCAGAGGGGTGACTGAGGCCTTGAACATTCACAGACTATATAAACAAATGCAGAGTTCTGGGAAACAGGAGCAGTATGACGTGTGATGAGGAAAGAGGGACAAGACGGCTTCTAGAAGGCCCGGACTGAGGGTGAGAGTGGACTGTCCCGAGTGTGTACGTCTGCCTCTTTACTTCCACAACACACTTGGAACACAACTGCCCCGCCGATGCCAGGGCCCGTCCCGAGCCCAGCAATGCCAGTGGTCTGGTTACTGATGAGAGGACTGTGCCGCTGTGGCCGGGTTTCCTCTTCCCACCAGTGAGCTGACCCTCCCTACTAAGCCGCCCTGTCACCAGGCTGATGCAGACACACATGCAGGAAGCAGGCCAAATGCCTGTTCCTCCCAGCTGCTCCAGAGTTAACAAGACCCCCGTGGCAGCCGCCAGCACCAGAGGGTAAGCCTATGCAACTCACCATGCCTTCCAGAGAGCGCCCTGCAGGAAAAGGAGAAAGAAAACAGTATGAGTCTTCTGTCTCTGCCCTTCACTGAAGAGCCCACAAAGCTTCCTTCCTTGGCATTTTATTCTGCACTAAGTCTCCAATTGTCGGTCACCTTTATCTCATGTCCACCTGTTTCTCCCCTCTGTTCCACAGATATGCTGGTGCTCGCACAAAGCCTGGTGTAAATGACACTTGCACAACTATTTCTTCCCCCCTAAAATCCCACTGTTGCTTAACAGCTGAGAAGGAATATCGGACCCGGGGTTGCAACATTCCCAGCCACTGCACTGCCTGGGCTGCTGTGGGCATCTGCCAGGGGACATCGCCTTTGTCTTTCTCCTGGTCATTCTGTGATTCCCGCCAAAACTGCACCTGCCATTGACTCCAAATCAGTCTCTCGAAGAGGGCAGGGATTGGAACCATACTAATCCTGGCGAAGCAGCAAAGTGCTAACAGCACAAGCATTAGAACAGACTACTTAGGTTTAAATCCCACAGAGCCACTTGCTTGCTGTGGGACCTTGGGCAAGCTACAGAACCTCTCTGGGCGCCAGGTCTCTTAGCTCTAAAACAAGGATGATAATGAGAAACACCTCAGCAGGATGTTGTGAGCATTATATAAGCTAATCTGTAGAAAGACTCTACGGTAATTCTCAGTATATAGTGAGTGTTCAATACATTTTTTTCTCTGTATGTTTTTGGTTCTTATCATATTGGTTTATTCCAACTGTGCATCTATCCCCTACTAAATGATGACTTAGGGGTAGTGTACTGGAAAGAATAACAAACTTGGAGTTCACTGTTGGATAGACCAAGGACAACTGCTTCTCCACCTTTGGGATGTGGGGTCTTAGAAGGTATAGGCATTACTTTGTGTATTTATTATGAATATCAATAGATATAAAAGTGCTTTATAAACTGTTGTGTGCTGCCCTTGTTAGGAGATGACTTCCACCATCATGTCGTGTGGTAAGATGGCGGAGAGAGACCACAGGAAGCATGGCAGGCAGCTGACGCATTACTCTGCAAACCCAAACCTCATGTCCCCTGGTTCAGGAGCTTCTCCAGAATGTGAAACAGGAGGTGTAGACAAGCCCAGCAAAGAGCGAGGGGTGTGTGGGGGGGGGGGGCAGGTCTGAGCCAGAGGTCTTGAAGGACATGTCACAGGACCCAGGCTAGGGGAGCAGTGTGCCTTGTGGATCAGCCATCCTCTTGACTTCCAAGAAGAGCCCCCAGAGTGACATGCAGGCTGCCTGACAGGCTCTCCGCGGGCCATGAACTGGGCACCCTGGGAAGGGCCACTGCCCATCTCTGCCCTCCCCTGGTCCTGTTGAAGCCACAAGCACAGCGTGGTTCAGACAGGCAGTACCGGGGCCCTCCCTCAGCCACCACTGGGGAAGCAAGCTGCCTAGAGACTGGGCAAGGCTTGGAAGGCAATGGTCAGCTGCGGCAGAACAGCCCCGCTCTTACCACAGCGAGTCCTCACCACCTCCCTGGTTAGGCAAACGCTCCCCACTTCAGAGATACAGAAACCAAGGTCAAAGCAAGTGGCAGAGTCTGGATTTGAACTCAAGTCAGGCTGGTTTAGAGGTCCCTGCTCTTTCCATTTCACTCTTGTTCAAGGGAACATAGAGGAAATTTGGGGCAGCAGGGAATGCTGAAAATGGACTTTGCCTGTGGCTCAGGCCTGCCCCGCGATCTTGAGAACCCCTGCCTGCTGCGTCCTGCTTTTTCTACCTCAGAACAAACTTCGCTTCCCCGGGGCCAACCTCTTCCATATTCTGAGATTCCAAGTGCTTAACAGAAATGAAAAAACACAAAACACCAGGCTACCACTCTGAGGTAGAAAAGGCCTTTCTGGGTCATGGCACGTGACCAAATACATCAGAGGCAGAAAAGGAAGGAAAAACATCCCTTTGAAGGTTCACACTTTAAATTCGACCCCACATTTATGGCATGACGATTTCATGCCAGTTGGCTTTTTCGGGGGCACACTTTTTTCCTGGAGTGCCACAAAATTAGAATTTTTCAATCACAGCTAATTCCCTCTCCCCGCGTCCCCACCCAAGTTTGTATCTTAAGCATTGAGAGGCATGTTTTGAATGCACGGAAAAGGCTAAACTATGATCATTGGCTGAAGTCTAATCCCTCCTGCGATCCCAATAAATGAAAACTAAATATCAGCAAATGGATGAATTTCGGAGAAACATCTGTGTTCCATTAGAGGATCGCTGGCAACAATGGTGTTGACATACTCTGTGTTACCAGTTATTTCCTCTTGGATTTGCCGAGACTGGAGGATTCCTTCTCGTTTCTGAAACGGGGGTGGGGGTGGGAGAGAAAAATATGCTTTAGAAAAATACAAAAAAAAAAAAAACTGATTAGCATTCCTGATACTGAGAAAGTTACTGGTGTTTAAGAAATGAAACCCAGAGAGGAGATAGTGCCAGAAGCAAAACGAGGCCCCTGATTTCCTGGGACTGGACCATACCATTCATGCTTAGGCGCAATTAGTGTTTATTCCAAACAAGTTGGCTGTTTCTTGGACGGTGAATCTTTTTCTTTCTTTATTGGAAGACATTTTGCTGGAAGCAAACTGTTTGCCTCCTGGAGTAATCCGCAGTAAACCAAATGGAAATGAAGGCTAGGGTGTGTCTGCCCTCCAGCTGGGGCCACAGAGGGAAGTGAAGAAACACATTCAGCGGCCGGCGGGGCTGGGGGGAGAGGACGGAGGCCAACTGGGAGAATTTAAACAGAGGGAGAGTTTTTCGGTTTTGTTTTTGTTTTTAATGGATAAATAGGGGGGCTTTTCTGTGAGCTGTACAGCCCTCAGGTAACTGGCATTTTCTCTGAGAAAAGGGTAATAAGCACTCTGGAGGCCCTCAACGCCCGCCCACCCACCCACTCATCCGCTCATCCGTCTGTCTGTCCATCTGTCATCTGTCCATCTCCTCCCAGCTATTTATCTTTTCTTTTTCTTTCTTCCTTCCTTTCCTTTTCCTTCCTTCCTTCCTCTGTCTCTCTCTTTCTTTCTTTATGAGTCAGTGTCTTTCCTGTACAAGAATCTATGTTGGGACTGAGAGCAAATACTATGGAACGTCTGACCTAACTTCTGACCTTGAGGAATTTAGCGTAAAACAGGGTAGATGAAACAGGTATGTGAGAAAGATTTCCAAGAAAGAGTCTGGGTTTATGCCTGATGGTGCAGCTCCATTATTCTAGCAGGATCTCCCTTCACTCTCAAAAGCGTCATGCGTCAATTACACAGTAGTCCCAGGCAGACAGGAAGGGCTGAATGCGGGACAGGAGCAGGCACTTTCAGTGGGGACGGTCAGGGACCCCTTGCAAGGGGAGGGCATCCTTGAGCTGGAACTTAACAGGATACAGAGGATTTGGCCAGACACAGGGGAGAGAGCATTCCAACAGAAGGGATGGCCTGAGTGAAAAGGCAGGTCAGGAGAGCACAAATGGGTCTGGGAGGCTGTCTGAGGGCTGGCGGCTGCCATTACTCAGTGTAGAGTCAACTGCGAGCCGGTCTGGAGTTTAAACCTCATTGTGTGGGGATGGGAGCTAGTGAAAGGAGTGTTGGGGCTCAGGAAGACCCTCTGATAGGTGTGGGGAGGGAGATCCATTTCATCGGGTCTCTAAAGTCGTTCCCAGACACGTAGATGACAGCAGTTTGGGGATGGCAAACGGTTGTCAGGGCAAGTTCATCTGCAAAGGCAGAGAACAGTGTCCAGAAGGACCTCCAAGTGTTAGCATGTCAGCTGAAACCTGCCTTCTTGCCCTCTTACCCAAACTTCTAGAACCTTCTCTTCTATTCCCACTAGCCACAGAAACGAGTGTCCTTGCAAAATGCTTTTATGGAAGGAAAGGTAGAGCTGGATAAAGGCCAAGAGCATATCCACACTAGGTTAGGAAGAACAGATTATCAAAGTAAAAAAGGAAGTAAACAAGAAAAATAAGGATATCATTTAAAAGGGATCCAGTAAGGATAAATCAAGACTTTTTCCCAATTTGGCTTCAATGTGTGTATGATTTTTACACAGGGCTACTGGTATTTGTGTCCTTGTCTTGTGAGATTCTTTAGAGACATAAAAACTCATCTTCAACTTCATGCAGAATTCACTGCTTTTGTACAGGATGGAAAGGAATAACCCCTCACGCAGCTCCTGGATTCACCTTAACCTATTAATTGTGTCTGGAGAAGTCTCTCTGGGGCTCAGTCAGTGTCTTCTGGCTAATTCTGAGTCCTGCTTTTGTGCCTATTTAAGTCAACAAAGCACGACACCCCATACAAGCTGACACGCATGGGTACCATTCTGTGCTACCTTGTCCTCTCATGAGACCAGTTCGGTCCTTTTAGCTGCACTTAGCCTTTGAACCACACATTCTCATCTACTCTGACCCTCTGGTCACCCTCTCTCTGCTCCTTAGGTGTAATCTTGTCTCATGGCAGACAGGGCCAAAGATGACTATTCCTATTATATCCCCCTGATGTTTAGCAAGTAGGTCCTCAGAAGGTGTAGAAGAAATCCTTTATCACCAGGGCATGGCCCAGCAGTTGACCGAGGAGAGCCCTCACAACCTCCTTCCTTCTGTTAACTTCTGATCCCTGAAAAAGCTCAGCTTTTGTCCCGGAGACTTGGCCTGGCACCGTCAGGCCAAGCCTACCAGTCCTCAGGGCTCTTCCTCACCAAGGGATGGCAGAGCCGCCATACTGTTCTCTTCTCCAGAACCCTGGCTAACCAGAGAGCTGCTTATTAAGGGCGTTCTCCCTCGCAGCATGTTTACTTGAAAAGAACAGAAACAAGCAAACAGAATGCTGACCTTTCCTAAATGGCCATAAAGTTGGAAAATGAAATTGAATTTGGGTGTGTAATGGGGTTAGGAGCAGAGTGAGAGAGTTACAGGGAAAGAGCACACCCTCATTGTGGAAATTAGACAGCCATATGTGAATGGAAATTCCATCCAACAATCAGGGGAAGATGACCTGAGATCCCAGCCGTGCTTCTGTGGGCAGGTGAAAAGCAGCAGCGCCCTGAATACAGGCAAGGCCAGTCAAGGGCTCTCTCTCAAACACACACACACACACACCCCTTCACACACATAGGTGTCTGTCTCTTCCCAATGCCTGTGCCTCATCTGTTTAACCAAAAAATGATTCTCCATGGCTTGTAGGGTCTAAACACAAGGCATACATCTTTTCTCCTGACCCTACTGCACACACCTCACCCCCTCCAATACACGGACACCCTCCTGACAACAACAGGTAAACCCCAGGCACGTGCCCCACACAAGGCTAGCCCATACTCAAGCCCATCAGTTATTGCACGATAACTGATCGCTGCCACACGCATTGGACACTGCGCTCACATCCCTTCCCGCAGACAGCACATCAAGGACACTCAGCATTCATTCCACTATCCTTGTAATAAGCTCCCCAGGCTGCCTTAGCTCCCACACAAAGTCAGCCTCTATCCCCCTTTAAGGACGCAGATGTTTGTCGTGCTGTCTTACCTGGACCACGACCACTTGGATGGAGACATGATCTGGGAGTCGGATTGGTGCCCGGAAATACTGGGACAGAGCAACCAGCAGATGCAAGATGGCTACCAGGCTCTTGGCATGAACAGCTGAAATAGGATTTTAAAATTAGAGAAGGTTCTTCCAGATCCTAGGCAAATATAAGCAGATATTTAAAACGTAGCAGTGCCATACCCAGTGCACCTTCTCTCCTCCCATCCCCGCCACGAAGGATCTCACGGGCCTCCCCTTTTAGGCCCCCTCAGTCTTGGCCAAGTCCCATGGAGCTGCTGCTTGGATCATGTTACTTTTGGATTTCCCATATAGCGCCTCTCCACTCTAATCCAAGTTTCCAGTAGGGACCCTGACAACTGCTGAATTTTGAGATCAGATCAGCCCTCTGCCATCCCCATGTTTTTGCTCATTCTATCCTAATAACCACGAGCATGTCTGCTCTGCCCGCTCTTTCCCCTCCCCCTTGACGGTGAACTCTTTGGGTTATCCCTACTCCCCGTGTCGCAGGGCTCTACCCCAAGCATATCCTCAATAAATTGAGCACTGAGTCAGGAACACTGGGGATCCTTTCCTTTGTTCAGGGCTTAGAGTCCCTCGAGGAAGGCACGACACATCTAAAGGGCTTTGTTGGTCTTCTGAACACCGTGTATGGTCTGTGTAGGCAGGGCCCCTTAGGGAAGGGCTGGGAGATGATGTTTATGACCCAAATAGCTTCTGTAGCTACAGAGCAACGGGCTGGATGTGAAACCACTTGTACTAGGGAAGGGTAAGCCACCACTGAGTTGTAGTTTTTGCAGCAGCCGAGAGGAGAAAATGCTATGAAAACGCTGTGACGGAATGGGTATACACGCGGTCAGTTCTCTAGAGCTTCAGTTCTCACTTGACAAGCTCTGTATTGTTTTTTTTTTTTTTTAAGATTATTTATTTATTTATTGGACAGACAGAGATCACAAGTAGGCAGAGAGGCAGGCAGAGAGGCAGGCAGAGAGAGAGAGAGGAGAAAGCAGGCTCCCTGCCGAGCAGAGAGCCCGATTCGGGGCTCGATCCCAGGATGCTGGGATCATGACCTGAGCTGAAGGCAGAGGCTTGAACCCACTGAGCCACCCAGGTACCCCTCTGTATTGGTTTTCTGCCTGCACGACCTTGGGTAGGCCATTCAAGGCCTCTGGAGCCTCAAGCCGCTCATCTTCGCAAATGGGGATAACAGTATCTATGCAGAAATACAAGTTGTAAGAATTTCCAGAGATAACGTAGACAAAGCTTTCAGCACATAGCAGGCTGTGCTATGGAATGGTTGGAAGGGTTGATGCATTTTTTTTTTTTTTATTATAACTCAGGAGAAAATACCTGGCACCTAGGCCATTAAGTCATGTCAACCATCTCCTCGTTCTTTCGCCTAAAAGGAAAGATTCACCAGATACCTTACCTGCCTTCACAGTCCTACCAGCCTCATGGGTTTCTCTTTATAGGGGGGGGGCACTTAAGGGAAGAACCAAACATGCTCATTTTGTGTACTTAGCCCACACTGGATCCATTACCAGGGTGTCATTCTCTCTGCCCTGGGACTGAGGAACCCACTTCAGCAGAAGTCTTAAGAAATCGCCAAGAAAAGGAAGTGACTCAGACATTCCTTGGGCACTCATTAGTGTTGCTTGTTATCACTGCTGTTTCAAAGAAGGCTCTCCACTGAGAGCAGCAGCCCCACACCCACACACAGCAGACGATCTGCTCCTAACTCAGCCCTCCAGAAGACATTTTTCAGTTCTGGGCTTTTGGGCATCGACCACAATTTCACCCACAGTGACAGCCTCAAAAAAGGCTCCCAGTATGGGAGTGACCTACTGTCAAGGAGGGCTTGCTGCTGGGGTGAGGCATCACCGGGTTTGCCTGTCTGATCAGAACTGTCATATCCCTGGCCTGTCACGGAGGGCTGTAAGGACATTGGCTAACTCTGCTAGAGGAGGTGTGGTCGAAAAGCTGGCTCTTACACACGGGTGACCTGTACTTCATCTTGACCATCTCACTAAGCAGCACAGAGCTGTTTCATAAGCACCATACAGATGTCAGTCTCTTCTGATGAGGGTTCTGTCCCCCGGGGAGTTTTTTCAAAAGAAGTAATTGTAGTTTCTCTCTGCCTCTTTCTCCCCTCACCCCTACACACACACTACATGTGCAGATATGTTAATTATTATGTAATATATCATCATTAAAGAATCCTGGAAAACACCATGTATAACCACCAGAGGATAGTTTAGACCAGTGGTTTTCAAAAAACAATTTTTTTTATTAAGCAGAGAAACCCTTTGTTTAAAAGCCATTAGGCAAAACAGATGAGAAAAAAAAAGTACAAATGCTCCCGTCCCCAAGTCCTAACTGCAGCCCACCCACGGCTGGCGCTCTCCTCCCTGATGCCTGAGTTCCTCCTGGCAGATCATGAGGTTGGCCAAGCATGGTTTAATAATCACGGCTTTAACAAATTATGGTATATCCACACAATGGAATAGTTTCCATGCGCTGAAGATCACTGTTGAAACAATGTAACTATAAATATTAATAATGTAATGTTAAACAGGAACAATAGAAATAATGGAAATATACACACTTATGGATATAGAGATTTATTTATTTTTTTAAAAGATTTTATTTATTTATTTGACAGAGAGAGATCACAAGTAGGCAGAGAGGCAGGCAGAGAGAGAGGGAGAAGCAGGCTCCCTGCCGAGCAGAGAGCCTGATGCGGGGCTCGATCCCAAGATCCTGAGATCATGACCTGGGCCGAAGGCTTAACCCACTGAGCCACCCAGGCGCCCCTGGATATACAGATTTAAGCACATATACACACACATATGCACACACATACACACACACGCTTGTGGCCAAGACTTAGAAAGGAATATTAAAAAAATGAAAACATGGTAGTTTCCTATTTCAAAGTTTTCTTTAGGCTAAAGATATGTCATCTTTTTCCATTAAGACAAATCCTAACAACCTTTGCATATTTGGGTGCCCACCTCATTGCCACCTCTGAGCATGTCTCCTGGTCTCTCCTTGACACTAGACAGAATCTGAGCCACCATGATCTGGCGCTCAAGTCAGGAAGGCAATGTACAGATTTAGAGCAGGGCCAAGGCTCTGCTGTATAAACTGGGCACTCAGCCACTGTACCAAGAGCTGAAAAATTTCCAAGAAGCTGCTGAGCTAGAAACAGTCCTTCAAATAGGAGCTGTGGCGGAAATATAACCCGTGCCATTTTTCAGAAGGTAATTTAACAATACGTATTATGACCTTAGAAATGTACATATACTTTGGCCCTAAAATCCCATTCCTAGCTTTTAGCCTAAAGAAGTAACTGTGGCTATGAGCAGAGAGAACTCATCAGGCTGTTTATAAGGGTGAAAAAAAAAAAATCTCAAAACCCATCATTAATTAAACTGCTTATGATATACCATGCAATGTCCTGTTACATAATGTTAAAAGTGACAGAATATTTAATGATTTGTCAAGATTTACATCTTCTAAACATATACAGACTGAGCTCATCTTTATAAAAATAAACTCTATTTACAAAAGTACACATTTATTTTCCTCTTTCTTATGCCACTGTGTAAGACTTGATGGAGCACACCGCCGGGATGATGGTCCCTATCTCTGGGTGGGCGGCTTAGAGGAACAGCATGTGCAGGCTTAGTGCACAGGTGCCAGACTCTCTGGCTCTCATTCCCGGCTCCGCCACTTACCATCCATGTGACCTGGGACGATGATACTCCTTTAGCATATATTACTGTGCTTAGTAATCACCAGTCACTCTTCTAGATTTTGGGGACTCAGTAGGGAAAAGACAAAAATCCCTGACCTCATAAAGCTTACATAAATTGTTTCTTAACTTCTCTCTGACTCTATTTTCCCATCTGTAAAATGGGCATAATAGAATTCTTAGATGAGTGAGGATTACAAGTATCAAAGATGTAAACTGCATAGAATAGTATAAAGCATACAGAAAGCACCATAAATATGTTAGATGTTTATATTTAAATGTCTTTTATCTTTGTAAATTTTTAATAACAAAAATTGTTGTAAAAAAAAAACAGGAAAGGAAGATTTTCCTAAAGCCCTAGATGAAATGCCTTGGTAACTCATAGCTGTCCCTGCCACCTTTATCCTGACGGGAAAGGCGATACAATGTCAAACAGCCAGAGAGGAGAACAGGAGGGATGGAACTTGCCTCTAGGAGTGGGGCCCAGCACATTCCTTACAGAAGAAGCCAGTGCTGCTTGTAAACAGGCATCACAGGGAGCTGGCCACTGAGATAATTATCTCTCTGACCTAGTAATTCAGCTCCCTTTTGGAAATCTATCTGACAGGAATAATTTGAGAGAAGCAAAAAGAGACACAACTTAAGACATTTGACTTGGCCTTATCTGATAGGAGCCATAGGCCAGCAAACGTCTTGATAGGATCAACGTCAACATAGGGTTTAAATTTACTATGGGATTATCTATCCCATGAAATAGAAGCAAAAGTAAGTACAAAGACCCCATGGGAATATAGGAAATATCTAATATTAAGAGAAAGCAAAATACCAGACTGTATGTGACTTCATCAAGGAAAAATAGGCATGGATATGGACAGTAGTGGGCAAAAAAATGGAAATAGCTAGATGAGAATGGTAATACAGGGGACTATTGTACTCACACACATCTCCCTGTAAGAAATGAAGGTAAATGCGAACCAAACAAATCATTAAAAGCCACTGAACACAATGGTCTTCTGGGGCACCTGGGTAGCTCAGTCAGTTAAGTGTCCAATTCTTGGTTTCAGCTGAGGTCATGATCTCAGGGTTGTGAGATTGAGCCCCGGGTTAGGCTCTGTGCTCAGCACTGAGTCTGCTGGAAATTCTCTCCCTCTGCCTCTCCTCCCACTCATGCATGTGCTTGCTTGCTCTCTCTCAAATAAATAAATCTCTATTTATTATGAAGGTTTTAAAATTTATTATAAAGACTTATTTATTTGAAAGAGAGCAGAGCAAGAAAGAACACTTGGGCGGGGGGCAGGGGCAGAGGGAGAAGCAGGCTCCCCACTGAGCCAGGAGCCTAATGTGCGGCTCCATCCCAGGACCCTGGGATCATGACCTGAGCCAAAGGCAGATGCTTAACCGACTGAGCCACCCAGGCGCCCATAGATAAATCTTTAAGACAAAAACAAACAAACAAAAAACCCCATTCTTCTATCTGTCTTTCCCAAACTGGGTTCCCTAGCAAGTTAAGAGGTGTTTTGTTTTGTTTGGAGGGGTACATGGAGATGGTCCATATTCAGGGAGCAGGAAGTAGAATGAGATGAAAGGAAGTGGGGCTCTTCATTGGAAGACTTTTAACGCTCGTGACTGTTGTGGAGTTCCAAAATGTAGCTGCAGCTCCTACACATGTAATCAAGGGCTCTTCCTCTCCCCCCGCACCCCCAACACTATTAGCAGACCCTGGGGCAGCATCCAGGGCCCAGCACTTGGCCTCTCCTCCTGCTCCTGGGTGTTTGTCAGGCAGCGGATGCCCCACTCCAAGCAGCGTGTGCTGTGTGCGCCAAGATGTAATTACACAGCAGGAAACACGCGGCATCTCCCCTCCAGTGTCAGATGCTAGAAACTCGCTGAAGAGGTTGTGTCTGGCAGCTACTGGGTCTCTAAGTTGAGGGGTAAAGATTTCCTTTTCTCTCCCAAGTTGGAAAGGCATGCTTTGTTTTGTTTTCTGGTCTTGGTGGGGAGGGCAGTTGTCCATTCTAAGTTTTTATAAACTGGATACAACAAGGTCTAGTACTTAACCCCTTGATACTTAACAGCAGAGAACACCATCTAGATGATTTTATCAATCTGAATTCTTCTTTTCATCTATTGCAAAGAAGAAAACAACCCTGGACTCCCTCCGAGAAAGCTGTTATTGCCACTGGGTTCACCAGATTTGCTGAAGTAACGCTGATTCTGTTACGGACTCATAGTGTCCGTAGCAGACTGGCGGGCCCTTAAGAAAAGAATAGGCCGTTTACATTTTCCCAGGTCCTGGAGCTACACTGAGTGTGCAGCCTGAATTTGAAAATCCCGTTCCAGGGCCTGCGATCTCAGCCAGATCTTTGACCCTTTTGGAAAACAGAGGGCTGAGAGGAAGGTCATGGGCCTAAGAACAGAGTCAAGTCCTCCCCACCCCACTCTGCTCAAGAAGTAGGGATCCTCACCTCCTCCCCCCTCTATGAGTTGGAGACACAGCTTTCTCGAAAGGTTGTGCTGGGGCTCAGGGGGAGCTCAGTCAGGAGGAGTCACCTCCTCCTCCTGGTCTCCCATGAGCTTGCTACAAACAGCCTTTCACAGAAGTGCACACCGGACTTGGTTCTTTTCCCAGCAGTGCAGAGGAGAAGTTCTCTGAGGAAGGGCACGTCTGGCTCAATGCTAAATGGGTTTGCACCCCCCACCGCGGGCCTGCCAGCTCCCTGGATGGCCTCTCAGGGAAACCGAGGGGTGGGGACCACAGCCCCATCCTTCTTTGTGAAACTCACAGTCCACGTTCCACTTGATGCTCCTGGGAGGAAGCTTCAGGGTTTCGTTGATCTTCTCCAGGACAGTCTGCAGCTTTTGCTTCTGAGCTATCTCGGACTGGGTGACTTCGGCAACATTCAGCTTCTCGCTCTCAAGCTTCTCTAGGGTGACAAGGGGGAGAGAGAGCAGCCGTTACCTCCAGCCACAGACCACCCCAACTCACGAGTTAGCTCGCTCATTCATTCCCTCCCATGTACACCTGCGCTCGCACATCTGCTCGCTCCACCAGTGTATACGGAACACCCGCTATGTGAGGGACACTGCCCTCCCCTCAGCCAATGGTGGCACTGGTGACACCAGCATGGTGAGAGCTTGTGACTCTCTTGAATCCCCACGTGATAGGCTCCCGGGCGCACAGAAGTGGGGCATGTAACCCAGGCTGTCATAATTGAACCCTTCTCCACCATTCTGGATTCTTCCCTCTTTTCAACGCTGCCTTCTCCAAGTGTACTCTGGGCCCCAACTAGAAAGCCTTGTGCGCCTCCCCTGGGCCTTTTGCACATTTCTGTCCCGTGCGTATAGGTATGTGTCATGCTGAATCACATTTATCTGTTCTAAGCACCTTTTTCCTTATAAACCCACCTGGAATGTAACTTATTTGATGTGTCCTGTTTCATAAATTCTAAAGCATACTCCCCTCCCCCATTTTAATGCTCTGTTATGAAATCAGAGCTCCTTCAAATTAATGGCATTCTATGGTTGTGGTCCGCCAGGTGGAAGACAGGAGCTCTCGCTGCTTCATGTGGGTGCCTTGGGTTCTAGCTCTTCACAGTGTGGCCACTTTCTTGTCTCAATCAGCCTAAAAGAACACTTTCCAAAAGTAGGAAATAAAAATTCTAAGGAAAAAGAAAGCTTTGGGTAATAGCAATTTAAGTGATTTTTCTTTTCTTGAGTGGTACTTGTAAAATGGTATATTTTAAAATCAATTGTTCTTGAATGCAATGGCATAACCCCTTAATACTTACAGACAAAACAGTCTAATCATTTCATTGGTCTGAATTTTTATTAAGACAAATTTTGGATTTCCGAACGGGAAGTATTAACTGCTACTGGATTCACCTAATCTCTCCACAACTCCTTCAGGACTGATAGAACCGACACTCTGAAAAAGGTTTAAAATGTCTTTTTCTTTCATTTTTAAGGACTACCCTATAAAAGAATTAAACTTTATGCCAATGGTTCCCCCCATTGCTTATATAATATCTTTTATTTTTCAGTAGTTGTAGCTTATCCAGATCAAATATCCCTCGGGTAATTCTTTGAAGATGAGATTGTCCACTGGAGAATTTCCACAGTTTTTGTGGATTTAAGAATTCTTTTGTGCACCTGGATAGAATGGGCTCAAGCTCTTCTCATTTTTGGAGGCCTGAGTGTTCTCCTTCTCTTCTCTTGGGTTGCTTATGGCCATCATTCTTTATTTCTAAATGTCAGGGATGTAATAAGCCTATATTTAAATGTCTTCCTCTTGATTGTTCAAATGTGAAGAGACCATGTGTGCCTTTTCTATTTTTAGGCTGTGAATTCTTATCTTGGATCCTCTCCTACTGAAGAAATGGCAAGTTGTTTGTATCTTATGTTGCAATCACAATTTTGGTAGTTTGGTAGAGGCTGTCCAAAGTGCTAGGTTAAGGAACCTTCTGAAACCTTCTCTTGGCTAAGAAGAAAAGATCACCAGGTTAGGATAGTGATGAGTGTCTTGGGAGAGCGCTTGGGGTGGGGGGTGGGTGAGGGTAGGAGTGGCAGTGTCAGAATCACTCTCCAGCTGGCCATGTTGTGGTACATCATGGCCTGTGATTTTTCATATTTATAACCTTCTGCTGGCATTGGACTTCTTAGGTCTCTGAGTCTGTTTTCTAGCTCACTGACTTTTTTTTGCACTGTTGTCCATTCTGTTCTCATTTTTTAAAAAATTGAATTTTAGACATTACCTACTAGAATACTCTTTTTTTCTGTTTTTGCTGTTATTTTTGTCACAATAGTAACATTATGATGCTTTCTTCTTAAAATTAAGAAAAGTTTGATTTTTAACATCTGGCATTATTCAGAAGGAGACTTTTTATGGTTTGCTTATTTCTTTTGCATTACTAATTTTGAAGAAAATGTAATTCTGCTTTACTTTTTTTTCTACTTTAGTTATGCTTTGGGTTTTTTGCTTTTAATTTTTGTGGGATATTTTATTTTAGGCACTGATATTGGTATAATGTGGATTTGAGTAGATAGAATATCTTGAAGTAAACTTTTTTAATAGTTTTAGGTGTATCTTTTCATGTTCACACACACAGAGTTCTCTCTCTCTCATTCTCTTTTAATGAAAGTGAGATTACAATGTATATATTTTTCTGCTACTTTTTTATTCATTCAAACATTTATTATGAGTATCTAGGTCAACATATATGGATATAATTCATTTTTTGGGTACCTTTTGACCACCTTTACCTACTCTGTCCACCCCAACACCTTACTTCTGGCAACCACCACTCTGTTCTCTTTATCTATGAGCTTTTTTTAAAAAATAAAAATTCAACATATAAGTAAGATCATATAGTATTTTACTTAGCATAGTGTTCTCAAAGTCCATCTACGTTATTGTAAACAGCAAGATTTCAGTCTTTTTTATGACCAAATAATACTCCACTCTATAAATATACATATACCGTGTCTTCTTTATTCAATTATCCATTGACAGACACTTAAGTTGTTTTTGTATCTTGGCTCTTGTAAATAATGCTCCAGTGAACACAGGGATGCACATATCTTTCAATTAGCGTTTTCATTTTCTTCTTTAGACAAATAACCAGAAGTGGAATCAGTGGATCATATGGTATTTTCATTTTTTATTTTTTTTTAAAGATTTTATTTATTTACTTGACAGAGATCACAAGCAGGCAGAGAGAGAGTTGGAAGCAGGCTCCCCGCTGAGCAGAGAGCTTGATGCGGGGCTCGATCCCAGGACCCTGGGATCATGACCTGAGCTGAAGGCAGAGGCTTTAACCCACTGAGCCACACAGGTGCCCCAATTCATTTTTAATTTTTTAAAGAACCCCCATACTGTTTTCCACAGTGGCTGCACCAGTTTACATTCTTAGCAACAGTGTATGAAGTTTCCCTTTTCTTCACATCCTTGTCAATATTTATTATTTCTTGTCATTCTGGTACTAGCCATTCTGGTACTAGCTCTTCTGACTCATGTTAGGTATTATTGTGGTTTTGGGTTGCCTTTCTCCAATGATTACTGATGTTGTGCACCTTTTCATGTGTCTGTTAGCCATCTGAGTGTCTTCTTGGGAAAAGTGTCCGTTTAGGTCTTCTGTGCATTATTAATTTCGAATGTCTCCCTCCCCCCCACCTTTTTTTTTTTTTTTTTTGCTGTTTAGTTCCATAGGTTTTTTTAAATTTTGGTTTTTAACCCCCAAAAAACCCCCCCCCCCCCCCAACTTTGGTAGGTTGCCTTTTCATTGTGTGGATGGTATCCTTTGCTGTGCAGAAGCTTTTAATTTTGATGTGGTCCCACTTATTTTTGTTTATGTTGTCTTTGCTTTTTGTGTCAAATCCAAAAAAACGACCACTGAGACAAATGTCAAGGAGATGACTGCCTAAGTTTTCTCCAAGGAGTTTTCCGGTTTCAGGTCTATGTTCAAACTTAAAGACCCATTCTGAGTTAGTGTTTGTGTATGTTGTAAGACAGTGGTCCATTTTCATTCTTTTGCATGTGGCTGTCCAGTTTTCCCAATACCATTTATTGAAGAAACCATATATTCTTGGCTCCTTTGTCATAAATTAATTGGCCATAAATGTGCGGCTTTATTCCCAGGCTCTCTATTCTGTTCCATTAATGTATGTGTCTGTTTTTATGCCAATACCATATTGTTTTGACCACTGGAGCTTTGTAATACCGTTTGAAATCAGGGAGCGTGGTGCCTCCAGCTTATTCTTCTTTGTCAAGATTGTTTTGGCTATTAGAGGTCTTCTGTGGTTCCATACAAATTTTAGGATCCTTTGCTCTATTTTTTTTTTTTCTGGACAATGTATCTTTATTTCTATCTATCTATTTATTTTCATTTGCATATAATTGACACAAAATGTTATAATAGTTTCAGGTGTACAAAAGAGTGATTCAGGGATGCTTGGGTGGCTTAGCTGGTTAAGTGACCGCCTTCAGCTCAGGTCATTATCCTAGGGTACTGGGATAGAGTTCCACATTGGGCTCCCCCTGCTCTGCAGAGAGTTTGCTTCTCCCTCTCCCTCTGCCTGCCACTCCCCCGCTTGTGCGCTCTCTCTCTCTCTGTCAAATAAATAAATAAAAAATAAATAAAATCTCTAAAAAATAGTGATTCAACAAGTTTACTATGCTATGTTCACTACAAATGTGGCTACCATTTGTCTTGCTACATCTCCATTACAACATCATTGACTATATTCTTTATGCTGTGTCTTTTATTCCCATGACTTATTTCATAACTGGAAGCCAATTTCTCCCCCTCCCCTAATTCTGTGAAAACTACCATTGGAATCTCAATAGGGATAGGATTGAATCTGTAGATTGCTTTGGGTAGTACAGACATTTTAACAATATTAATTCTTCTAATCCATGAACATAGAATATCCTTCCATTTGTGATATTCAATTTCTTTCAGGAATGTCTTACAGTTTTAAGTGCAAAGGTCTTTCACCTCCTTGGTTAAGTTTTTTCCCTGGTATTTTACTCTTTTTTGATGTGATTGTACAGGAGATCGTTTTCTTAATTTCTTTCTGACAGTTTCTTGGTATATAGAAATGCAACAAATTTTTATGTATTGATTTTGTATCCTGGAACTTTACTGAATTTGTTTGCTAGTTCTAACAGATTTTTTGGTGGAGTCTTTGGGATTTTCTCTATACAGTATCATGTCATTTGCAAATAGTGATAGCTTTACTTCTTCCTTGCCAAACTGGATGCCTTTATTTTTCTTGTCTAACTGTTCTGGCTAGGAATTCCAATACTATGTTGAATAAAAGTGTCTAGGGTGGGTATCCTTGTCTTATTCCTTATCTTTGAGAAAAAGCTTCCAGCTTCTCACCATTGGGTATGTAGACTTGTCATATAGAGCCTTTATTATATAGAGATACATTCTCGCTGTACCCACTCTGTTGAGAATTTTTATCATTAATAGATGTAGAATTTTGTCAAATGCTTTTTCTACATCTGTTGAGATGATCACATGATTTTTATCCTTCATATTGTTAATGTGGCATATCACACAGATTGATTTGTGGATATGAAACCGTTCTTGCATCCTTGGAATAAATCCCATTTGATCATGTGTATGATCCTTTTAATGTATTATTGAATTCACTTTGTTAATATTTTGTTGAGGATTTTAAAATCTATGTTCATTAGGGATATTGTTGCCATTTTCTTATGGTGTCCTTGCCTGGTTTTAGCATTGGGGTAACACTGGTATTGTAAAATCAGTCTGGAAGTGTTCCCTCCTCTTCTATTTTTGGGAAGAGTTTGAGAAGGATTGGTATTAATTTTTTTTAAACGTTTGATAGAATTCACCAGTGAAGACATCTGGTCCTGGATTTTTGTTCGTTGGGGACTTTTTAATTACTGATTCAGTTTCCTTACTAATAATCCGTTTGTTCAGATTTTCTATTTCTTCATGATTTAGTCTTGGTGAGTTGCATATTTCTAGGAATTTATCAATTTCTTCTAGGTTGTAGAATTGTTGGTGTATAATTATTCATAGTAGTTTCTTATGGTTCTTTGTATTTCTGTAGTATCAACTGTAATATCACCTCTTTCATTTCTGATTTTGCATCCTCTCTCTGTGAGTCTGTCTAAATGCTTGTCATTTCTGTTTATCTCTTTAAAAAAAAAAAAAGCTCTGGGGCACCTGGGTGGCTCAGTGGGCTGGGGCACCTGGGTGGCTCAGTGGGTTAAACCTCTGCCTTCAGCTCAGGTCATGATCTCAGGGTCCTGGGATCGAGCCCTGCATCAGGCTCTCTGCTTGGCAGGGAGTCTGTTTTCCCCTCTCTCTCTGCCTGCCTCTCTGCCTACTTGTGATCTCTGTCTCTGTCAAATAAATAAATAAATAAAATCTTAAAAAAAAAAAAACAGCTCTTAGTTTCACTGATCTTTTCTATTATCTTTTTAGTTTTGAAACATGTCCCTATAGGATACATGTCTCATTCAAACATATGAGTATCTTTCTATGTCAGTATGTATTGATAAAACTCATTTTAAAAATCTACCTAATTATTATGGGACATAACTTATTCAACCATTCCTCTGTAGATACATAGGTTATAAGCCACTTTTTCCCCATTTGTATTAAAGTTTCAATAAATGCATGTGTGGGTGGGCATGTGTGTATGTTACCAGCTGACTACTGCTAGTTAAAAGAAAAGCTGTTGCCTTACAGATCTTCTTCTTAGAGTCATCTTACCAAATCTCCTTATTAGTTCTATTATTGTTTGAGTTTTTAGCATTCTCTGGGTATGGAAATAAGTTAAAACATAGTTATCTCGATGTTATAAGCTTTTATCATTTATTTCAATTTCATGACATTTTAAAATAAAAGATTTGAGAACCTCTTCCACTATTTCTATCCCCTACTTTATTTTTAAAATTCTCAACCCCCCAAATTTAACAGATCCACTCAAATATCCTTATAGTTAAATAGTAACTGCACTCATTGTTGCTAAGTATTTACAGATAATTTCTTTCTCAAGACTCCTGGTTTTTCTCTTTTGCTCTTTATTAGGCTAATTTCAGCTTGCTACATGAAAATTTTCTACTGCTGAAATTTTATTCTCCCATGAAATTGTTTCTTTCATGTTTCTATAGTTCTGCAAATTGTTCATCATTAGTTTAACTTGTAAAGTAATAGGCATGACTTTGAAGTAGGATGCTATTTAGAAAATTTTCTCAGGATTATTTTGTGACTCTTTCACTTGTTTTTGAATTTAGCATCCCAGTATGCTTTTGGAGAAATTATTTTTAGAAAACAATGAAATAGTATTCAAAAGTTTTGAACTATCAAGACAGGGTAGAATAAACTCAATTACTCTGAATGGTAGAAAAACTGAGATGTTCCAAGAAACAGAGTTTCTATATATAACATACTATATTAATGTAACTATTCTTCAGAGACTCAGAGTACATAAAATACTCTTTCCAGTATGAGTGATTCCTGAGTTATTACATTTGCATTTTCCAAATATACAGAGAGGCTTTGTTAGAAAATTTTTTTTAATTGTATCATGGCCAGAGAATTTGGTCCGTATAATAATATGTTTTTTTATGGACATATTCAAATTCTGTAAGTGTTCCATATGCAGTTTTCTGAAAAAGAAAGAATACTCCAGTTTTGGTAGGCTGGTTAATTGTATTCTCCAAATCTCTATCCTTATGAACTTTTTTCTTAATGTGTTTATTAATAGGTATATGTTAAAAATCTAACACTGTGATGGCAATTTATGATGTCCCTATAATTCTGATTGTCATTTTTATACAGTGATGCACAAAAAAATAGGTTTAAAGTGTCTATATTTTAGGTTTAAAGTGTCTGTATTTTCCTAGTAGCTTTATTCTCCTCAATATGTAGAGACTTTCTACAGTAATTCTTTTTGCCCTAAAGTCTGTTTTGTCAGATGTTAAAATAGTTACCTCAGCTTTCTTTTAATTAGTATTAGTCTAGTGTATGCCATTATTTCCACTCATCAAACCACCCTAATGTGGAGTTTGAACTCACCACCCTGAGATCATGACCTGAGCTGAGATGAAGAATCAGGTGCTCAACCTACTGAGCCACCCAGGTACCCCTAATTATTTCCACACTTTAAACCATTCTTTGTCCTCATAAATTAAGAGCGTCTCTTGTAAACAGCCTGTAAAAAAATGTTGGGCTATCTAGTCTGACAATCTCTGTCTTTTAAATGGATAAAGTCAATTTATATTGAAAGGGTTCATCAATATACCTGGATTCACTTCTACCAACTTACTTTCAACTTTCTATTATTCTGCTTTTCTGGTTTTTTATCCACCCTTCCCTCCTTGCTTTCTCTTGGACTAAGGTTTCTATTTTCTCATTTCATTTTTCCCCATTGCTAAAAGGGAGGTTTACACTCTGTTTTATTATTTTAGTGGCCACCCCCCCAAAATTTATCATGTGTATTTAATTTAATAGAAATAATACAGGCTTTCTCAGTCTGACTTATTGCACTTAGCCTGTGTACTAAATAATACGGGGGCTTGAGATACTTTGACTCTAGTCATACTCTTCCTGAGCTAAATGCTATTATTGGTATTTTATCTTAATTTTTAAAATCAACAAATTAGACATCATTTTGATCATTTATATTCATTTAATTATTGCTTTCATCTACCCACCATGGTGATCTTTTTTATTGTAGATATAGGTTTTTATTTCATTTTATTAAAAAATTTTTTTGAGTAGAGTTCACACAATGTTACATTAGTTTCAGATGTACAAAACAGTGACTCAACATCTCTGTATATTATGCTATGCTCTCCACAAGTGTAGCTACCATCTGTCACCATACAGCACTATTACAATATCACTAACTATATTTCCTTTACTGTATATTTTATTCCCATGATTTACTCATTCCATAACTGGAAACCTGTATTTCCCATTCCCCTTTGTCCATTTTTGCCTATCCGCTACCCCTTCCTTCTGGCAAGCATGAGTTTGTTTTCTGTATTTATGGATATGATTCTGCTTTTTGTTTATTCATTTGTTATGTTTTTTTACATTCCACATAAGTGAAATCATATGATATTTGGCTTTCTCAGTCTGACTTATTGCACTTAGCCCAATACCCTCCGGGACCAACCATGCTGTCACAAATGGCAAGATCTCAACGTTTTTTCATGGCTAATATGCCACTATATATACATATATACACACAACTTCTTTATCCATTCATCTATCAATGGGCAATTGGGTTCCATATCTTGGTTATTATAAATAATGCTGCAAAAACCACTGGGGTACATAGATCTTCAAATTGGTATTTTTGTTTTCTTTGGATAAATATGTAGTAGTGGAATTATTGGATGGTAGGGTATTTCTATTTTTAATTTTTTTGAGGAAACTCCATACTGTTTTCCACAGTGGCTGCACCAATTTACATTCCCACCAACAGTGCACAAGGGTTCCCTTTCCTTTGTATGCTCACTAACACTTGCTATTTCTTGTCTCTTTGATTTTAGCCATTTTTAACTGGTTTAAAGTGATACCTCATTGTGGTTTTGATTTACATTTCCCTAATGATTACTGATGTTGAACATTTTCTCATGTATCTGCAGACTGTCTATATGTCATCTTTGGAAAAATGTTCTATTCAGGTCCTCTGCCTATTTTTAATTGGGTTATTTGATTTTCTTGGTGTTAAGTTGTATAAGTTCTTTACATATTGTGTATATTCATCCCTTGAGAGATATGTCATTTTCAAGTATCTTTCTCCTTTCAGTAGGTTGCGTTTTTGGACTTTTGTTTTTTTCTTCACTGTGCATATGCTTTTTGTTTTGATGTAGTCGCCCTAATTTATTTTTATTTCCCATATCTTAGGAAATATATCTAGA
Organism: Lontra canadensis; assembly: GCF_010015895.1. NCBI lineage: Eukaryota > Metazoa > Chordata > Mammalia > Carnivora > Mustelidae > Lontra > Lontra canadensis. The sequence continues at coordinate 35,430,658 of NW_022631001.1, read as the reverse complement.
AAAATGTTGCTATGGACAATGTCAAAGAAATTACTGCTTATGTTCTCTTTTAAGATTTTTATGGTTTCAGGTCTTACATTTAGGCCTTTAATACATTTTGAGTTTATTTTTGTATGTAGTGCAAGAAAGGGTCCAGCTTCATTCTTTTGCATATTGCTGTCCAATTTCCCCAACACCGTTTGTTGATGAGACCATCTTTTTCCCTATTGTATATTCTTGCCTCCTTTGTCATACCTTAATTGACCACATAGGCGTGGTTTTATTTCTGAGCTCTTTATTCTACCTACCATGTGACCTTTGCCCATCATTTTTTGTTACTTTTCAGATCTTTGGGTTCATTTTTCTTGTTCTGGAATACATCCTTTAGAGATACCTTTTAGTGAGGGTCTGTTGGAAATAAACCCTCTTAATTTACGTTTGCTTAAAATGTTTTCATTTTCTCATTTAAAAAGTTTTCAAAATTAAATTCAATTAACATATAGTGTATTATTAGTTTCAGAGATAGAATTTAGTGATGCATTGTACTCACTATATCAAGTTCCCTCTTTAATGCCCATCACCCAGTTACCTCATCCCCCACTTGCCTCCCCTCCAGCCACCCTCAGTCTGTTTTCTATAGTTCAGTCTCATTTTTAAAAAACAGCTTTTTTTCTGGGTAACTTATAACTTGGCATTTTTTTTTTCTGAATTTTGAAGATTTCATTTCAATATGTTTTGGCTCTTGTTCCTGATGAAAGATAGCTTTCACTCTGTTGTTACTTTATAGGTAATCTATCTTTTCTCTCTACTTTTAATCATTTCTTTATTTTCAGTATTCCTTACAAAGGTTTCATTATAAAGTGTGCAGGTATAGATTTATTTATCCTCTTTGGGAATCTATGAGCTTCCTTAATCTGAAAATTCATATTATTGATCAATTCTAGAAAATTCCCATTCATATATCTTTAAATATTGCCTATTACTCATTTTCCTTACCTTCTCCTGCTAGAATTGTAATTAGCTATATGTTGGATTTTCTTAGAAAATCTCTTTTAATTCTCTTTCTTATTTTAGGCACTATTGTCTCTCTAAATTGTCTTCTGGGTAATTTCTTCAGTGCCAACTTCCAGTTCACAAATTCTTCCTTTAGCTATGTCTAATCCATTGCATTTTCTAATGACTACTTTTTTGTTTTCATATCTAGAAGGTCTGTTTGATTCTCTTTCACATTGACTTGTCCAATTTTGATAGCTAGTTTTTAAAAAAAGATTTATTTTAGAGAGCAAGTGAGCATGGGGGAGGGGTGGAGGGAGAGGGAGAGAGAGTCTTAAGCAGACTCCATGCTGAACACAGAGCCCAACTCAGGGTTTGACCTCATGATCCTGAGATCACGACCTGAGCTGACACTTTGCTGGCTGCACCACCCAGGTGCCCTTTGGTAGCTATTTTTTAAAAATCATCCTTTCACTAGCCTTGTAAAATTTTTGTTTTGACATATTTAAATATATTTTATATTCCAGGACTGATCAGTAGCTAACGTATAGCATTTGTGGGATGAATTTACAGTTTATTATTCTGTTGATATTTGTGCAAAGTGGCTTGCTTCATATGTGTTTCATTTCTGATTTTTAGCTTTTTTGGAATTTTTTGTCTGGGAGCTCTTTGTGACCTGGGTTTAAAGTTCATTCCTCTGAAAGGACATATGTTTTCTTCTACCTTGGGAAGCATTAATAATCTGGAATAACTTTTAACTATATTTTAATCTTGGTGGTTTTTTTGACAATATAGCAAACTTTAATTTTTATTTTAATTATTTTTATTTTTAATTGTACAGTTGACATATTAGGCTTGATGAACAACGTAGTGATTCAAATAATTATGTAGATTATGAAAAGCTCACCATGATGTGTATCTATCATTGGTCACTATATAAAGTTAGCCCAATATTATTGACTATGTTCCCCATGCTGTACCATTCAACCTCATGATTATGTATTTTATAACTGGAAGTTTGTACCTCTTAATCCCCTTCAACTATTTTTCCCATTCCCCAAGCCCCCTCCCCTTTGGCAACCATCAGTTCTCTGTGTTTGTCATTCTGTGTTTTTGTTTGTTTTATTTTTTAGATTCCACATATAAGTGAAATTGTATGGTATTTGTCTTTTCTGACTTATTTCACTTAGGATAATATTCTCTGGGTCCATCTATGTTGTCCCAAATGGCAAGATCACATTCTTTATAGCTGAATAATACTCGATTGTGTGTGTGTGTGTGTGTGTATCACATTTTCTTTATCTTCTTATCCATTGATAGACACTTAAGTTCTTTCCATAACTTGGTTACTGTAAGTAAAGTTGCAGTAAACATAGGGGTGCATATATCTTTTCAAATTAGTGTTTACATTTTCTTTGGGTAAATATCCAGTAGTGGAATTATTGAATAATAGGGCATTTCTGTTTTTAATTTTTTGAGGATCCTCCATATTGCTTTTCACATTGGACGTACCAGTTTGCATTCCCACCAAGAATGCACAATGGTTTCTATTTCCCCATGTCTTCTCCAACACTTGTTGTTTGAGTTATTTTAGCCATTCTGACAGGTGTGAGGCAGTATCTCATTGTCATTTTGATTTGCATTTCCCTGATGATGTGATAATAAGTATGTTTTCATGTGTCTGTTGTCCATCTGTATGTCTTCTATGGAGAAATGTCTATTCATGTCTTCAGCCATTTTTTAATTAGATTATTTGGTTTTGGGTATTAAGTTGCTGAATTCTTTATATATTTTATATATATTTATATATTTTGGATACTAACCCTTTATTAGACACATCATTTGCAAATATGTTCTCCTATTCCATAGGCTGCCTCTGAATTTTCTTCATTGTTTCCTTTTCTGTGCAGAAGATTTTTATTTTGATGTAGAACCAATAGTTTATTTTTTTGTTTCCCTTGCCTCAGGAGATGTATCTAGAAAAGAGTTGTTATGGCAGTGTCAGAGAAATTACTGCCTGTACTCTCGTCTAGGATTTTTATGTTTTCAGGTCTCCTATTTAGGTCTTTACTTCATTTTGAGTTTATTTTTGTGTATAGTATAAGAAAGTCATCCAGTTTCATTCTTTTGCATGTTGCTGTCCCCAGCATTGTTTATTGAACAGACTTTTTCCCATTGGATATTCTCACCTGCTTTGCTGAAGACTAACTGACCATGTATTTGTGGGTTCATTTCTGGGTATTCTATTCTGTTCCATTTATCTATGTGCCTATTTTTGTGCCAGTACCATACTATTTTGATTATTGCAGCTTTGTAATATAACTTGAAGTCTGGAAGTGTGATACCTCCAGTTTTGTTCTTCTTTTACAAGATTGCTTGAGCTATTTGGGGTCTTTCGTGGTTCCATACAAATTTTAGGATTGTTTGTCCTAGTTCTGTGAAAAACGTTGTGGATATTTTCATAGGGATTGTATTAAGTCCATAGATTGCTTTAGGCAGTCTAGATATTTTAATAATTACTTGTTCTTCCAACCTATGAGCATGGAATATTTTTCCATTTCTTTGTGTTGTATTCAATTTCTTTTACCAATGTTTTATGGTTTTCAAAGAACAGGGCTTTCATCTCTTTGATTAAATTTATTCCTAGGTATTTCATTCTTTCTGGTACAATTGTAAATGGGATTACTTTCTTAATTTCTCTTTCTGCTCCTTCATTATTAGTGTATAGAAATGCAAGAGATTTCTGTATATTGATTCTGTATCCTGTGAATTTACTGAACTCATTGATCAGCTTCAAGAAGTTTTGGTGGTCCTTAGGGGTGTTTCCATATAGTATCATGTCATCTGCAAATAGTGGAGGTTTTACTTCTTCCTTACCAATTTGGATACATTTTATTTCCTTTTGTTATCTGACTGTTGTGGCTAGGATTCCAGTACTATATTGAATAACAGTAGTGAGAGTAAACATCCTTGTCTTGTTCCTGACCTTAGGGAAAAAGCTGTTTTTCTCCACTGAGTATAATATTTGTTGTGAGATTTTCATATAAGGTCTTCTATTATGTTGAGGTATGTTCTCTCTAGACCTAACTCTGTTGAGGGTTTTTATCATGAATACATATTGTACTTTAGTCAAATGCTTTTTCTGCATTTATTGAAATGATCATATGGTTTTTATCCTTTCTCTTATTGATGGCAGTGTATCACACTGATTTGTAAATACTGAACCACCCTTGCATCCCAGGAATAAATCCCACTTGGTTGTGGTAAGTCATTTTTTTCATGTATTGTTGGATTCAGTATTTGTTGTGCATCTATGTTCATCAGAGATATTGGCCTGAAGTTCTCTTTTTCTGTGGTGTTGCTATCTGGTTTTGGTATCAGGGTAATGCTAGCCTCATAGAATGAATTTGGAAATTTTCCATCATCTTTTATTTTTTGGAATAGTTTGAGAAGAATAGGTGTTAACTCTTCTTTAAATGTTTGGTAGAATTTGCCTGTAAAGCTATCCAGTCCTGGACTTTGGTTTGTTGGAAGTTTTGTGGGTTTTTTTGTTTGTTTTTTAAGATTTTATTTATTTATTTGGCAGACAGAGATCACAAGTAGGCAGAGAGGCAGGCAGAGAGAGAGGAGGAAGCAGGCTTCCTGCTGAGCAGAGAGCCTGATGTGGGGCTTGATCCCAGGACCCTGAGATCGTGACCCAAGCCGAAGGCAGAGGCTTTAACCCACTGAGCCACCCAGGTGCCCTGCTGGAAGTTTTTTGATTGCTGATTCAATTTTATTGCTAGTAATAAGTCTGTTCAAATTTTCTATTTCTTTCTGCTTCAGTTTTGATAGGTTAAATGTTTCCAGGAATTTATCCATTTCTTCTAGATTGTCCAATTTGTTGGCATAAGTTTTCATAATATTCTCTTATAGTCCTTTGTATTTCTGTGGTGTCTATTGTTATTTCTCCTCTTTCATTTATGATTTTGTTTTAGTTCTTTCTCCCTCTTCCTGTCTCTCTTTTTTGATGAGTCTGGCTAGAGGTTTATTAATTTTGTTCATCTTTTCAAAAATATCAGCTCCTGGTTTCATTCATCTGTTCTATCATGTTTTGTTTGCTGTTCATTTTTAGTTTCTGTACCATTTATCTCTGCTTTAATCGTCATTATTTTCTTTTTTTTCTGCTGTTTTGGATTTTGTTTGTTCTTCTTTTTCTAGGTCCCTTAGGTGTAACCTTAGGTTATTTATTTGAGATTTTTCATGCTTTTGAGGTGGTCCTATATTGCTATAAATTGCCCTCTTACAACCACTTTTGTTGTGTCTGAAAGATTTTGTACCTTTGTGTTTTCATTGTAATTTTTCCATGTGTTTTTTTATTTCTTCTTGATTTCTTGGTTGGCCCATTCATTGTTGGGTAGCATGTTATTTAACCTCCATGTATTTGCACTCTTTCAATCTTCTTGAATTTGTTGAGACTTGTTTTGTAGCCTAATATATGATTTATTCTGGAGAATGTTCCATGTATACTTGAAAAGAATGTATATTCTGCTGTTTTAGGATGGAATGTTCTGAATATATTGCTTAAATCCATCTACTCCAGTGAGTCACTTGAAGCCAGTTTCCTTATTGATTTTCTGTTTGGATGATCTGTTGATGTAAGTGGGATGTTACAGTCCCCAACTATATTGTATTACTACTGATTACTTCCTTTATGTTCATTATTAACTGTTTTATGTATTTGGGTGCTCCCATGTTGGATGCATAAATATTTACAATTTTTATATCTTCTTCTTGGGTTGTCTTATTATATAGCGTCTTTATCTCTTGTTATAATCTTTGTTTTACAGTCTATTTTGTCCAATATGGGTATTGATCCCTGGCTTTCTGTTGACATCCCTTTGCACGATAAATGTTTTTTCAACCCCTCACTTTCAATCTGCAGATGTTTTGGGGTCTGAAATGAGTCTCTTGTAGGCAGCAAATAAATGGGTTTCATTTTTTATTTTATTGTGTGTGTGTGTGTGTGTGTGTGTGTGTGTGTGTGTGTGTGTTATGTTAGTCACCATTCATCATTAGTTTTTGATGTAGTGTTCTAAGATTTATAAATAATGGGTTTCATTTTTTTAAAAGATTTATTTGTCAGAGAGAGAGAGAGAAAGAGCACAAGCAGGCAGAGTGGCAGGCAGAGGCCAAGAGAGAAGCAGGCTCCCCGCTGAGCAAGAAGCCCGATGGGGGCCTCGATCCCAGGACTCTGGGATCATGACCTGAGCTGAAGGCAGCAGCTTAACTGATTGAGCCACCCAGGCATCCCAATGGGTTTCGTTTTTTAATTCACTCCATCACCCTTCATCTTTTGATTGGAACATTCAGTCTATTTACATTCAAAGTAATCATTGATAGATATGCTTTTATTGCCATTTTATTATTTTGTGGCATTTCTTCTCATTTTTCTTTGATCTTTTCTTCTCTTTCTTTCATGGTTTATTGTCTTTCTTTGGTGACATACTTGAATTCCTTTTTCTTTATTCTTTGCATATCTAATACTGGTTTTTTGATTTGTGGCTACCATCAGGGTTATATATAACATGTTCTGCATATATCAGTTTATATTAAGTTGATGCTTGCTTAAGTTTGAACCCATTCTTTACTCCTCTCCCCTCACATTTTACAAATATAGTGTCATATTTTACATCCTTTGGTGAATCCTTTGACTGGTTTTTACAGATACACCTATTTTTACTGCTTTTGTGCTTCCTACTTTTCTTACTCTTACTTATGGTCCTTCCTTTCCATGCAAAGAGTCACTTTAACATTTCTTGTAGGGCTGGTTTAGTGCTCATGAATTCTTTTAGTTTTGTCTGGAAAGTTCTTTATCTCTCCTTCTATTCTGAATGATAGCCTTGCTGGATAGAGTATTCTTTGCTGCAGATTTTTCACTTTCAGCACTTTGAACATATCATGCCACTCTCTTCTGGCTTGTAACGTGTCTGCTAAAATATCTGCTGATAGCTTTATGGGGTTTCCTTTGTATGTAACAGACTTTCTTCTTGCTACTTCAAAAATTTTTTATCACTATTTTTTTGCATTTTAATACATGTCTTGGTGTGGACCTCCTTGGGTTAATTTGTTGAGGGACCTCTGTGGCTCCTGGATTTGGATATCTGTTTTCCTCCCCAGATCAGGGGAGTTTTCAGCTATTATTTCTTCAAATAAATTTTCTGTCTCCTTTTCTCTCTTCTTCTTCTTCTGAGATACCTATAATGTGACTTTTAATATACTTGCAGTCATTGGATTCCCTAAATCCAGTCTCATTTTGCATATTTTTTTCCTCTCACTAGCTCAACTTGATTAGTTTCCATTATACTGTCTTCCAGGTTATTAATTTGTTTCTCTACTTCCTCTAGCCTGCTACTCTTTATTCCACCAAGAATATTTTAAATTTCATTTATTGTGTTCTTCATCTCTGGTTGTGTTTTTTTGGTCTCTTTATTAATGGTCTCATTTACATCCTCCACTCTTTTCTCAAGTCTAGTGAATATCTTTATGATCACTAGTTTAAATTCTCTATCAGGCATATTACTTGTATCTACTTTAGTCTCCTACTATGGTTTTGTCCTATTTTTTCCCTTGGGGCATATTCCTCTGTTTCCTCATTTTGTCTAATTCTGTTTCTCTGTGTTAGGAAAGTCAGCTAAATCTCCTGCTCTTGAAGGTAATGGCCTTATGAAGATAAAGTCCTATAGTGCCCTGCAGTGTAGTCCTCTGTTCCCTAGGACTTGGTGCTTCAGGAAGTGTTTCCTATGCGTGTTGTGCGTGCCTTGCTGGTGTGTCCTCTGTTTTTTGTTTGTTTTTTTTTTTTTCCTTCAGTCTTGTCTTCCACAGAGGCTCTTTTTGCCTGTGGTGGGCAGTTTTTGGTCCCCAGTCAGATGGGGTACATTTAACAAGATGTGAGCTGATCTGCTTTTGAAATAAGACCTGCCACAACTGGTACTCAGCCCTGAAAAATGTGGGTCAGAAGAGGTGGTATCGGCAGAGTTTGTACCAGTTTTCTTGCGAGAGGACCTGCAGGACCAGTACTGAGGCAAGCGTGACTGGGAAGGGTGTATCTGCCGAAATGTGGAGGGGGAAGGGGGCAGGCCTCAGTGTAAGCAAGTTAGGTGGTGAGTGTAGGTGCTGTGCTGTGTGTTTATGCAGGGGGACAGGGGAAGTAAGTGGTGGCTGCCAGCTCTTTTGTTCCTGGAGGGGTCTTCCTATGATCCCTGACTCTCTAGACCATGCTCTGAGATGAGTAAAGAACCTTCCCTCCTGCGTGCAGCAGGGGTTTTTCAAAGTGCAGTATCTCCGTGGGTTATTTGTCCTGCTGTCTCTTCATGGGCTGGCACTCTGCTTCCTAATGCTCTCCCCACTCTCCTGGAACAGACCTTACTGATTTTTTTTTTTTTTTTTAATTCCAGGCTTTAAGTCCCACTAGTTGTAAGAACGTATGAGATTTGGCCCCTTTTGCCTTCAACTCCAAATATGAGGATTTGTCTTCCCTATACGGGCTCCCCAGTGTGATAGTCTGTTTTTTCACACCCATGGCTCTCTCCCAATTGCTGACAGCCACAGTCTTTTTCACTCCCAGGCTGTGTCTGCTTGTCCTATCTTCTTCGATGTGGCCTCTTCTCTACTTTTAGTGGAGTTCCTTTTGCCAGTCTTCAGGTCCTCTTCTTGGTTATTTTTGCTGATGGGAGTGTTTTCTAGTTGTATCCACAGGATGAGGCGAACTTAGGGTTCTCTTACTCCACCACCATCTTTTCAGCCTCCTACTGTCTATGTTTTCTTTGAGGAGTTTCATGGTTTAAGGTTTCACATTTAAGGCTTTAACCAATTTTGAATTTATTTTTGTGTTTGATGTTAGAAAGTGGTCCAGTTTCATTCTTTTTCATGTAGCTCTCCAGTTGCCCCAGCACCATTTACTGAAAAGACTGTCTTCTCCCCATTGTATATTCTTGCCTCATTTGTCATAGATTGACCAGATAAGTGTGGGCTTATTTCTGCACTTCCTAATCGGTTGCACTGATCTATGTGGCTATTTTTGTGCCAATATGAGTATGTTTTGATTATTACAGCTTTTTAGTATATCTTGACATCTGGGACTGTGATACCTTCAGCTTTATTCTTTCTAAAGATTGCTTTGGCAATTTGGGGTCTTTTGTGGTTCCACACACATTTTAGGATTTTCTTCTTATAGTTTTGTGAAAAATATTGTTGGTATTTTGAAAGGGATTGCACTGAATATGTAGATTGCCCTGGGTAATATGGGCATTTTAACAATATTAACTTTACCAGTCCATGAGTGTGAAATATCTTTCCATTTGTTTATATCATCTTCAAATTCCTTCCATCAGTGTTTTATCATTTTTGGAGTACAGGTCTTTTATCTCCTTGGTTAAGTTTATTCCTAGGTATTTTATTCTTTTAGGTGCAATTGAAAATGGAGTTGTTTTCTTAATTTCTTTTTCTGAGACTTTGTTATTAGTGTATACAAACACAAGAGATTTCTGTATATTGGTTTTGTATCCTGAGACTCTATGGAATTAATTTATTCGAGCAGTTTTTCTGGTGAAGTCTTTAGGATTTTCCAAGTATAATATCATGTCATTTACAAATAGTGATATTCTTACTTCTTACAAATTTGGATGCCTTTATTTCTTCTCTGATTGCAATGTCTAAAACTTCCACTTCTAGAGTGGCAAGAGTGGATATCCTTGTTTTGTTCCTGATTTTAAAGGAAAAGTTTTCAAGTTTTCATCACTGAGTATAATGTTAGCTAAAGTTTTCCATATATGAACTTTATTATGTTGAAGTATGTTCCCTCTAAACCAATTTGTTTTTTTTAAATGAATGGATGTTGAATTTTGTCAGATGCTTTTTCTGCATCTATTGAGATGATTACATGATTTTTATTCTTTAGTTTAATGTTGTGTATTACATCAATTGATTTGTGAATATTGATACATTCTTGCATCTCTGGCATAAATCCCATGTAGTTGTCATGAATGATTCTTTTAATGTACTGTTGAATGTGGTTTGCTAACTTCTGAGGAGGATTTTTGCATCTATGTTCATTAGGGATATTGGCTTGAAGTTTTCCTTTTTTGTAGTGTCTTTTTTTGGTGTTGGTACCAGGGTAATTTTGTCCTCCTCAGAATGTAGGGGATGCTTTCCTTACTCCTCTTTTTGGAATAGTTTGAGAAAAATAGGTATTAAGTCTTAAATGCTTGGTAGAGTACAGCTGTGAATTATTCTGGTCCTGGCCTTTTTTGGTTACTGATTCAATTTCATTACTGGTAATGGGTCTGTTCTTTTTGTTTCTTCCTCATTCAGTTTTGGAAGATTATATGTTTCCAGAAATTTATCCATTTCTTCTAGGTTGTCAAGTCAGTTGATATATAAGTTTTTATACACAGTATTTTATAATTCTTTGTATTTCTGTGAGATTGTTACTTCCATCAATTTTTATTTTATTAATTTGGGTCATCTTTTTTCTTGATGACTCTAGCTAAAGGTTTGTTTTTGTTTTTTTTTAAAGATTTTATTTATTCATTTGACAGACAGAGATCACAAGTAGGCAGAGAGAGGCAGGCAGAGAGAGAGAGGAGGAAGCAGGTTCCCCACGGAGCAGAGAGCCCGATGTGGGGCTTGATCCCAGGACACTGGGATCATGACCTGAGCCGAAGGCAGAGGCTTTAACCCACTGAGCCACCCAGGCACCCCTAGCTAAAGGTTTTTCTATGTTGTTTATCTTTTCAAAAAACCAGCTTTTGGTTTTACTGCTCTTTTCTATATATTTTTTAGTCCATTTCATTTATTTCTCCTCTCATCTTTATTATTTCCTTCTACTACTGTTGGGCTTTGTTCTTTTTCTGTTCCTTTAGGTGCAAGGTTAGGTTGTTTCAAGATTTTTCTTGTTTCTTGAGGTAGGCCTATTTATTGTTATAAATTTCTTAGAACTTCTTTCACGTGTCCAAAAGATTTTGGACTTTTCTATATCCATTTTCATTTTTCTCCATGTATATTTTGATTTCCTCATTGACCCATTGGTTATTTAATAGCATACTGTTTAGCTTCCATGTGTTTGTGTTTTTTCCAGTTTTTTTTTTTTTTTCCTTGTGATTGATTTCACACTGTTGAGGTCAGAGGAGATGCATAGTATGGTTTCAAATTGACACTTGTGGCCTAACATGTGATCTCTCCTGGAGAATGTTTCATGTGCACTTGAAAAGGATGTGTATTCTGCTGTTTTTGGATTGAACAGTCTGTATGTGTCTGCTAAGTCCATCTGGTGTAATGTCACTCAAAAATACTGTTTATTTTTTAAAAAAAGATTTTATTTATTTATTTGGGAGGAGTAGGGGAGGGAGAGGAAGAGGAAAAGAATCTGGTCTGATGTTCAAAAATAGTTTTCTTATTAAAAAAAAGATTTAATTAATTGATTGATTGATTAATTGATTTGGGAGGGGGCAAGGGAGGAGGGGGAGGAAGGGGGAAAGAATCCCAAGCAGATTCTGCCCTAAGCACAAAAGCCTGGCACAGGGCTTTATCTCATGACCCGGAGATCATGACCTGAGCCAAAACCAAGAGTTGGTTCTTAAACAACTGAGACACCTAGGCACCCCAATACTGTTTCTTTATTGATTTGCTGCTTGGGTGATCTACCCATTGACATAAGTGGGTTGTTAAAATTTCCTACTCTTATTATCACTGCCAAGTTTGTCGTTTATTTGTTAATATTTTCGTTGTGCATTAGGTGCTCCGAAGTTGGGTGCATGGATACTTACAGTTGTTATATCCCCTTGTTGGACTGATCCCTTTATCATTATATAATGGCCTTGTTTGCATCTTATTAAAATCTGTTTTAGTTTTTAAAAGATCTTATTTATTTGAGACAGAGCGAGCATGCATGCACAAATGGGGGAGAAGGAGGGACAGAGGGAGAAGGAGAAGTAGACTCCCCGCCAAGCAGGGAGCCTGATGTGGGGTTCAATCCCAGGACCCTGAGATCATGACCTGAGCTAAAGGCAGACATTTAACTGACTGAGCCACCCAGGTGTCCCTTCAAGTCTGTTTTAAAGTCTATTTTGCCTATGTTTATATTGCCACTCTGGCTCCCCCCACACCCCTTCTTTTTTCTTTTGCATAAAATACTTTCTTCCATCCTTTCACTTTTAATCCTTATGCATCTTTAGGTCTGAAGTGAGTCTCTTGTAGGCAGTATATAGATTGGTCTTGTTTTCTTTAAATCCATTCTGCCACCCTATGTCTTTGAAACATTTAGACCATTTACACTCAAAGTAATTACTGAAAGTATGCACTAATTTTCAGTTTGTTTTGTGTTTTCTGTTCTTTTCCTCTTTTGCTCTCTCTCCTTGTGATTGATGGGTTTCTGTAGTGTCATGCTTGGCTTTCTAATTTTTGACATATATACGAACTTCATGGAAACATATATAACAATCTAAGTATATGACTGTGTTAAATTGATGGTCACTTAAGTTCAAACACATTAAAAAAGAATTTTTACATTTCCCCCTCTACATTTTATGTATATGTTGTCACATTTACATTTTCTTATTCATAATTTTCTCCTAATTATGGCCTTTTCTTTTCCACTTAAAGAAGACCCTTCATTTATTCTAAGGCCAATTTTGAGGTGACAATCCTTTAACTTTTGTCAGGGAATCTCTATCTATTCTTCAATTCTGAATGATAATCTTGGCAGGTAGAGTATTCTTGGTTGTAGGTTTTTTTTCTTTTCTCACTTTGAATATAGCATCCCATTCCTGGCCTGTACAGGTTCTGCTGTAAAATCAGCACTGAACCACCCAGGCGCCGCCCCCCCCCGCCCCGCCTTTTTTTAAAGAAATCTCTACACCCACTGTGGGGCTCGAACTTATAACCCCTAGGTCAAGAGTCACACACTCAGGGCACCTGGGTGGCTCAGTGGTTAAAGCCTCTGCCTTCGGCTCAGGTCATGATCCCAGGGTCCTGGGATCGAGCCTCACATCGGGCTCTCTGCTCGGCAGGGAGCCTGCCTCCTCCTCCACTCTCTCTCTGCCTGCCTCTCTGCCTACTTGTGATCTGTCAAATAAATAAAAATCTTTAAAAAAAAAAAAAAAGAATCACACACTCACCAACTGAGCCAGTCAGGAGCCTCACTCTTGTGGCTTTAAGAATTCTCTTTAGGGGCGCCTGGGTGGCTCAGTGGGTTAAAGCCTCTGCCTTCAGCTCAGGTCATGATCTCAGGGGCCTGGAATCAAGCCCCGCATCAGGCTCTCTGCTCAGCAGGGAGCCTGCTTCCCCCTCTCTCTCTGCCTGCCTCTCTGCCTACTTGTGATCTCTGTCAAATAAATAAATAAAATCTTTAAAAAAAATAAAAATTCTCTTTAATTATTACATGTCATGGTGAGAACCTCCTTAGGTTCATCTTGTTTGGGGTTCTCTGTGCTTCCTGAACCTAGAGGTCTTTCCTGACCCAAGTTAGGAATGTTTTCAGCTATTATTTCTTAAAATAAGTTTTCTGTCCCTTCTTCCCTCTCTCTTCTTTCTGGGACCCCTATAATGCAAATTTGTATTGTGCTTGATGTCCAAGAGATCCCTTTACCTATCCTCATTTAAAACTTTTCTCTTTTTCTCGCTCCCTTCCTCCTTCCCTCCTACCTTTCTTTCTTCCTATTCAGCTTGGGGGTGGTTCCATGACAATTTTTGTCAGATCACTGCCATTCTTCTGCATCTACTAATCTGTTCATTCCCTCTAGTGTATTTTTCATTTCAGTTACTATATTCTTCAACTCTGATTGGTTCTTTTTTATATTTTCTTTCTCCTTGTTGAAGGTTTCAGAGTCCTTCTACTTTTCTCTGCATTCCAGTAAGCACCTTTATGATCATTACTCTATACTCTTTATCAGGTACATTGTTTACGTCTGTTAATTCATTTAGTTCTTTTCTGAGGTTTGGTTTTCTTCTTTCATTTGGAGCATATTCTTCTGTCTCCTTATTTTGCTTGACTTCATTTGTTTCTATGAATTAGGCAGAGCACTACCTCTCTTAACCTTGAAGGAATGGTCTTGTGTATATTCATTCCCAGTGTAGACTCTGTGTGCCTGGTGACTTTGGCTGGCTAGTTGGAGCTGTGCCTGCCATGGGCTGTGAAGTGAGTATGGGCTGAAGTGGTCTTGGGGCTCAGAGTGTGTCCTGACAGGGCAGTTGTAGTGGGCATAAGCTGGTACATCCCTGGGGTCTCTGTGCAGTGGGCATCCTGGAAGAACAGTTGAAACTGAAGTGGGTGCAAGCTGGAATGTCCCAGGGCTCTCAACACAGAGGCTGGCCTCTTGGGGCAGCTAGAGCCAAGGTGGAGTGCAGAATGGGGTGTCCTGGGGTACTCCATGCATGGGATGCCCTGGCAGGGTGGCTGGAGCCAAGGTGAACACAAGCTGGAAGTTCCCAGAATGCTTTGCATATGGGTCATCCTGGAGATTGGCTGGAGTCAAAGTAGGCATAAGTTGGGAGGTCCCAGAGTACTCTGTGCTGGGGGTGCTCTAGCAAGCCATCTGAAGCTGAAGTGGTCCAGGACTGGAGTGTTCTGGGATGCTGTGTGTTTGTGTTACCTTGGCATGACTGAAGCTGTAATGAGATGACCAGGGGTGTCCTGTTGTGTGCTTTGCCAGGGCCACCTTGGTGTGACAGCTGGGGCTGGTATGGGCTGGGGACCCATGGCTTGTTGAAGTGATAAGCCAGCTAAGGCACCCAGACCCTTTTCCATCCAGGTTATGGAGGTGGAGGGGGGAATGTAAACCATAGTGCTCACCAGCTCTTCCAACCCAGAGAGATTTCCAGTAGCTTTTCGGTGGTTTGGCAGAATTCTAGGGCTGGCTTATAAATATTCCAGTTGCTCTTCTAAACTGATTTGTTGTCATTGTTTTCTGTGCCCCTGGGTGTTGAGACTAGTGTGGGCTAGCAGCCTGGGGCTCACTGGGGTGGCAGGCTGGCTATGGTGCTCACCAGCTCCTCTGACCCAGAGAGAGTTCCAGCAGCTCCCTTGCCATTTGGCAGGGCTCTAGGGCTGCTTCATTTATACTCTAGTTGCTCTTTTAAGCCTGGCTTTTTTTTTTTTTTTTTTTGTATCCCAGGAAAGATTAATCTGTTAGTACTTAGTACTGTCCCTCCACAGTGCAATTTACAGCATCAGGGGTGACGTTCCCCCTTGCCATGTCTCTGTCTTTTGTTGTGCAGCTGTTCAGTCAGCCCACCATTCTTCAGGAGGAATCGCCCTATAAATAGGTATAGATTTGGTGAGTTGAGGATCTTCCCAAGTTGTCAGCTTGGACCAGAACTTACTGTCTCTGTTTTAAAGTCTATTTTGCTGATGTAAACATTGCTTTTTGTTTTCACTTCCACTTACATGGAATATCTTTTTCTATCCTTTCACTTTCAGTGTGTATGTGGTCTTAGCTCTGAATTGAGTCTCTTGTAGGCACCATATTAATGGGTCTTGTTTTTTGTTTTTGTTTTTTAATCTCTTCCTCCTTGCCATGTCTTGGATTGGAGCAATTAGACTATTTACATTTGAAGTAGATATTGATAGGTATGTACTTATTGCCATTTTGTTAATTATCTTCTGGTTATTTTTGTAGGTTCTCTGTTCCTTTCTTCTTGCTCTCTTGTCACTGATGCCTTTATTCAGTGTTACACTTGGATTCCTTTCTCTTTATTTTTTATCTAAGAGAGGTTTTTGGCTTTTTAGGTTACCATGAGGTTTATATATAATAGCCTATGTATATAGTAGTCTCTATTAAGGTGATGGTCATTTAATCTTCAGTATTTTCTAAAAAACTTCATTTTTACTTTCCCTCCATTTATGTATATGATGTCATATTTTACATCTTGAGTCCCTTAACTATTTCTTAAGACATAATTGGTTTTATAGTTCTTGTCTTTTAGTCTTCATACCAGCTTTACTCCCTTTAGTGTATGTTTGCTTTTACCAGTGAAATTTTTTCTTTTCCTATTTTAAAAATTCCTAATCATGGCCTTCTCCACTTAAGGAAGTCCCTTTAACATTAGGCCAGTTTAGTGGTGACGAATTCTCCTTTAATGTCTGGAAACTCTATTTCTCCTTCTGTTCTGAATGACAACTTTGCTGGGTAGCGTATTCTTGGTTGGAGGCTTTCTCTTTTCATCAATTTGAATATAGCATGCCACTCTCTTTGGGCCTGAAAAGTTTCTGCTGAAAAATTAGCTTGATAGCCTTATTGGTTTTCCTTTGTGTGTAACTTCACTTTTCTCTTGCTGCTTTTAAGATTCTCTCTTTATCATTTTGCCATTTTAATTACTATGTGTTTTGGTGTAGATTGCCTTGGGCACGTTCCTGTTTGGTGTTCTCTTTGTTTCCTGGACCTGGATGTCTGGTTTCTTCCCCAGTTAGGGAAGTTTTCAGCTGTTATTTCTTGAAATAATTTTTGCCCCCATGTCTCTCTTTTCTCCTTTTGGAAACCCTATCATGCAGATGTTGTTATTCTTAATGATGAAGAGTTCTCTTAACATATCCTCATTTTCTACAATTCTTTTTTCCTTTTGTTGTTCATCTTGAGTGCTTTCTACTACCCTGTCTTCCAGATTACTGGTCCATTTTTCTGCATCCTCTACTGTTGATTCCTTCTAAGGTAGTTTTCCTTTGTTATTATTCAGCTCTGCTTAGTTATTTTTCATATTTTGTATCTTTTTATTTTTATTTTTTTTGGAAGTTCTCAATGAGTTCATTCATTCTTTTCTCAAATCCAGTGAGTAGTTTAGGACCACTACTTTAAACTCTTTATCAGGTAAATTGCTTATCTTCTTCTTGTTTAGCTGTTTTTCTGGAGGTTTGTCTTTTTCTTTTGTTTGGATCATATTCCTTTTATTCTGTCTGACTCTCTGTGTTTCTTACTATGTATTAGGTAGGTTAGGTATGTCTCCTGGTCTTAAAAATAGTGGTCTTCTATAGAATGCATCCTGTGCTGTCCAGTAGCAGAATCCCTCCAGTCACCAGAAACAAGTACTCCACATGTGTCCTCCATGTGCACTGTGTATGCCCTCCTGATGCAACTGCTGTGGGCACATTGGTGAGCAACATTTGCCCCTGGCATGGCTGGCTACAACTACTGTGGGTATGATGGTGGGTGGGACTAGCTCCCCTCTCCCTGGGGAGGGAGTGCTCTAGAAGGGCACCTCTCAGGAATCTGAGGCTGCCACACCTACGGGCAGGAGCAGCTTTAAAGCTAAAACATGGATGGAGAGTGTCAGAACTGGTTTTTACAATGGTCCATCTAGCTAGGCTGAAGGAAGGCAAGAGAAATGATGCCTGCCAGCACCTCCATTCCCAGAGAAAGCTCCTGCAGATATCTACCTCACTCTGGCACACAAATTAAATAACTCTCCTTGATGTACACCCCAGGCACTTTTCAAACTCCTACTTCTGTGCTGGGTCTCAGTCAAGTGATACAGTGTGCTGGCCATTTAAGAGCAGAGACTTGGCCTCCTATCCTTCCCACCTCCCCACCCCAAGTTAAACCCCAGCGATTTTCAAAGCCAGACATTATGGGAACTTCATGGTATAGGCCCCCAAGGCCAGAGGTGCCAGATTTTGGGGCTTGACCTTACTCCTCAGGGAGGACCTCTAGTGCCTGTAATATCCCTCCCAAATGTAGGTCACCACTGTTCCAGGGGGTTGGTTCCCTTCCATGTCTCTTCTCTTATCCTTCTCGATGTGGCCTTCTCTTTAAGCTCTTAGTTGTAGAGAGCTGCTCTGCTAGTCTCAACGTTGTTTTCAGAGTGAACTGTATTACATATTAGTTGTTGCTTTAGTGTGTCTGTCAGAGGAGGTGAACTCAGGAGTCTTCTACTCTGCCATCTTCCTCTCTCCTTCCCATCTTGGGGCTTTTAGAGCCACATAAGTAGTGTGAATCCTAGCCCTAAATCTGTGTGGGTACAGACATCTGATAAAGAATTATCAAGGGGAGATATTCTGTTGTTCCACACACATTCAAGGCTGAGACATTTATCCTTACTATCTGCGGAACAAGATTTTCTAGTTTACCCACTGAAATTGTTGCCATTCAGAGACCCCTGGCTTTCTTCAGGGGTCTCTGATCCAACTCCTCCAGGCTTTTTTCTCTTGACCCTGTATGAGTGACCTATTAAACCTTAGGCTATAGGCCATTAGGAATTAATACTTATCTTACTGGATTTATAGGTCCTTCTTTTTGGCATCAGAAAAATTTCCTTCCCTTCCACACCAATTTGGCCATGCAATACAAAAAAATATTTTTAAATTCTTATGCAGATTTTTAAAGCATGCCAGGAGGATTTGTCTGAACACCCAGTTAGCCATAATGTTGAACACTAAAATCTATTTTCTTCTCTTATTAAATAGTATATCCAAAACATAACGGTACTGAGAGCCATCATCTCTGACTTGTTCCTAATACCATATCTTTGATATGTCAAGGATATTCACTGTAAATTGTATTTAAGACATTCACTGTTAGTTTCCATCTTTATATAGTTTCTTTTTCTTATGGTTTCACTTGGTATAGCTGTTAAAATGGATCAAGGATTATCGGACATTTGGTAGATTATATAACTCTTGAATTTTTTAAATAAGATTGATAATATACAAACACGGAAAAAAATTCCAGCTATGAAACTTAAGTCCCTTCTTCCCAGAGTAGTCCCAAGTTCCCTGGTTCCATTCTACAGAGAGTTCATTGTGACTATTACTGAGATGTTCTCTACATACCCAAGCATGAGATGAGCCCCTCAACTCACACACACAGTCAACTATATGCACAGTTCCACACTTTCACTTAATAAGAAACTTTAGAGAGCTCCTCTACTACTTACAAATAAAAGAATAAAAAGAAAAAGACCGCCATCCAGCTTGCGGCCAGAAAATACCTCGTCCAGTTTAAGAATAGCCGTACACATTTTCTGCAAGTGTCAAGTCCTGCAAGAATCAAGGGCTGTTTTAGCGGGAAGACCTTAGAGCATGCTGTCCAAAAGAACTTACTGCTATGAGACAGATATTCATTTCTGCACCATCCAAATAGTCACTAGACACACGTGGCTCTCAAGGACTTGAAGTGTAGCTGGTAGGAGTAAGTAAATACATTTTTCCTTTTGATTACTTTTAAAAGCTACATGTGGCTAGTGGTACTGTATTAGCTAAGCTGAAAGGTTGTACAGGCCATCCTCCTGGTTTTACAGAAGTGTGATCTCAGCCGTAGAGAAATGCTGTAGTGGTAGAACCAAGATTGGAACTTGGTTCTCCCATCCTTCTCTTCATTCCTCTTAGCACGGCTTCTACTTCAGCCTATATACTTTGGGGTATGGGCACGTGACTGTCAAAACCAGGATGATCAGACCCTTCCAGATGTTGCTCCTCCTGGGATTCAAGCGGTCATCCCCATTCAACATGCACCGGTTTCCTTCGGCTGCTTATTCCTTACATCACCAGGTTTTCTGGGAGCCTTTCTCCAACTATACAGCTCCCCCTCTAGTCTGAGATCATCATTACCTCACAAGGAGGTGCTTTGTTGGGACTTCCTCCACTTCCTCTACTGGTCCTAGGTCACCTTCAAAAACCCCATTTCTGATCATGTCACTTAGCTCACAAGCCATCAGCAGTTACCACTGCCTACCCACACAAGGCAGTCTCGAATTCTTTGTTCAAGGTTCTCTATAATGCAGACTCTTCTCCTTTCTCTAAATTTTTTAAAAATTTAAATTAGCCCACATCCAGTACATCATTAGTTTCCGATATAATGTTCAGTGATTCAACACCCAGTGCTCATCACATCATGTGCCCTCCTTAATGCCCTCATTTTAGAATGGTTTTGGATTTCTAGAGAAGCCGAAATTATAGTTCAGATAGTTCCTGCACATCCTGAGTCCAGTTTCACCCACTGACAACGTCTTACATTACTATGGTACCTTTGTCACAACTCCTGAACTGACAGTTGTATAGGACTATTAACTCCGTATGTTGGGTTTCACTAGTTTTTTCCAAATGCTCTTTTTCTATTCACGCTTACTCATCATTGTCGCCTTTAGCATTTAACTTTTACTTCTTTGAGGGGGTTGTAAATACGTGACTTATTCAGTGAGGAAGAGCTGTCCCTTTCCTCTCATTTATTTAGCTGTTTATAACAATATGAGCTTAAGGATATTGATTTTACACTTTGGACTAGAATCCAATACTACTGTCGTTTATTTTTGTGCTCATATTATTCCACCATTAGCCTCTGGGCTGTTTTAGGTCAGTCCTGAATACTCCCGGCATGCCACCCACACACACACATGTATTTCCTCAGCAACTCTTTTTGGCACTGCAACGTGCTCCAGTCCTCAAGTTTGCCAATTCTCCACATACCCTGGTTTCCATTATTGGAGAATGGTGCAAGAAATCAAGATCTGGGTCTTGTCTGTGTCAGCCACATGTCCCACACAACCGATTTCGATGACCACCTACCCATGCACTCCTTGTCTGCACAACCCTCTCCCTCCACTCACACCAAAATCAACAGGGGCTTACCAGCAACATTGGGCTGTGCTGATTAAAATGTTCTATTCCTTCTATACCTGGTTGAAATTCTCCTTCCACAAGACCCCATTCAAAATGCCCCCCTCTTTCATGGCACTTTTCCTCAATGACTCGATATCCTACAGCCCGGTACTACCAGGTACTGTGTCACAGCCTTGGTGACACAGCAACACATGGACTTTTCTATCCCCAAACTCAGCAGTTAGCATGTAGCAAAGGAAATGGTTGTTCCTTAATGACTATTAATTGACAAGAGTAAGGGCAGTGTAAGATGTGCTCTCCAGGGTCTATCAGGGACAAAGACACACACACACCACACTCAAGTGAAACAAAAAATCCTTTTGCATTTTCCCCTCCCTTCCCCTATGATCTTCTGTGTGTTTCTCGAATGAAATAAGCTGAAAACAGAGAGGGAGACAAACCATGAGAGACTCTTAATCTCAGGAAACAAATTGAGGGTCACTGGAGTGGAGGGGGGTGGGAGGGATGGCATGTCTGGGTGATGGACCCTGGGGAGGGTATGTGCTATGGTGAGCACCGTGAACTGTGTAAGACTGAAGAATCACAGACCTGTACCCCTGAAGCAAATAATACATTAGATGTTAATAAGAAATATTAAAAAAACAAAACAAAAAACCCTCCTGCAGAACCTTTATGCCCAAGGGACTCTTCTCCATCTCATGCTTGAAGATCCCCTGTTTCCCATCTGCTATTGGGAAAACCAGGAGGGAGAGCCTTATGACTTTCATCCCTCAAAACAGGCAAGGACATGCACATGTTTAAAGATAAGAATCAGTTAAATAAAACATATCCGAAGGAAACTCACAGGGCTCTCTCCCAAGTCAGGAAAGCTTATGTTCACATGAAAGGATTATCTTGCACGGGCATTTTTCTAGGATCCTTCATCTCCTGCCTCTCTCCGTCCTGTCTACCTCCTAGGTGTTAGGGATGCAAATCCAGCAAGCTTCTGTCCTGAGGTGTGGGAAGGGCCGGAGCTGCTGGTGTGAGAGGCAAGAGAGGGAGGGGGAAGCATCGTAAAGGGGCAGACCCAGGTGACCAGCATCTGCGTTCCCGCTGACAGCCACATCAAGGGAACAGAGAGACAGCCAGGCTCAGGGGGAACAGGCCCTCAGGCAGACGTGTACCCTCTCGTCTTCCTGGATGATGTGGACGCCCCTTCCCGGGGCTCCCTTGCTCATCTCCAGATGGTGCCCAGCGCCCCGTCCATTTCCATCTCCGACCCTAAAGCTCTCTTGCCCAAGAGCTTCTCCAGCAGGAATACAACCTGGAGGCTTTTAATTCTTACACAGGCAGTCCTCACCCACTGGGGGACAGTGCCTCTGCCTCTCTATCCTGGGAAGGACGACGTGAGGTGTGGCCACCTGGTCAGAGGGAAAACCATGGGACTGAGAGCTGGGGACAAACGGAGCAGCCGTCCCTATGAATGCACCCTCAAATGGGCCTATCTCTTCCCCTCTTAGGTTGCCCACCTGATTATTTTCTGAGATCACCTCTCATATCCACTTCCTCCATCCATGTCCTTGTCCCAGCGTCTGCTTTCAGGAAAACCTAAATAAGGAACTCCTGCCAGGACAAGACCCAGGGAACAGAGGCTGCTGGCCTAGGCAGCTCAGAAAGAAGGACTGGGCAAAGGTATGTCAGGACAACCTCCCAGACATGCCTGGGGTCTCTGAGAAAGACAAGCAGGGCAGACAGTGCTGCGGAGCAGGGAGGATCTGGCTGCGCAGGGGAAACCCATGTATGAGCCCCCCTGTCATCTCAGGAATGCTCACCTATTCAGGCTTTCAGCAAAACCATAAAATACAGCCTTTTGCCAAAAAATTATTGCATCCAGATCGTGGTCATGTCTAGGTTCTGAGTCCTTGCCCTGTGATGTCATCAAGCTCGTTTCCTGGATTCCTGATCCATACCTTGCTCCCGAAATGTCACTCACTCAGCACATCCGGGCTCCTGGAGGTCCCTGTGGCATTTCCACTTTCCTCTACGTGCCAGTGTTCTATAGCTAGTTTCCCAGTCCCAACCTCAGCCCCTCCTACTCCCATGCCCAGCCCCAGGACAATTTGAAAGTGGATTTTTGGAAATGATCATACCTGATTCACCTTTGTACTCCCCGGTCATGGTTCTGTACCTACATATAGATGTTTATGTGTGCTACAGAGAGCAAGTTAAAAACACTCAGACACCCAGATCCTGATTTCTAAATACCATTCTCCAGTAAAAGAAATCAGAGCTCTGTGGAGAAACGGCTGATTCAAGGGCCAGAGTAAGTAAAACGTAAGATGAGTCCGGCCATCTCATGATGCCAGAAGGTAAGGAAGTGCTAAGAAAAAAACCACGGGGTGGCACGTTCAAAGGAGCCAGAGGCCAACCTGAATGAGCTCCCAGTGGTCAAAGGTTGGAGGTATAGGAGCCAAAAAAAAGAAAAGTACTATTGGATTATAATCTAAAGTATAAAATAAGTATCCTTGTGTCCATATTGATAAATACTGAATAAACAGGAAAAGTTGCCTTTATTCCCCATTTACTTAACAGAAGGATTCTAATTAATAAATGTGGAAGGAATGGGTGCACCTGGGTGGCTCAGTCAGCTAAGCAATTCTCGATTTTGGCTCAGGTTGTGATCTTGGGGTTATGAGATCAAGCCCTGCATCAGGCTCATGGTGGGTATGGAGCCTGCTTAAGATTCTCTCTCTCCCTCTGCCCCTCACTTCCCCACTCTTCCACATATGCGCTCTAAAAATATTAAATGAATGAATGTAGAAGGAATGAAGAAAACAGAAAATCTCCACTGGCCCAATCACAGTAAGAATCAAGGCAGATAAGATCCACTGCTTAAAATCAGAAGGGAAAATTTAAGGAAAAACAAGATATTTGCATAATTTTAAAATCATCTCTCCGCCCCTAAATACATGAATCACTAAAAGAAAAATAGTAACTTCGCAATGAAGAACTCTGACAGACACCCCCTTAACCAAATGATCAGGGTTAACTCACCAGTAATAAGACAGAAGGCCAACAGCAAGCCCTCCCTGATCCAATACACTTGAGAGGGACGTCACGTTTGCGGTACTCCCTGAAATACGTAACCTTCCTCTGATCCTCAGAAAACATCAGACAGACCCAGGTTGGGAGCCACTCTACAAAATAATCAGTCCTTTTTCCAAAGCGTCAAGGTCACGAGAGACAGGAAAGGCGAAGACTGTCACAGCTCGGAGGGGACAAAACGAACAAACGCGGTGTGAGATCCTGGATCAGATTCTAGAGTTGCAAAAGGACACGGATGTAAAAAACTGGTGAAATCCAAATAAATCCTGTAACTTAGTTAAGCACCATGCTGAGATTGATTTCTGAGTTCTGGCCCTTGTACGGTGGTCTGGTAAGACGTTTGTGTTAGAGGGAGCCAGGCGGGGGGTCGGGAGCTCTGCATTCTCTCTGCAACTCTAAGTCTAAAACTAGTTCAAAATAAAAGTAAAACAAAACAAAACCATAAAAACCCCAGTGACAAATGGCCTATGAAGTGTTAAGACAAATAGTAAAATATAAAGAGGATCTGGAAGCCCTTAGAAAGCTACCAGGGCAGGAGGCAGCACGCCACAGATGAAAGGCTTTTTGGAGCCAGAGAAGCCACAGTGGCAGCAGTGGGGCTGTGAAGTCGTGGAGAAAGTTCCACTGACTTAGCACGTAAGGAGCCGGTACTTTCAAGTGCTTCACACATCCGACCTCGCTGAGAAATGGGATGGTTGGACCATTCCACCTGCAAGTCCAGTTGTCACCATTTGTGACTAACAGACTATAAGAGATGAAAGAGAAGGAGCAAGAGAGGCGGACTCCCAGGTTTTTAATCTGAACAACGGGCTATGAGGTCGTGACACCATTCACCCTTCAGGAAAGGAGAATGGCTTTGTGGGGGGCGGGGGAGGGAGATAAGCAGCTCCATTGGGGCAGGCTGGTTCCGAGGGGCCTAGGTGACACCCAGGTGGGCATGCCTGGAAGGCAGAGGGGCACCTTCCAGCATCAGAGAGGGATCCTCAGAGAGGTGACAGCTAGACCAGAGAAGCAGGTGAAACAACCATGAAGAGGATGTGAGAAAGAGGGGAGGGGGCCACGCATGGAAGACTGAGGAGTCCCCACCATTATGCAGAAATGAAAAGCATATCAAGAAGCTGGCGGAACTGGGGTGTGTGGGAAGCCACAGAGAACCAGGGGGGCATGAGATCCCAGGAGCCCCCACGCTGGTGGACGAGGGTGAGACGTTCAGGAGTGTCAGAGACTGTGTGCATAGGAGGTCATCAGAATCGACACTGGGGGCCTCAGAAGGGACGGCCGGAGGAGAGTCTGGGGTGGGATCCAGCTTGTCCCTCAGGGGGGAACGTTCAGTGGTGGGGAAGCAGACACAGTGCCAAATGTTCTTTTGAGAAAGTTGTTGAGAAAGAGGAAGATAGATAGAAAAACAGAGGGAGGTCGAGGTTGGAGGGGTCACTCCTCCCAGGCACTCCCGATGCATATTTTTACCTGCAAACTGATTCTCTCCACCTGGGTAGCCTGCCTGGAGCTTTACAATATGAGTGCCCAGCCATCTGCCTACAAAGGGTCTAAACCTAGGTTGACAAGAGCAGCATGAACTCTTCAACAGGAAGGTCAAGGTCTGAAATAATCCAATGTGACTGCTCCATGCCTGACTCCGGGCTCCACGGACGTGATACCGGGCTGTTCTGGAACCATGTTCCATCACTCCGTGGCCATGTTCCTCCCTTGCCTTGAAAGCCCTACACAGAGCATTTCCAGGCACTTCCAGATCCCAACCAGAAATCTGCCGGGGGAATTAAAAGCAGCAGTCACTGAAAGAGACACTCAGCTGAGGCTCTCGGCCACCACACGGACACATGCCAAGCCTTTTCCTTTGTATTCAGTTGCATTTACAAGCCTTTAAATATTAACACTCACTGAAATGGATGTTTGAGGAACAAATCAGTCCAGCTTCCTAGAAATGACCAGATTTTGTATCATTCATTCATTCAATACACAGCGATTATGTGCCTGCTACAAGTCACAGGCACAGTACTAGCCCTGGAGACACCAGGATTCACACGTACGATGTGGTGTTCCTACCCTTGAGGAGCCCACGGACCTTTCCCTGAATAACACGGAACGTGAGAAAAGAAAGGCAGGTGTATTACGTACACATTGGTATGTGTGCATGTGCATCCCCAGGGGAACACAGAAGGTGCATGACCATCACTTCCAGATGTGACTGTTGGAGGTACCAGAGGCAGACACGCTCTACGGAGCCCCAAGATTGGAGGATGAACCGTAAAGGTTTGCCCTGCCAGGGAGAGGGAGAAGGGCCCGAGGCGGGAGGAACAGCATGGGTGTGAGGATGGAGATGTGAACAGGTGCGGTGTGCGTAATAATGCAGCAATGGTAGTCATGAAAGTAATAAAACCAATACTCGTGAAAATGATGAAAGACATTGCTGGGGCACTCACTGCATGTCAGGCACAATCCTAAGCACTTTCTGTTGCACAAGCCACATGTGTGAGCGTGCCCCGACGTGAGGCTGAAAAGACAGCTGGGGGGTCAGCCAGAGGAGACGTCTGAATGCGGTGCTACAGGGCCCGCCTGGGTCCCCTGGGGAATGGGAGAGCAAGAACCGGAAAGACTACCCTTGGGTTTTGAGAAGGCTCCTCCTTGTGTGCCATGGGTGTGGGCTGGGGGCAGTGAGCTGGGAGGCACTGAGCTGAGGCCGGAGGCTGTTTCAGGAGCTCAGACAAGTGAAAATGGGCGGGAGAGTAGATGCAGGAGACAATGTGGGCAAGAAGAAACGAGCCCTGGAGGCCCCCCCATGTATCTGGGATTTGCAAGAAAGAGGGCAAGAAACACCAGTGGGAAAGTAGATGAGCTCAGCATGAGGTACGCACAAGGGCGGCAAGGAATGAAAGTCTAGAACTCAAAGCAGAGGTTTGGACGAGAGAGGAACTGGGGAACAGCTGAGGGAAAAGTCCAAATTCATTCAGGCTGAATTTGGCCTTTCAACATAAAAATCTCCCCTGAATTCGCCTTTCTCCCCCTGGAGGCCTTATATTTCCACAGCAACACTGCGAACGGGCACACACCTCCCCAGAGACAACACACCTGGACATGCAGAGGCCCAGGCTCCCACACACGTGCCCCTGACCTAGAGAGGGGTACACAGAGGCGTACACAAACGGGTCCACAGCTCCTGGAAGTATACATACGTGCACACACACACACATACATACAGGTCTACACATACGCACATGTACACACGCCCATAGGTGACAGAGGTATATACAAACGTGCTTAACCCCTACACATGTAAACAGACCTACAGAGGCCATCCTGCACAATCTTCTAGAGGGTATAAAGCATGTTTTCTAGGACACAGTGGAGTTTTTTTTTTTTCATCTACCAAGCTCATGGCCTTCAACTGTTAGGGGGAACAGCCCCACCTGGTCATTGACCTCCCTATGCAATTCATTCCTGCAAAACAGATTCCAGGAGGACACCTCCAGGCTCCACTGGTCTGTCATCCCAAACTGTGCACAGTCCTAGCCCATCACCTGGGAGGCGCTGTGAGCTGAGAACAGCTCCTCGGGAGGAGCTGGGGACCGGCCACCTGCCTACCCAAGCTCTCCACCACAACCTTCCACCCCCTTCTCACCAAAGAGCTTCTGCAGGACTTGTCCGTCATATAAATCTTCAGCCAGATCTTTCACAATGATTCTTTCTCCGACGAGTACGTCATTAATCCAGTCAATTAATACCTATGGGGAGGGAGACCGAAAAAGAGAAGAGTCATGGGAATCTTTTCAAAGATCAGCTTTCTTATCCTGGATCATTAAAATCGAAATGAACTTCAGATCTTGAATGCAGCAGAACCGTCCATGTGACGCAGTATGTAGACAGAGTGGTGTGAGCCCTCAGGGCCCAGTTGTTTTTCCGGTGTTAAGCGCTTCCAGTGCTGGTGACTTCAGTGTCCCTGTTGGTATCTTTTGGCTCCTTACCATTCCTTACCCCAATGGAAAGCAACATTCACCTAGTGTTCAGCTGTGTAGCTTACACCAGGCAACGGTATGTGCTTTGGAACATTACACAAACTGGGGTTAGAGACCCACTAATTGACATGTGTACCCCCACCACCTATGAATCTAATGCAGGCTAGTTCCTGCTCTGAGCCTCTGATGGCCCATCTCTAAAACGGAGGAGGAAAAGACCTCCCACTTAAGGTAGCAGAAAAAAAATCACCCAGGGCAAGGGCCAAATGTTCAGTAAAAGTACATCTTATGAATAAATAAAGCTCTCACCCATGACGCCATTGGTCAGGGGTTACTCCCACCCCTACGTTCAGGAGGGGAGATCAGACACAGACGTGAACATAGCTGCCAAGGTCACGTTGCCGACCTGGACACAGACAGCAAGCGAACTCTCGTCTATCCCCCTCCGAGGGACTGTTCTCCTGGCCCCAAGCCACCTCTCTGTGAGGCCAGTGCTGTCTCCTCTCTCTCAGCGGCTGTTATTACCCAAGCGCCCTCCACATCAAGCACGGAGAGGAGCCATTCCACGGGCCTCTCATTTAGTTAATCTGCACAACACCCACGAGAGGGAGGGAGCATTTGTTTCCTTTTTCAGGTAAGGAAACGGAAGCTTGCTCAAGTCCACTACCTTTTACTTTGAGATTTTTCAGCTCATGTGGTTTGTGTTTATTATTTATAGATAGTAAAATTAACTCATTTTAAAGATACAGCGTGGTACATTTTGGTCATTGTACAAGGTTGTGTAACCACCACCACCACCACAAACGAGATGCAGAGCTGTTTGCTCAGCAGAGGAAGGTCGGGCTCTTTGCCCTCAGTCCCCTTCCCTGATGACAGGCCTCAGGCAACCACCGTAATTTTGCATAAATGGAATCACACAGAACATCACCTTTTGGGCTTGACATCTTTGACTTAGCAGAAATAGACTGCCTTTATCACAGGGGCTGTAGCGGGGCTGGGCTTCCATACCTGTGGGGAGCCTGGGGCCTTCATAGAACATTGTTCTGTATTGCTCTCCTTTGGGTAGCAGCTTCCCTCCTTACCCTTGCCCCAGCCCTCCTTCCAGCCATCCCCCAACAATCCCCCACCCACACACCCACCCAGCATTTATGAACGCCTGCTCCATGTCACAGTCTGTGTTGGATCCTGGGGTACAATGATGCAAAAAGAGGTGGTCTCTAACCTCAAGAAGCTCATCATTTAGAGAAGGAGACAGACAGGTGTCTGAGTAGTAGCAACCAGTCATCGCGCGGTGACTCCAAGGGGACAGTCTGAGGTTGAACAGGCAGCTAGAGCATGAGACCCCAAATGCCCACCCCCAGGAGCAGGGACTTCAACCTTCAGCTGGTAGGAATCCACACACAGGGTCTGAGCAGGAAAACGATAGACCTGATTCGCAGGTCTATTTTGCACGAACCACTTTGGCATCCAGTGCCTTTTGTCCCATTTGGAATGCAGCTTGGAGAAGCTGAAGAAGAAAAGTACAGGATGGGGAAGCCAAACGGGGAGGTGTGAACATTTTCCAGGGGACTACCACAGGCCAGCCCCCACCCCGCCAGGCACAGTGTACATGATGTAATTCAATTTATTCCCTTCTGTTTGAATCCCATCCCCTCTATTCAGCTGTGACCGTACACAAACCACCGGCTTTTCCAAGACTCACTTTCCTCACCTGTAAGTGGGGATGATAGGAAGTCCTATTTTGCAGGGTCCTTGGGACAAGCAGTGGAAAGCCTGTGTGAACGTGAAGATCGTGGCAAATGTGAGCTCATTTGCACTAACTTCTCTGGCACCTGGGATCAACACCATTCATCAGGCAGCTGCTGTGTGCCATTTCGGTTAAATTGGAGATGTCCACCTATGGGACCACGAGCGGCCCATGACTTCTAGTCACTGTGCAGTGGCTCCCGTGAGTGCCTGCCCAGAGCAGGGGGTCTACAGATGCCTGCTGAGCCCAGGGGTGCAGCTGACGCCCCTCCTAATTTCTTCTTACCTTCATCAGTTCTTGCAGTTTGGGGTCGCTGCGGGAGTTTGGGTCCACCATTGTTCGCACTTCGTTCTCCTCTTTAAAAGGAAAAGGCAGTCAGTAGGGGGTGGCTTTCTCTGAAGGCATTAGGCTAACCCAGAAAACAAGAGACCCAGTTACCCAGCATGGTGTCCTCCGGGTCCAGCTCGAAGGGGATCGGGCTGAGGGGCAGGTTGATGGCGTTCATGCCTTCCTCCTGAAGTTCTGATACTGCAAGAAGAAGACAGTCAGAGTCACACTGCAGCCCGCTGAGGACAGGGACAGTGTTCGGAACGGACATTAATACGACCACAAAGGTTAGCCTATAGCTGTTACTCAGCCTGCAACAGAGTCCCTGCCTCTCCTTGCGAAGAGGACCAAGTAGTTCCCTTCAGGTCACCTCTGCCGACTGTCACCTCACTCCCTTTCCTCGGGGCAACAGGGAGCCCTCTGCCTGCTTCCAGACATCATCTCAGGATAAACACAAGTGAGGTGGGCACTCACATCTTTCTGAGGTTTCTGCCTGCCGCCTCCTGCCTGCCCCTCCTCCCAGGGCTTTCTATCGCTGCAGAGTAAGTGCCCAGTAACTGTCTGGGTGAACAAGGTCACCAAGCCGTAAGCCATTTCCACCCTCGGCGCAGCTCTCCTCATGCTCCTCTCCTTATTTGGCTTCCCTAACTATTTTTCTGATTATCTTCCCTTCCTTTTCCCAAGTATTTTTTGGATTATCCTACCTTCTCTCTTCCCTCCACCCCACCCCAGCTGCTGCTCTAGGACACCTTAGTCTGGCCTCTTTCTAGGCTCTGGTCCTGTCCCTTCAGCTCTAATGAGCAGGTGCCTCTGGTGCCAGGCACCTCCTCGCTTAGGCCCATTTCCTCAGCTGAATGTCAAGAGCCCAACCGGAAGGGTGGCCAGCGAGTCCTTCTCGTAGTTTTCAAATCTTAGAAACTACAATTCCACTTTCCTCAAGGAAAACAAAAAGAGGCCAATGGCCACTGAAGACTTGTAGCCTACTCTCCTCGCCATGTGCCCACCTCCCCCCACCCCATGAAGCCTCAGTGAAAAACAAATCCCTACCATAAAACCACTGAGGGGCACTTGCTAAGCACTGACCTTGGATCACCTACTAAAATCAGTGACCGAAATCTCCTCACCTCTATTCACTTCCAGTTTGGAGAATTACTTTTCACCAATGAAGCCCCAAAAGACCATTTTCTCTAAGGGTACTGGTCACCAAAGGGTTCTCAAAGAGCTAATATGGCAGCAGCGATCAGCCTTAATAAAAGCAATGTCCCATCTCTCCATTTCATTTCTTTTTTTTTTTATGGACTCTGGCCTCCCTGACGGCCAGTTACAAGAACTCTTAAGCACAAGGCAGCCACTTACAAAGAGTTCTTTCTTTTTCTCACACTCACTGATGTTTGCAGTTGGACTGGGGACGAGATTGCCTAACAAAGACAGTGAAACACACTCTACCCCAAAGAGACACAACTTGCATTATGAAGCTGGTATTTAGTCCCGTTGCTGTGGGCTCTTGACATTCACACGGGAGATCAGCCAGTCATGGTATTGAATCTGCAAATTTGCAAATTCGCAGACACCCACCACTCTACAGAATTCCCCTCATCAAACGTAACTGAAAGACATAAGCCACACCTTCAAGGCTAAAATGGTTCTAGTAAGCATCGGTTCACGTTTGCTTTCCAGTGAAAAACAAAACAGACTCCCGCAGTGTCATGAGACTCCTACGATTTCCTCCAATGTTCCTCCTCAGACTGGCAGTGTGCCTTCTTTTCCAGGCTGTTTCTCACAAAGGAGGAAGGTTTCCACTACTGAACAAGCATTACTGTGCAAGCAGAAGTCAAGTCATGCTTAAATGTGGGCGCGAGGCTGAGTGTACTGGCAGGTAGAGACACTAGCTCCCACCCAGGACCTTCTCAACCTACACTACCAACCCCGCAGGTCTACACTGTCAGTACAGTAGCTACCAGCCACATGCGGCTGTTCACATTTAAATGAACTAAAAATTCAGTTTCTTCATTGTACCAACCACACTGCAAGCGCCCAGTGGCCCAAGCACGGCTAGCGGCTACCATCTGGACATCACAGATGTCATGATGTCCTTCATTACAGGAAATTCAGTTGGATGGCATTGCCCTAGTGGCTGATGATGTCCACATTTAATCTCCAGACAAGGCCTGACCCTGAACTCCAAGCTTATCCCATGTCTCCTCTTTTGTCTGTTAATAGAGATCTCAAATGTATCCACACACAACATGATTGTCAACACCCTCACCCCCACCACAACAACACTAAAACAAGACCGCTGTTCCCCAGTTCTTCTCTTCTTCAGTAAATGGCACCACCATTTATACAACGGTTTAAGCCAAAATCCAAAAAATCACCCTTAACTTCTCCTTCCTCATGTTTTGCATCTAACATGCTGGTAAAGTTTTGTGGGCTCCACCTCTAAACCAGGATCCAATGCCAACCACTTCTCACCATCTCCACCACCCCATCCTGGTTCAGGCCACCAGTATCTTTCACCTGGACAACAAGAACCACCTTGCAACTGGTCTGCTGCTTTGCGATGCATTTTCCCCACCCCGTCTACTTCCCACAGCACAGTCAGAATGATTTATAAGGATGTAAATAGCATCATCCACTCTCCTGCTTTAAGCCCTCCTGTGGTTTCCCCTCATACTCAGAATGAAGCTCCAGCTCCTTCCTAACACCCACAAGGCCCTCTGAGTAGCCCCCTGCTCCCTCTGTTTTATTTTCTTCAGAGTGTTCACCACAACCTGAAATAATCATTATTCATGTGTCTGTTGTCTGTCCCCCCGCAGCCAGAAAATAAACTGTGGGAAAGCTGGCACTTATTTCTCTTTTGTTCACTATTAGATTCCCCAAAGAGGAGCCAGAGTGCCTACGTTCAAATCCATGATCTCCTAGCTCCGACCTTGGGCAAGTTCATTGACTTCTTATACCTTGGTTTCCCCATCTGCAAAATGGGAGTGATAATACTACCTACCTCCTAGGGTTGTTGAGAAGGTTAAATGAGTTCATATAGATCAAGCACTTAGAAGAGTGCCTGGTGTTTGGTAGGAATTGTGTGAATGCATTAGGGGAGGGGGCTCAGTCAACTGAGATCTGAATTGTGATTTCGGCTCAGGTCATGATTTCCAGGTTGTGAGATGGAGCCTCATGTGGGGCTCTGCTCTCCGTGGGGCTTCTGCTTCTGTCTCTCTCACTCTCTCTTTCTCTCTCGCTCGCTCTCCCTCTGCCCCTCCTCCTGCTTATAGGTACGTGCTCTCTCTAAAATAAATCTTTCAAACAATTTTTAAAAACCTATTTGTTGAGTAAACGAAAAACCCAAACTGTTAAGACCACCATTTGCACGGGTTATGCCTTGAGCCAGAATTTGCCAGAACACTGTGGTAGATGCAAAGAAGGATTCTAGCTTGTTCTCTGGGAAAAACAACAACAACAACAACAACACACACAAAAAACATTTTGGCCTGACCCTGAGTGCGCATGTGTGTGCATATGTGCGTGCTTCTATTTTGTGAGGAGAGAAAAGCCGCATCTGTTCCAAGCCTGTTGTATGGCCTGAGCCAACCTGTGAATATAGAGATATTTACACCTCCAAAATGCGACTAGAAATGTACTATCTGCAGCAAGGACTCCTAAAAGGTGGGTCTGAACAGGATTTTTTTTTTTTAATGTGTACATCATTGTTAAAATGTTTTCTGATGAAAAATCCCCAGTGAGAAACACTCCCCTCCGCCCTGCCTCTTTAATTCACTCACAGAGACATAACAAACCCTACAAGAAAGGCTGAGATATGTTTGCAATTGGAAATTTTTTTTTTTTTTTTCAGGAAATGATTCGGTACAGGAACATCATTCCCATCCCATTAACTGCTGACTCGGAGCCAAGTGTTTGTAAAAGTGAGTGTGCAAACTGCCCGGTTCAGGCCTGGCCCCTGCCCCATGGGGCCGCATTAGCCGCCACTTTCCCAAAACAGCCCGCGCCTGCTTTGGAGGCTTCCTTTCTATTAAGCCCAAGCAGGACCCAGCAGAAGCCCCTCGCCCATCCCTGTACTCTGAAAGAGAAAAGAGCTGCAATTGAATTTCCCCGGCACAGACTAGGAATATGATGTTTATCCCTTGAACCTCCTCTAACAACCTAAAACTGGGGCTGAATGTGCGGCCCTCGGTGTCTCACAGCGCCATTAGTCATAACTTAATAAACAGATTAAGTGCCCAGCTGAAGGCCGAGCTCGGGAGAGCAGGGTGATTGCCTCAACTCCTGCCCGACGTGCTCGCCTTTAGAGAGGGGCTTTGGCTTTTCCCGGAAAGGCAGGCTGGCTCTGGGTCCAGTGGTGCTGCGGGGAAAGTACCCGGATGGGCTTTGGAGTCTTACAGTGCTGGATTTGAATCCTACTTCTATTTTTATCAGCGGTGGGATCTTACATAAGTGATCTAACCTCCCTAAAATTCAGAATAAAACAATTCTCTGTAAAACAACATCGTAGCTGACACTGCTGGTTTCCTTGCTAATATTTTATTTGACTCTATTTCCCTGCTGAGAGAACCCTCATTTTGTTCCAGGGTATACTTCTCCCTCCTAAATTCCAGGGGAGATCCTGACTGGCATAAGCTAATCACGATAATCTTAATCCCCTTGGTAGTGACTGACTCAAGCATGGCCAAATGATACAACGAGTTGAGAGAGAAAATTTCTAGAAGCTTCTGACAGTAGTTTCCCTCCATTTTAAAGAGAGGTCCAAAGAAGGGAAGGTATCCTTCTCATCATTATTACATCAGGATGCTATGCCTGGAATTGCTGCAGCCATTCTGTAGTCACAAGGTAAGTTAGCCCAAATCCAAAGAAGAAACTAATATGCTAAGATTGGCAGAGAAGAAAGAAAGGGGTTCTTGTTGATATTGTTAAGCCACCATCCCTGGAGCCACTCTAGCTTTATGTGTCTTGTTATAAGAGAGATAATAAGCTCCCTTAGTGTTTAAGCTGGTGGAGTTGGCATTTTCTGGGGCTTGGAGCTCAAACTCCCTAATTAATACACAGGGCACCAGGATTATAAAGTTGATAGATGAATAGCGTAGGTCTACAATGAATGGTAATGTTCCTTTCCTTTTTTCCATGAGAAACAGAAGAGCTGCAGGCATCTCTTGTACTTCAGAATACACACAGGGAGTCAAAGAATACCACAGAGAAAACAACTATGGAGAGAAGAATGGACAGAGGTTTCTAAAATTACAAAAAGGGTCCATTTAGGCAAAGCCAGTAATTTCATTCGCTCAACTAGTAAACATTACTAGGCACCTCTTCTGAAGCCGATCTGGTGCCAGCACTGGGAATACACGCCTGGGAATTGGACAGGGATCTGCCTTAATCTGCTCACAGATGGTGGGAGGGGCAGACACATCAACACAACAAGCGAGATGCTGCCCACAGGGGTAAGCGCCACATGACTGCGGGGCTGCGGGAGCTCAGGCAGAACGAGGGTAGCTCTGGATGGAGGACTGGGGAGGATTCCTAGAAAGGGAGAATTTGAGTTGGACTTCGAAAAATAGCAATTTTCATTTGACACAGGGGCCCCAAGAAAGGCACACCTTCTGTAAAAGAAGATCAAGGTGTGGAAAAACAGGGTAGGTGTTGAGAGTGATGATTATGCCTGATCACTGGGAAGGGCGGGGGGAATGGAGAGAGGGGAAGGAACCAAGAAGCAAACAGGTAGGTGAGCTCCAGAGTGTCAGGGGTCATGAATTCTTCTGTTCCCCAGCGCTCCCTGGACTATGTTCCCTGGGTCTATAGACAAAACAGCAACCAAACCAAACCAAACTGAACATATCAAGGGATCGCAAGAGAATAGCTAGAACGTTCTTTCTCCTTCAGTGCAAGCGGGCACCAGTGAGATATTTGGGCTGCACTAGATCCTTATCAGGACTCTGAGGATTAATATCTGGTCCTTCTGAAAGCTAGTAAAGCTCTCTTAATTCCTAAATGGATCAAGGGCCCCCACAGACGTTCTTGGCAGCAAGACAACTGACTTGATAATGGTCTGGTCAGCAAGCCCCAACAATTTTTGTCTATGTGAAAAATCAGCCTGAAAGAACATCAATCAAAACACTAGAGCTGGAGCACCTGGGTTGTTCAGTGGGTTAAAGGCTCTGCCTTCGGCTCAGGTCATGATCCCAGGGTCCTGGGATCGAGCCCTGCATCAGGCTCTCTGCTTAGCAGGGAGCCTGCTTTCTTCTCTCTCTGCCTGCCTTTCTGCCTGCTTATGATCTCTGTCAAATAAATAAATAAAATATTTAAAATAAAATAAAAATAAAAAAACACTAAAGCTAACATCATACTTAATGGGGAGAAAACAAATGCTTTCCCCCTAAGACTGCGAACAAGGCAAAGATGTCTCCTCTCACCACGCTTATGCAAAATTATACTAAAAATCCTAGTTCATACCATAACACAAGAAAAGGAAATTAAAGGTATAGTAATTGGGAGCAAGGAAATAAAAATATCTTTGCAGATAACATGGTTATCTATGTAGAAAATTGCAACTGACTGACAAAAAACAAACAGAACAAAAAACTCCAAATTCTTAGAACTAGTAAGTAATTATAGCAAGGTTGCAGACACAAGGTAAATAAATACACATGTCAATTGCCTTCCCTTGTGCCAACAATGACTGCTGGAATTTGAAATTCGAAACACAATATTATTTACAGTAGCACCAAAAGATGCAATACTTAGGTATAACTCTTACAAAATCCATACAGAATTGATATGCAGAAAATGACAAAATTCTGATATAAGAAATCAAATAAGATTTAGATAAATGAAGAGACATTCAGTATTCATGAATTACAAGACTTGAGACTGTTAAGGTGTCAATTCTTCCCAACTTCCTCTATAGATTAAATGCAATTCCACTCAAAAACCACAAATGTGGTTACCAACAAATGGATTCTCATGTTTATACAGAGATGAAAGATCCAGAGTAGCCAACATAATATTGAAGACAAAAATGACAAAGTTGGAAGACTGACACTACCAAACCTTAAGACTTACTATAAAGATACAGTAATCAATACAGCGTGGCACTGGCAAAAGAGTAGACAAACAGATCACTGGAACAGAGTAGAGAACTCAGAAACAGATACACACAAACATATTCAACTGATCTTTGACAAAGCAGCAAAGGCAATTCAATGCAGAAGGGATAGTATTATCAATGTATGGTATGAGAACAACTGGACACCTGTATGTAAATAATGAATCTAGACACAAACCATATACTTTCTGCAAAATTTAACTCAAAATGATCATAGGCCTAAGAATAAAACATGATACTATAAAATTTCTAGAAAAAATTTTAAGAAAACCTGGGTGACACAGGGTTTGGCAATGACTTTTGACATACAACACAAGGACAATCCATGAAAGAAAAACTGATAAGCTGGATTTCATTAAAATTTTTATTCTGCAAAATATATTGTTAAGAGAATGAAAAAACAAGCCACAGACTGAGAGAAAATACTTGCAAAACATACACTGGATAAAAGACTTATATGTAGTGAAGCGGCGAAAGAGATGGCCCACTGCGTGACCTTGGTTCAGCTCTCCATTTCCTGTGACCATCTCATTGACAAGGACATCGGCTCCAAGTCTGACCCACTCTGCGTCCTTTTACAGGATGTGGGAGGGGGCAGCTGGGTTGAGCTTGGCCGAACTGAGCGAGTACGGAATTGCTCAAGCCCTGAGTTCTCCAAGACTCTGCAGCTTGAGTACCACTTTGAAACAGTCCAGAAGCTCCGATTTGGCATTTACGATATAGACAACAAGACACCTGCGCTGGGGGATGATGACTTCCTAGGAGGGGCTGAGTGTTCCCTAGGACAGATTGTGTCCAGCCAGACAATAACTCTACCGTTGATGCTGAAGCCTGGAAAACCTGCTGGGCGGGGGACCATCACGGTATCCGCTCAGGAGATGAAGGATAGTCGTATAGTGACCATGGAGGTGGAGGCCAGAAACCTAGATAAGAAGGACTTCCTGGGGAAATCGGATCCGTTCTTGGAGTTCTTCCGTCAGGGTGATGGGAAATGGCACCTGGCGTACAGATCTGAGGTAATCAAGAACAACTTGAACCCTACATGGAAGCGCTTCTCTGTTCCCCTTCAGCATTTCTGTGGGGGAGACCCCAGCACACCCATCCAGGTGCGATGCTCAGATTATGACAGTGATGGTTCACATGATCTTATTGGTACCTTCTACACCAGCTTGGCCCAGCTGCAAGCAGTCCCGGCTGAGTTTGAATGTATCCACCCTGAGAAACAGCAGAAAAAGAAAAGCTACAAGAACTCTGGGACTGTTTGTGTCAAGATTTGCCAGGTAGAAACACAGTATTCATTCCTGGATTATGTGATGGGAGGCTGTCAAATCAACTTCACTGTGGGCATTGACTTCACGGGCTCCAATGGAGATCCTTCATCCCCGGACTCCCTGCACTACCTGAGCCCAACAGGGGTCAACGAATACCTGACAGCACTGTGGACTGTGGGCAGCGTGATTCAGGACTATGACTCGGACAAGCTATTCCCAGCATTTGGATTTGGGGCCCAGGTACCCCCTGATTGGCAGGTCTCCCATGAATTTGCCTTGAACTTCAACCCCAGTAACCCCTACTGCACAGGCATCCAGGGCATTGTGGATGCTTACCGCCAAGCCCTGCCCCAAGTTCGCCTCTATGGCCCCACCAACTTTGCGCCCATCATCAACCATGTGGCTAGGTTGGCAACCCAGGCGGCACATCAAAGGACTGCCTCGCAATACTTCGTGCTGTTGCTGCTGACTGACGGTGCTGTGACAGATGTGGAGGCTACACGTGAGGCTGTGGTGCATGCCTCCCACCTGCCCATGTCAGTGATCATCGTGGGTGTGGGTGGTGCTGACTTCGAGGCCATGGAGCAGCTGGATGCTGATGGTGGACCCCTGCGTGCACGCTCTGGGGAGGCAGCTGCCCGTGACATAGTGCAGTTTGTGCCCTACCGCCGCTTCCAGAATGCCCCACGGGAGACACTGGCACAGACTGTGCTTGCAGAAGTACCCACGCAACTCGTCTCCTACTTCAAGGCCCAAGGTTGGGCCCCATTCAAGCCACTTCCACCCCCAGCCAAGAGCCCTGCACATGCTCCTCAGGCTTAGATTCCCTCAGAGGGTGGGCTATGGCTGGTCCTCAGCCTTGTGTCCCCAAGGTCTCTGTGGGCATGGTTCAACCCTACACACATTCCCCAGTGCTGCACTTTACATTTTATACTTTTATATTTGCTCCTGCTGTTGCTCTTGATCCCTCCTGCTTGCACCTGGAGCCCTTCATTTAATAAAGATCAATGAAGACCAAAAAAAAAAAAAAAAAGACTTATATGCAAAACATCCCAAAAAAACCCTTAAAAATGGAATAAGAAAACAAACCAACTACAAAATGGGCAGACCTAAAGAGACATGTCACCAAAAAAGGTACACAAATGGCAAAAAAGAATATGAAAAGAGGTTCAACATCCCTTGTCATCAGGAAATGACAAAGCAATAAAATACTGCCGCATTTCTTAGCGTGGTTAAAATCCCCCAAACTTAACAACATCAAATGCTGACAAGATGTGAAGCCACAAGAACTCTCATTCATTGCTGGTGGGAATGCAAAATGATACAGTGATCTTGGAAGACCACGTGATAGTTTTCTTACAAAGCTAAAGTTTTACCATATAATTCAGCAATTGTGTTCCTAGTATTCACTCGTAT
The DNA here is from genome assembly GCF_010015895.1 of Lontra canadensis. Lineage (NCBI taxonomy): Eukaryota > Metazoa > Chordata > Mammalia > Carnivora > Mustelidae > Lontra > Lontra canadensis. The sequence continues at coordinate 35,391,177 of NW_022631001.1, read as the reverse complement.
TGAAAACATATATTCACACAAAACCCTGTATGTGGATGTTTATAGCAGCTTTAGTCATAATTGCCAAAAACTTGAAGCAACCAAGACTTACTTCAACAGGCAAATGGATCAGTTGTGGTATATCCATATGGTGAAATATTACTCAGTGATTTTAAAAAAGAGCACTAAAGCCATGAAGAGATGCAGAAGAACTTTAAATATATAGTTCCCGAGTCAAAGAGGCTAGTCTGAAAATGTGATACAATGTGTGATTCCAATTTAGGACATTCAGAAAAGGTAAAACTATAGAGACAGTAAAAAGATCAGTGGCTTCCAGGGGTTTGAGGGAAGGTTTGAATAGGCAAAGTACCGAATATTTTTAAGAAGGTCAAATTATTCCAGATGATACCGTGACGGTATATACATGATTTTATGCATGTATCAAGCCCACAGAATTTTATACCACTGGGAGTAAGCCTCAATGTAAGCAAATTCAAAAAATCGTTTCGGTGGCTGGCGGCTCCAAGGGTGGGAGGTAGACTGTGATGCTAGAACCTAACAGAATCACAAATGTGGGAGACAATCTCACGGAAGGGGTGAAGGGGATGGTGCTGACCTAAGTATCATTGGAAATGAGTGGTGTCTGTGAAACCCAAGTCAAAAGGAACCGCACATAAGCACGGACTCTAGCTGATAAAGTTATTTGCCATGGGGGTGCCGGGCAACAATTCTGATACCGTGACACACGGACACTGGAATCGAATAATTACATAAACGAATGGTGGATGGTCGGAGCCAGGTTTCTCACTGTTAGAGTGGGAAGTTACAGACAAGCGGGAAAAAGGCTAGGATGATCTATGTGGCGATGGGTTAGAGGTGGAGATAGCAGTAAGCACTCACGTTTAGCTTTATAGATACACATGATTACAAACAGAAATATCGCGAAGTGGGAGAACAGGTGACCCTGAACAACACAGGTTTGAACTGTATGGCTCCACTGTCACGCATTCTGTTTTTGAGTTGACAACAAAAGCCACAAGGCATTTATTTACAAGGACTCAATCCAGTCCCCGCCAAATCAAAGGCAGCATTAAAGAGGTTGCACCTGCTGCCATCTGAATATCTGGAGAGAACCCCCTCCCCCCACCAAGGCGGTCAGAAGCCCCTAGGGGCCCTAGACCTGGGCAGACAGTTCACGCATATGCCACCAGAATAGTCGGGTCTAGCTCCCAGTGCTGGCCAGCAGGAAGCTGAGCTGAAGTGAAGGAACGTGTCTAGAGGGCAGGGGTGGCACTATGCTTGGAGCCCCATGTCTGTGGCACCCCTGCACCAAACTGTTCAGGCTCCAGGGCTGCACTGGGTTGGCTGCAGACCTTGGACCCCCTTGGGCTGGGTAGGGACCCCTCTTTCGTGGCAGCAGCCCAGCCCCTTGACCTCCTGGGGGCTGGTGTACTCATGGGTAGCCACAGCTGCCAATGGCCCCAGGCCAGTGGTACACCTCTGGGTATATGGAGCAGCTGTACTGTGCCTCCAGACTGCTGTCGCACCCACAGGTGTGCCTGGTGGCTGCCACTGCTAAGCTGAGGCCACCAGGCTGCAGAATATGACCATCTTGGAGTGCCAGGCCCACTACCACTTCCCTTTTCCCTCCCTGTCCCAGCCCAGCCTGGTGCACCTCTATGTGGATTTTTTTTTTTTTTTTCAGTAAACATAGCTGAAGTACTGCATTTCTTCCTTCTGGTTTTCTTAATAACATTTTTTATTCTCTATCTTACTTTACTGTAAGAATATAGTATATAATATATAGAACACAGAATATGTGTTAGTTGACTGTTATTATGAAGGCTACCAGTGGACAGCAGGCTATCAGTAGTTAAGTTTTTGCAAAAGTTATATACAGATTTTCTTAATTATGCAGGGGTCAGTGCCCTTAACCCCCTGCCTTGTTCAAGGGTCAACTGTACATACGTGGGTTAGTTTCTGACTCTATTAGCTGAGAAGTCCTAAAAGTAATGGCACTCCAGTAGCAATGAATGTACCTAGCACCAGATCCTGGTTTCCAGTGGTTCTCCAATAAAAGGAACCAGAGCTTGTTGGAAAGATGGCTGATTCTAGGATTGGAAAGGGAATCTGCAAGATCAGTCTGGAACCAGAAAGGAAAGAAGCTGGAACAATCCAAGCAGCAAAATAAATAAAATAATATTGGGTTATAACCCAAGGCACAAAATAAATATCCATGAGTCCATACTGATATAAATGACTGGATTAATTAATAAATGGGGGAGAGAAACCTCCTTTGTAGAATTCCAAATAATCTACATGGATCCTGTGTCCTCAGAGAAGGAAAGCATAACCCTTTATCCCTTAAAAGTAGGCCTTCCTTCCAAACAGTGCAATAGGGAAAGAAGGAAAGGAGCGATTTTACAGTGTAGAATCCTGACAAACACTAGCTAAGCCAGGTGATCAAGGTCAACATCACAGTCATAACTCATGGCATTTGAGTTGATGTGATGAAAATAGCATTTACCTCTGTGCTCTTCCTTTTCAAACCCATGAGCCCAGGAGGAAACATTAGATTTCAATAGGTGGGCATCCTAAAATATGTTTGACTAGTATTCCCTCAAAACTGTCAAAGTCATCAAAAGCAAGCCTGAGAAACAATCACGGTCAAGAAGAGCTAAGGAGGCACAATGACTTAAATATAATGTGGTATCCTGGATGGGATTCTAGATCAACAAAGGACATTAGATAAAAACGAAAGAGATTGGAATAAGTTATATACCTTAGTTAAAATACATCAACACTGGTTCATGAATTTTAAATGTATCCTACTAAGGCAAGATGTTAATAACAGGGGAAACTGGGTGTAGGTTATAGGGGAATTCTTGGTTCTATCCTTGTAATTTTTCTGTAAACCTAAAATTACTGTAAAAATAGTTTAAAAAATCAACCTGAATTTGCTATTTTTCCAACCAAATATAGTATTCACAGGGGTGGGGGGAATCCATGATATTATGGGACACATAGATTTCCTTCACTACCAAGGAGACAATGGTAACTTAGCTGGCAACAGCTGAGCCCTATAGAAGCATCTGTACAGGAGGCAAAACACAAACACCACTTCGAAGCCCTACAAGTGTAAGATGTACTCATTCCCAAGTGGGAACTGAAGTTTCTAGGAAGAAAGGACATAGTTTATGTGTCTCCAGGGCTGAGATACGAAGACAAAGCTTCCGCATAACTTAAGGATGCCTGGCAAGGCCATTTCTGCTTGCCTACTAGTACAGACATCATTGAAAGTACACTGGTCTTTTTAATGATCTTAATGCTTTTCTCTGGAACTGCTGTGGAAAGTATGTTTATCCATGGCCCTGATGACCTTTTGACACCAAAGGCTTTTGGGTTAGTTTACCATTGCTGTGGTAACACATGACAAATAGTGTTGAAACAACAGGCTTGAAACAACACAGACTTATCCTTAGAGTTCTATAGGTTGTAAGTCCATCATGCGTCTCTGTGGGCTAAAATCAAGGTGTTGGGAGGGCTGTGTCCCTTTCCAGAAGCTCTAGGGGAGAGGCTATTTTCTTGCCTTCTCAAGCTTCCAGAGGCCACTTCCATCCCTTGGCTTGTGGCCCCCTTCCTCCATTTTCAAAGCTGGCAATGGGGGGCTGGGGGCCACATCTTTCTCTTGTTGCCTTGCTGAACTGCCACTTCTGCCTCCCTCTTCCACTTGTAAGTACGCTGGTAAGTACACCAGGCCCATCTGAACAATCTGGGACAATCTCCCATTTTAGGGTTGACTAGGTACCAAAATCCCACCTGCAACCTTAATTTCCCTTTGCCATGTAATGTAACACATTGACAGATTCCAGAGATTGGGCTATGGTCATCTTTGGGGTGGGGGGGAACCGTTATTCAACAGCTTTCTTGGTTAAGGGGACAAGTTCTGTTCTTAATACTCACCCTTGGGTACGACATATGGGTTCACTTTTCCTCCATGTGAGATTGCCAACAGAAAATGCAAAATTCCAAACCTTTCCATCCCAGCCCTTAAACTAAAGTTTTATTACTTTTAACTAAAAGGATACTTGTTTCAACAGCCATAATATAAAGCATCAGGGAAACATGGGAGCCAGCCCGTGGTGGCCTCAGCAGACTGTCAGGGCCTCAACACGCTCCCCTGTACTTGATGCCGTGCTTTAGTCACCAGGGTCTGAAATCCGGCCTTTGGAGCATAGCCAAAAATAGGAACTTAGAGGCTGGTGTTGTGATGGGGGCTGACAGGGAGATCTATAGTCTTTATGAATCTTATAGTTTCCACCAGAGTCTTTGTTTTGGTCAGTTTTATAGTCTCTACAGAACTGGAAGGCTGCCAAGCAAATGGCCTTTGGACATTTGTTCATCGTTCAGCCAAGCACGTGATTTAGCTGCCTTCCAATTACTAGTAAACAAGGAGGGAGACGGATGCACCACTGGCTGGCTTTGGGCAGTCAAAGCAATCTCAACCGAAACATTGGTGGAGCTCTCAAGTAAGTCATGGGAATTCAAACACCGCAACAACACAGAGGGTCCTGGGGAACAATACATCATTGTTCTTTGTCTTTGGCCATGCTCTGTCCTGTTATCTCTTTACATTGAGAACCAGAACCACTTCCTTGGTCTTAAAGGAGACCGACTCCTACTTAAGCAGAAGGTGGTAGAGGTGCCAGCCTGGGAGTTGATAAACTAGAAGCCATCGTGCATGTGTGTCCTCCTGTGTGCCTCCAAACACCTCCCCCTTACTCAGCCTTGGGGAGACCACAGAGCTTGATCTGGCGTATTGCCTAACTGCACGTAAACTATGGGTACAACGAGCAATAGGACAGCCAGGGTGGAACTGGCACGCCGACTATCTCTTTCCCTCCTAAACATGTATGGGCATCTCTCGTGCCGGGGGCTATGGATCCAAAGATAAACAATTACTTCCCTTCTAGGTTCAGCAGGTTCCCGAGGGACAGTTCTCTTAGGGGTCCGTAGAGCCCAGCGCAGGGCCAGCCACGCAAGAAGCATTCAGTAAGCGCTGGGAGGATGCTTTAGTTGGGGTGGGGGTGGGGGGGAGACACATACACAGACCACAATGCAGTATGAATAAGGGCCTCCATGTGGTTCTGACCTAAGTCCTGAGGGCAGAGCACCTTCCAGCATGGAGGGAGCCACAGAGGAGTGTGTGGGAGACAGAGGGGCCATGGGAGGGCAGGGGAGCCCCAGGATATGCTTCAGCCCCTGTGCCTCACCCGCTTCCCTCTTTGTGCCCCACCTGAGTGAAGTTTCCTTTCCTCATTATGTTCTCTGTGGCTCTTGGACCTTCATGTCGGTATCTTTCTTATTCATGAATTCTGAACAGCCAGTTGTTCATTTTTGCGGTGGCTCAATGCTGCTTAAAAAGCACCACATCAACCACTAGTCCCCTTGAATTCCCAAGTGGTGGCCTCCGTGGAAACAAGCCCTGGGGGTGGCTGGCGAATGACCATGGCACTGCTGTGTCCTGACTGGCTCAGTTCTCTGGTGGACTAATTCTAGATTTGCCTGCAGGCCCGTCAGGGGTTTATCCTTAAGGAGCACAATGTGGGGCACTGTCTCTCAAATGGACAACAATGATGACTAGAAGAGAAGACACACAGTCACACTGCCCTTCCTTTGTACCAGACATGGAAACATGGCACCTTTTTTTTTTAAATACATATTAACATATTTAATCTTTCCAGCAATCCGAGGAGTAGGTGCTATTATTATCCCCACTATATAAATGAGGAAAATGAGACCCAGAGAAGGTGTGTAACCTGACCAAGGCCACACAGCTAGAAAGCAGAACTCAGTGGGTCTTGGGCTACCTGGTTGCAGAGTTCACATCCTTAACACTATGTTATAGGTTGTCCCAGTTTTATGTTATGACATTCATTCATTCATTCATTCATTTATTATGAAAACACCTAGAACATGGTCACTTCCGTATTCCCATGTAAAGCTAGGGGAAAGTTTCATGCCGGATCACCTTGCATATACTAAGCCCTACAGGTTGTCTGGTCACCCTATGGAGGTTCAGCCTCTGTGGAAACAGATTAAAAAGGAGGTGATACGTGAGCAGTATTTTTGTTTTGTTTTAAATAATAGGGTGATTTATTTCTGGCTATAAAAGAAAAACAGGCTCATTAAAGAGACCTTTGCAAATACAAAACAACGAAGAGAGGAAATAATTCTAATGCTTAGAGATAAACCCTGTTAACACGTTGTATTTTGTTACCAGGTTTTCTGTTTTACGCACACACACACACACATGCATGTATGCACATTAGCCCATGGCTCTCTAGCCTTTTACTGTATCACAGAATCTTGTCATCTTTCCTTATGCCATCAAAAACATCACTTTAAACACTGTTATCAATTTCTGTCAAAGGGACACACAACATTACTTAGCCATTCCGTAACTGCTGGACATTTAGGTGCTTTCCAATCATGGCGGGGAGGTGGCGGAGTGAGATAGGTTGAGTCATTCCCCAGCTATGAAGGGTGAGGGGGCCTCCAGTGGAGGGACCAGCAAGGGCAAAATGTGGTGCCCATGGGGAACTAGATGCACAGCCCGTGTGAGTCAGGCCACAAGCTATTCTTTCAGGGGTAAGGAAGCTCAAGTTCAGAGTTTAAGAGACTTGCCTGAAAGTTTCCTAGAAAATGATTAGAATGGTTATTCATCCTCTTTCCCCCATGTATTGGTTTGGAGTCTCCTGAAAGTAGGAAGGGAACCCTAGAGAAAGGGGGCCAGGGGCAAGGGGAGCGACGTGAAGACGGGACAGGGAGGACGACGACAAAGGGCACATGTGTGACTGAGCTGAGCCCCACCCCCGTGTGGACTCTCTAGGAGCCTGTAGGCTGTCTCCAGGAGACCTCCCCACCAAGTTGAGGTTCCCCAGTTAAGGGTGCTAGCTCTCCACACCTCAGGCTGTGCTGGCTGCTGCCTGAGGGGCTTCAGAAGCCACAGCCCTGAGGGAGCAGTGAACGGGCCAGGCCGTGGCGGGGTCTGCTGTGTGTACCGTCATCACAGCCGGGCTGAAACCAGAGGGGGCCAATGTACGGGGTCACGTACACCCAGAATCTCCGTGGGCCAAGGGCCAACACAGGTGTGGCTCCAGGTGACGGGGGAGCACCAGGAGGGATCCAGGGCTTCGGGAAGACAGCAGTGCCAGACCCTTTTGTGGACAGACCTCTGTTCTTTCCAGATCACTTCCCACCATTTGTAATTACACATCCATGTGCATATCTGTAGAACACCTGTCTCCACCATTCTCTTGAGTGCTTCAAGAGGACGGAAGCCTTGCCCACCACGGCACTGCCATCAGCTGCCGCACAATGAGTGCTGAGCGTGTGTTTGCCAAATGAAGGACTAGTACAGGGATGCTGGCCTTGGGGAAGTCTGCCCTTCCAGCAGAGTCCCACGGCCAAATCAGCCTCTTTCTAACCTTCTACATCACAGCCAGACATTCATACTAGGTAGGTCTGGGCTTTAAGATGAGAAGGATACAGAGCTAAACACAACAAGGGAGGGAGCAGAGAGGCCATGCACGGTTGGTTCTGAGTGTGAGGGTCCGAGATGTGGAGTGGGAGGTGTTTTTGCTTATCACTGAGACCTCCTCAGCATCAGTGACTACGTCCCATTCCCAGCTGGAAATCCGAGACTATCACACCAGAAGTGGCAAAAGGCTGCTGGTCGTTGTGTATCACAAGGACCATCGAGGCTTCCTGATATGGAGTTATTATTTTTTTCCCCCGAAACCGACAATCCATGTTGACAGCAAATCCTCATAGAGAACCTATTAAAAGAAATTGTAGTAAATCAGAGATGCTTGCCCTGCCTGTCTGGCATTCTGCTGATTGCATGCCTGACACTTCCACGGTAGCTCCCTTTGGTGCAACCCTCCATTTGATTCAATTCTACGGGTAATTATTGAGACTTGACAATGTGCAAGGCAATGTGTTAGGAGCCTCCTTCCAGGGCATCTTCCAGACTGAGAGCATAATTTAACTCACAGACAGAATAAACATGCATGACTGAAGCTCAGAGTGAATGAGGCCACAAGAAATGGCCAAGACCATTCAAAGAAGATAACATCATACCCAGTGGACACAGTGTGGGACAGCAGGTACCACCCACTTGTTCATCGGTTGAAGTATGCACTCAACAGCATTGCTGGCAACTTTCCTGGGCCAGGCACTGTGCTGGGTCCTAGGGTCAGAGGGATGAATAAAACCCAGCCCCAGAGTATAGCCTCATACTCTGTGGATACAACAGGAGTATCACTTAACTCATTTGGCAGTGTAAATCAGGGAGGGCTTCTCAAAGGAGATGCTTTATTTTATCCTTCAAGAAGAACTAGGGGTTTAGTAGGTGAAGAGGAAGCAAGGCGTATCAAAGAGCAGGAGACAGGAGAGAAAACACATTTTCATGAAGATTGCCAGAGAGTAATGTGTCTGTGGGGTGTTAGAGAGTTAAGCCAAAGGCCAGAACATACAAAATGTAGATTTAATCCTGAAGGCAAAGGGCAGCCTTGGAAGGAAAAGAAAAGCAGTTTTTCAAGTTTGCAGGATATCTGCGGAAAGTTCCCAAGTGGGTCTATATAAGCATACGCCTTCCTGGGATGTACCACCATCAGGCAGTCTGAGCTGGCCTGGGCTCTGGAGGAAGACAGACCTCAGCTCAACCCCAGCTCTGTCTCTGGTTTAACTTCCCTTCCCCCCTAAAATGGGAATCATAACACTTAGCTCACTGGTTTGTAATGCATGCAGCTTCGATGACATAACATCACACCAAATGCCCAGCATTGAGGAACATGTCTTTGCACACGTTCGGTGCCTCCCCACCTTCTTCTCGGTGCGCTGGCATTGTGTATAAGCACAGGAGAGAAGGACTGATCAGGGATGGCCTGGGGAAATAGAAATGACTTTGGTAGGAGCTCAGAAACATAGCTGGAGGAGATTTTAATCATTCCCTTGTCCTGGGTTTCAAACAGATGAAGAGAGACAGCACAATGAAAGAGGGAATAGAAGAAGTCCATTAGTGCTTTACGATACAGAAGGTGCTTTAGAGCAAGGGACAGACTGAAAGTGCCCAGGCATGTTGGAGAAGGTATGTCTCAGGGGTTTTATACAGCCTGGAACGTGGACACTTAGGAACAGGGAGGGCTCTCTGGTGATAGCAGTGGGGGTGACAATCATTGGTGGTCCTAATGCGCAGTAATGCTGCTGATGACAGTGACTATGGGTTGGATGAATTTTCAGAGGTGGAAAAAAAAATAGTGCTCAATACCCGCAGCATCTGGATTGTGGCCCCTAAATAATAATTCCTTCAAAATCCTTGAAAAGAACACAGGCAACCTCTTCAACCTCAGCCACAGCAACTTCTTCCTAGACACATCACCAAAGGCAAGGGAAGCGAGGGCAAAAATGAACTACTGGAACTTTGTCAAGATAAAAACTTTTGCATAGCAAAGGAAACAGTCAACAAAAGCAAAAGACAACTGACAGAATGGGAGAAGATATTTGCAAATGACGTATCAGATAAAAAGCTAGTATTCAAAATCGATAAAGAACTTATCAAACTCAACACCCAAACAACAAATAATCCAATCAAGAAATGGGCAGAAGACATGAACAGACAAGAAGACATCCAGATGGCCAACAGATACATGAAAAAGTGCTCCACATCACTCGGCATCAGGGAAATACAAATCAAAACCACAGTGGGATACCACCTCACACCAGTCAGAATGGCTAAAATTAACAAGTCAGGAAATGACAGGTATTGGTGAGGATGTGGAGAAAGGGGAACCTTCTTACACTGTTGGTAGGAATGCAAGTTGGTGCAGCTGTTCTGGAAAACAGTATGGAGGTTCCTCAAGAAATTGAAAATAGAGCTACCCTATGACCCAGCAATTGCACTACTGGGTATTTCCCCTAAAGATACAAATGTAGGGATCTAAAGGGGCACTGAATCTGAATGTTTATAGCAGCAATGTCCACAATAGCCAAACTATGGAAAGAGCCTAGATGTCCATCAACAGATGAATGGATAAAGAAAATGTGGTGTATATACACACACACACAGGAATACTATGCAGCCATAAAAAAAAAACTCAAAGTTTTGCCATTTGCAAGGATGTGGATGGAACTAGAGGGTATTATGCTAAGTGAAATAAGTCAATCAGAAAAAGACAATTATCATATGATCTCACTGATATGAGGAATTTGAGAGGCAGGGCAGGGGGGCCATGGGGGAAGGGAGGGAAAAATGAAACAAGATGGAACCAGGAAAGGAGACAAACCATAAGAGACTCTTAATCTCAGGAAACAAACTGAGGGTTGCTGGAGGGGAGGGGGGTGGGAGGGATGGGGTAGCTGGGTGATGGACACTGGGGAGGGTATATGCTATGGTGAGTGTTGTGAATTGTGTAAGATGGATGAATCACAGATCTGTCCCCCTGAAACAAATAACACATTATATGTTAATTAAAAAAAGAAAAAATAATAGTAATTCCATTTCCTCCCAGAAGGAATCAGAGCTCCTTGAAGAAATGATTGATTCTAGATCTGAGGCAGAAAATATGTGAGATGAGCCTGGAACATCTTACTGCCAAAAACCCATAAGCTATGAATTTTCACTAGGTAGGGTCCTATCAAAGAGGCTTCCATTGCCTAAAAACAGAAAAAAATGGAGTGCCAATTAGGACAATAATGGCAATAGATAGAAATGCATCAAATATATTTAAACCCATAAGTTAATAATAATAAAACTAGAGAAACAAAACACAGCATGACACCTCTTAAGCTGCCTCTGAAGGAAGTAGGAAACCCACTCATTTTTAAAACTAGTAAGTAAAGGGAAAGAAAATCTGACATTAAATGATGATAGAATAAATGAACTAGAATATAAGTATTTGGAAACCTTGAAGGAATTAATGTAATGATGGCCAATGGCTCCCCACAAATGAGACACAACCAGATGTAATATCTCCCCTTCCCCTGACCCCCAAAGAGACACACCACCATCAGTCCTAGATCTACCTGCCAATCTTCAGTAAATACAGGGGTCAGAGGAACATGTTAACTGACACCATTAAGATGCAACGGGAAACTCCATAGGTTTCTACAATACAGAAGAATAAAAGAGATGTGAGAGAATATCACCCAATCGCAACACATGAGTCTTATTTCACTCTTGATTCCAACAAACTGTAAACATAATAAACAAATGAAACAGTCAAAAGTACAGGTCTGGACAGTTGAGGATGTTAGGGAATTATTAAATTCTCACCTGCTGTAATATAATTCTATTTTTAAAAAGAATCCTTATCTTGAAGATCTACAAATGAGAAATATGTACTGAAATGATCTATCTGGGATTCACTGCAAAGGAACCTTTTGGTGGGGGCTGAGGGTCAGACGGAGGTAGACATGAAACAAGACTGACCGTGGACTAATCATTGTTCAAGCAGGTGATGGACTTCCTGGAGTGTGCTACACTATTCTTTCTACTTTTGTATATGTATATTAAGAAGTTCTTGTTTGTGTTTCTGCCATGGTACGTAAGAACTAGATTCTGGGTGTAGGGAGCCGAAGGAACCCACAGACTTGTTTTGTAAAATAAAGAGGCAAGTGAGCAGGAGGTCAGTCTAGGAAAATAAGGCAACTAATATAGCAAGCAGAGATTAATACTCTCAACATGATGACCGCATTATAAAAATCCACAATAACAGCCTATCAAAGCCCCCAAGGAAAGTTAATCAATTACATTATATGGCAATTTACATGAAGAAAAAATATGTAAATATCTAGTAAATATTGGGGCCAACACTCACCCCCATGGCTTGGCCAGAGGAAGTGCGGCAACAATGGAACACCTGTCAGGACCCCCTCTGCACCTTCCTACCCTCAATGTCTGCTCCCTCTACCATCCCAATCAATCAAAGGGCCAACACCAGCTCTTCTTAGGACCCCGGGGGTCAGCTCTAACTTCCAGAGCCCTCAAAAACACATGCTTTCCCCCCCAGAGTTGCTATTCTTTCTGTCAACACAGATGCTTCCCAGAGAGTAGAAATTAGTGACTCTAGGGTGTAGACATTCATCAGTTGGGCTGTTAATCCGTGATGAAAGAGCCCAGGGAGGAGCCACATCTTCCCTAGCCATCTTCAGGAGAGCCAAGAAGGCTCACTCACCATGGCCATCCCCCTTGTCCCCATGTGGCCAAAAGGTGTTCATGGCTACTCTTTTCACTCCTTTATTAATTATGGTCTTTCCAGAACCTAGATCAGGGGGCCCACACTGATATTAACCTTTAACCTGTCAAAATCCATGCCGAGGCTTTCCAGCCCAGCCATAAACCCAAACATGTGAATGGTCACACCACGTCTAATCTGGGCGGAAATGGAGTGGAAAGTCTCCCCAAGAACTTTGCACGTCAATCAAACCCATTTCAGTCCTTGTCTTAATAGATTTATCCCAAACTACTTGGGGAATTGGAAAGGCCCGCTAGGCATTATTGATTATGAGCTCTTCAAGGAAGATATCTGTCCTATTCATATCGCTGTCACTAATGAGAGTCACAACACCCTCTCCAGTCTAGCTACAGAGCTGGCTTAGGATAAGCATTTAGCAGTCTAATTGCTCGCCCGGGGCCAAAAGCTTCTTTCTCCACGTTCACAACACACACTTAGATTTACTCTTAACACAGGAGCAGAGGGCACCAGGCAGCACTGACTAGCACTCCTTTGTTTATTCATTTCTTTGTCCATCCTCCTCTCGTCCCCCCACCCCTAAACATCTCTCTCTCTCACACACACACACATACACACACCCCCGCCCTCCCTCCATAGTTACCTCTAACAACAGAGCGAGGCTAAGGCAGGGCAGGTGGATATAAACAACCTTCAGAGGCAAAAGGAGGGGACACCTCCCATCTCAGACACCCCAGCGCCAGAGAGGAGCCCGGAGCTGGCCAGAGCACCCCCAACCGAGAATCACCCCCTGTGGCCACATGTGCAACTTTGTCCAGGCTCTGACGTACCTTTAGGGCAGAGAGCCCCACAGCCCATGGTCCAGGGTGTCAGCCACAAGCATGGTACTTCTGCCCAGAGCTCACCACTCCCTGCGATGGCCCCAGCCCCTGCCGTCAGGCCAGTTTTCAGAGGTCTGGAGGTCTGCGGAGCTATAGGATCTTTCCAACGGTTTCCTGAGGAGAATGCTGCGGGCTGGATGCCACTCTCGGCTCGGTGCATCAGTCGAAAACAAGTGGCTGCCCATATAATTTAATATCATGCCACGGGAGACTCATGGACTTGCTGCAAAGCAAGCAGGATTCTGCCTCTTGCCTCTTGGCAACTGGAAATCCAGACGGCCTGCTTGTTTCGGCTCGGCCTGGCTCTGCACCTCCAGCCACCCGTCGGAGCTGCGTGCGGGCAGAGGCCAGGCTCCGCGTTTTCTTGAGGTCACCACTGTGGAGAAGGAAGCCTCATCTGGGGTGACCTGGAATTTCTTAGTCCAGCCACAGACTCCAGGTGAGAAGCCTCTCCTGAGGCAGAGGCAGGCTGGGGGTACAGCTGGGTGAGCCCAGGCCACCCTGGACACAGGGCAGCCATGCTGTGCCCTCAGCCTTTTCTCAATGGTTGTGGGGGAACTGTCCTTTCAGGAGAGGGAGCCTAAACTTGTAGTTAGATAAGGAAGGGGGGAGGGTACCTACATATTTCTTCTAAGCATGAACTTAGCATCTTGTGTTGAGAAGAAGAAGAAAACTCTTGAATTTGAGTATTGGTCACGTGGCCCTTTGAGTTGTTGGCTGGTTGGTCTAATGCAAAGAGCTGCTGGGGCGGGGGCAGGCCCCGGTGCTGTGCACGTGTGTCACTTACAGATGAAGCAGGGAGGCGCCCCAGCACTGGCACTGGGCTAAATGGATTCCCCAGATCCTGGGACCAGTTCATCTGTGCCCTGGCGGAGTTCTGCAGAGATAAGGGGCTGGTTCCCCAGATGCTGGATCCTGGGGGACTCGGCAGGGATGCCTATCACTGTGGTCAGTCCTCCAAGACCCTTGCCCCAGGGGGAGGGGAGAGACTCAGCAGGGAGACAGAGAGGGTCTTATGGAGCGTCCAGCCGAGGGAAAAGCCCTGGGCTGGATGGAGGTACCTCAGCCAGTCAAGCAGGGGATTCTTAACTTCCTGCTCCATTGGACCCCGAAGACCAAGGTATGGATCGTGCTGGGAGACAGTGTTGCAGCTGTGCTCAAGGATGCTCAAAACTCAGGAGGGCCAGATGCCTGAAAAAGGCTGCAGGTGCATTTTCCAAGGCAAGGTGCTTTGTGCTCCTAAATGAAGGGAGGGGAGTTAGGCTCGAGGAACTTGTCCAGACCCTCTTTTGTGGTCCCCTCTAGCAGACTGGTGACTCCAGACCGTGGAGGACATGTCATTTAGGGGGTCACAGGGAATAGGAGGCTATCTGGGGTACTTTCCCTCTTGGAAAAGAGTAATCCTCTAAGGTCCTACAGACCCTTTAAAAGCTCTGGAAAGAGAAATCCTGGGATGTAATTACCGTGCTACCCATAATCATTTAAAAAACGGGGACTTTTACAACCACCAGCTTTATGATTATCCTTTAAGAAGCACCATATTCTTCAAAGAGCTCAAACCCAAAAGCCATAAAGTATACAAATTTAGCTAACATTTTTGGATTCATAACGATCACGTGGCTGGCATTCGACTGACCTCGCACATATTATCTCATTTAGTCTATGGGGTAGAGAATTGGTAAAAGTGAATTTATGTCATACCTGCTGCCTAACACATTGGAGTATGTAAAAGAGAAGTCTAGAAATAGCACTGCAGAACCGGACTAAAAGGTTTTGATTCACAGCAAAGGAAATTTAATTAAAGCATGTAATGTCAATTACTGTCATTCATAATCATGTTATACCTCCCAAGAAATAATACAGATATAAAAGTCTAGAGTTACCTGCCTGTTTGATGTAAATAGGATAAAATTATCTAAGTTCTGAAAATATCCAGATATCAGAAGAGAAAACAAAACAAACAAAAAAAAGATTTCCACCTAGTGTCATGTGTCATCAAACTTCATTAGGAAGGGACATGAGTATCCAGCCACAAGAGAGCCCATCTCTCCTCTGAGAGCAGGTCATAACAATTTTCCAAGGTGCCTGGAAATCTGGGGTTTAATATGGTCATGGTTTTTTTTGGCTGCTATAAATACATGCTCCTGTTTGTTCTGACAAGGCCAGGAGAGGCCAGAGTGGTTGCTCTGAACCCATCTCCACCACTTTTAGGTCTTAACATGGTGATGAGGACCAGACCCTTTTGTAGGGGTAGCTTTGAATTCCAGTGGAGGCAGGAATCTCAAGAAAGCACCAGGGCAGAGAGCATCCGTGGGGCTCCTAACACGCCACCACTGCATTCCCTTGTCCTTCGATCACTAGTGGTAGATCCTGGGCTAAAGAGTGGGGTTACTCCAAGGAGCAAGAAAGCAATAAGGTCCCTGCATTCTTAGGGTCACAGTGCCGTGGTGGAGATGGGCACTAATTATAAAAATGTACAAATTCATAGTTAGAAGGCAAGCTCCACTGAGCCCCATTTTCTGCATATCTGAAGGGGGTATAATAGGATATCTATCCCAGGGGGTTGTGGCAAAGATGAAATGGGTCAAGACGTGCAAAGCCCTTGGCTTTATACATATTAAGACAAATTCCACTGCTACTACTAAGACTATTCTCATTCCTGAGTGGCCTCACCAGTTGCCTAGCTGTGTGACCTTGGGCCGGTTACCTAACGTCCTCATGTTTCACGTCTCCCAGCGGTAAAATGAAGCATCAGTAATTCCTAACAAAAAAGATTAAATGAGTTAATTTGTAGAAAATGTCCGGGAAATGCCTGACATGATAAGAGTTTGATAAATGTTAGTTGCTCGTGGTGACGTCAGCTCCTAACGTGCTTACAGTCTATTGCAGGATTTCTCAATAGAAGCACTACGGACGTTGTGGAACGTATAATTCTTTGTTTTGGGGGGCGGTCCTGTGCATTGTAGGGTGTTTAGAAATATCCTGGCCTCTACCTGCCAGATGCCAACAGTATCCCCCCACCCCTGCCCTAGTCGTGACAATCAAAAATGTCTCAAGACATTGCCTAATGCCACCGAAGAGGAAAAATCACCCCCACAGAGAACTACTGGTCCAGCTGGGACGTGTAATGGATCAGGAGGCAGGGAAACACTGAAGATCTAGAGTCTGTGGTCATGAGGAAAAAAACAACAGGAAGTCAATGAGGGAAGCTGTCCTCAGAAAGTCCGCGAAGGCAGCTTAGAAAAGAGGCCATAAATAGTGCTCCGTGACCATTTTGAATCTATGTTCCTTCTGATAAACACAAAATCACTTTATTGAGATTGGAGATTTCAGAACAAATTAAACATCATGACTAAACCCAAGTTAAAGCAACTATAATATACCAAAGATCATTTCCCATTATATACGGTTCCCTTCTTTCACCAAAGTCTTGCTAGAAGCTCTTGGCTAAGTGTCATCCTACACTGATTTAGACAAGCTGGGGAGGGAAGAAAGGGAAGGGGCCAGGGAAATGGAACCCTCAAGGTCACCCCTGAAGAACTTTGGAGCAATGATCTCTGACATCTGTGGAGGGGAGTCCAAATTTTAACCAGTGATCTGCCTCCAAAGAGGTACAATGTCTGGTCCACCTGGACTCCCAGCTGCTGCATCCCATCTCATTCCCATGACTGAGACCACCAGACCCTCCTCAGTAATTCACTCCTGCCTCAGTTTTCAGGCTCCAACTTGACCCGAGGCTGTCCTGGGCTCCACAGCACCATCCTTTGACCCCAATACAGTGCTTCATTCCAATACTAAAGGCAGTAGCATTGCAAGATCTTATGGTTGACCTCCCGCCTTGATCCCTGTCCCAGAATCTGCTTAGCACACTGCCCCAAGCCCTGCCCAAGTACCCCCACCTAGAGTCAGGCTGCCATCTGCTTTTCCACCCATCTGAACATCTTCCCTTCAACTCCTGCTGCTGGACTCAGTCTACCCATTGGGAGAGCCTACTGTTTCACTGTGGACCCTTCACTGATGCCGCTATGCTGGGGTGGTGCTCAGAGATCGCTGTACCCCGAGGTGGCCAGACTGTATCTTCACTGTGAGCATGTGGACCAGCAATCCGAGTGCAATCCTAGCACCGAGGAAAGAGTCAGATCCATGTCCCGTCCCTCCCTGCCTTTCCTATTCTGTTGCTGGCAGCTGCCTATGCCCCTGTATGCCCAACAGAATCACATTCTCTATGTCTGGTTATCACTGTCCTGTGGTAGATGAATCAGACGGTAGCTCTGCCCAAGTGACTCAGGGAAGATGTGGACACGTGATGAACCGAGCTCCTCCCATTTGCTACGCACCCTATCAGGTGAGGGGAGGAGAGGAAGACGGATACTTACCCAGTTTTATTCTGCGCTATGCATTCATTTATGTGCTTTACATACAACTACTTAATTTTAACTCCCAAGTGTCCTAAGAGGTAGACGTTGTCAAGAACGTGTTCAATATGAGGAAGAGGCAGTAAGGCACCTGAAACGCGGTCCTGCTGAATTCAAAACTCTTGCCCGTTCCCTAACAACCAGGCCAGTATGGCCTTTGGGACGCATACCTGGAATTCTACAGGGTTTCTATTTTCTCTTTCTTTCACCTTTTATTTATTTACTTATTTTAAAGCTTTTATTTATTGAGAGGGAGAAAGAGATAGCAAGAGAGAGCATGAGTGGCTGGAGAGGGAGAAGCAGGCCCTCCACTGAGCAGGGAGCCTGATACAGGACTCGATCACCAGACCCTGGGATCATGACCTGAGCCGAATGGCAGATGCTTAACCGACTGAGCCACCCAGGCACCCCTCTTTCACCTTTTACAAATTTTCTTAATATACATGGGATCCACTCTCAGACACAGCAACTGAACTCAGAGCACTCACACCACCTGTCCTCAGGATCCTCCCTCAGATTTGCTTCTGCTGTGAACATTCAGGTGCCAAGCACTTTATTCAAGGTCACAGAGAAAATGAGCTGCGGAATTCCACACTCTCAAGGGGTCTGCATATAAGTACTTAACGTCGACAGAAGTCGCTGCCCCAATGACAAGCTACCTGTGGACCTGGATTTCCCAGTGGAAATCAGTGCACCCCAACAGATGCAGACCTTGGAGTTCAGCAGTATGCTCTGGACTTTCTCTTCCTGTTGGGGACGAGAGGCATGCCAGAGACCGCAGAGTCGGTCATGCGCCGGCCGCCTGTTCATAGGAGGCACACGGGGTTTGGTAGCTGCGAGTTTCATATTTGCACAATGAACCCTCCCCCGTCCCTTCTCCTTTTAACAGGTTAGCATTTAAGGCGTTTAAAATACCCCCAAAATAGACACTAGAGATGACATTGGCTTTTCCCCTCAGCGGGGGTAACTCGATTGATCTTTATGCGGATGGACTTGGTAAGATTTTATGGTTGAGTACGTACTGCTACATTTAAGGACTTGAGAAACACACAGAAGGAAGCTCACCACCTGTTAGCACCAGGCACCTGGGCATTCATCGGTCACACTCAGGACACAAGGAACAGAGACAGAGGACAGAGGGTTCTGCAGACGAAGGATACAGCACCACACTGGAAGCAGCCCCCCATCCCCATCCATTCATCTCCTGAATGGAGATCTATCTAAAGAAGCAGCCAGCATTGACCCCGGAGACCATCTACGGAAGACCAGAGTCAGAGCCCTGTTCGGACTCTTCTTATTTTTGTGGAAAATCTGGCTCCATTTAGACTGTCTACACCCACAATAATGCAGCAATCTGCCAGACACCACAGAATACACTTTTACTATAGGAAACCAAGGACTAGACAATTTGAATTTTTATCGGATCCTTATTCTTAGACAAAACTAGCTTTCACATGATCACAATCGGTACTGCCATAGTTTCACTGTATTTTTTCACTTAACACTTTAAATATACTTTAAAATTTCAACTTTAAAATATATCTGTCCTCATCACAAAGTGAACATATTTGGACTTTAATGATAAAATATTTTATTTATCCTAGACTATTATATTTAATCATTATACAATTGTTGGCAATTTAGGATGTTTTGCTATACATACATATATATGTGTATATATATATACACACACACACACACACACACATATACACACACACACACACATATATCACAAAATTGTGGGTGATTTGGGTTGTTCTGGTCTAGATTAAACATATATATCTATATATTTATATATATTATATATATTTATATCCGTTTATTTAACTTATATTAAAATAAATATTTATTTAACTAACTAACCAACATTGTCTCCTTAGGACATAGTTCCAAAAACAGATTTATTGAGTTAGGGTGGGGGACTGTTTTTGTGATCTGTGTTCCATATCATCACACTGTTATCTAGGAGGACAAAGGAAAGGGAACTTAAAATGCCTTCTGCAAAGCATGTCTCTACAAAGCCCTGCCCATGATCTATTTGATAGCTTTTATTTATTTTTGATAATGTGATAGGTGTGATACGGTAACTCAAAGCTGTGTTAACCTGATTTATTAAAATCCCTCCCTGGGATTTGCTTGCAGTGAAGATTCCGCTTGTGTGAATCGTCTACTCCTGGCTTTAACCATCTGTCCAGTGACGTCTTGATGGTGCCCCGTAAGCTTAACATAAAACTCCAAAGCGCCTGGGTATTAAGATTTTAGCTGTTATATTTACTGCAACTATTTCCCCAATCTGTTGCTTCACTTCTCATCTCTTAGTTTTGTTGATTTTTGTTGTACCAAAAAAAAAAAAAAAGGTGTTTTCTTTTTTCAATGTAACTGAACCCATCAAACTTGTCACCGATAATTTCTTCAACTGCTTCAATAGTCAGAAAATTGTCTTTTCTCAACAATTGGGATAAGTATACCATTAAAAAGGAAAATAGTTCTTAGCTTTTTAAACCATCTGGCATTTGTTGTGGTATAAGGATACAGTGACCATATTTTCTGAATCAGAAATTGGAGCATGTGATCTGACAAGTGCTAGTATTCTTATGGGCAAAATGGGACAGAATATTTGAAATTGAGACTGTCCTAGAAAATGGAGGACATATGGCCCCCGTATGTATGGAGCAACCTGTTACTTTTAAGGTGCTAAGCCAGGCCCTCTCTCCTCAGCTCCTGTCAACTCTAGCAACAGATATTTTTCACTCGAGGCTCACCTTACCTGAGTCCTGAGCCCAGCCTTACTAGGGGCTGGCAGGATGTCAGTAGGGTCCGTTCCACCAGAAAAAAGGATCCAGAATTAGTTATGTTTCTAACCTCTGCTGTTGCCCCTCTAGATCCTTCTCTTCATTCCTCCCCCTGCTTCCTGTGCACGAGGAGCTTCATGAATGGGCACGCTGGCCTTCTGCCTTCAGCTGAAGTCAGATCCATGGGAAGGGCCCCAAGAAGACCAGGAGAGAGAGAGAGGATCTTGAGGTATTTATTTCCTGATTCCTGATTCTTGCTGTGGAGTCACCACGACCCAAGGACACATGCTCTTTCTGCTGGGTGGCCCCCCTCATTCTGTTTGTCCTGTCTGTGGATTTCGGTACCCACTCAGGCCTGGATAGCTCTGCTGGACCCTTTCATGGTGGAAAGGTTCTCTCAGTTACCCCCCCCCCACTGACTACAGGATGCCTCCGCCGTGGACAGGCCACCGGCACTGCAGCCCAGCCGCTCACACCATCTTGCAGTCCTAATGCTGCCATTCTGGTTGTACGCGGTCTCAGCTGCTTTCCCTTCCCCCAGGCCAAGGTCTTGGAATGCCTCAAGGTTCACCTATGCTGGCAACAGCCAGTGACTTCTTCCTTCAGGAACAACCCAAATGCCAGAAACTATACAATGCCTTCGGGACACTCCGGACTGAGTGTCATTATACATAAAGATGGGATCAGTCATCTGATGACTGGCTGATCCCATCAGCCAGCACTGGCTGATAATTATTAGCACTTCCTCTTCCTGGTCCCCTACACCTTCATCAGTGGAGTCTCCTTTCATCTTGGCCCTTGAACTTGGGCTCACGGTGCTATCTGGAATACCTTGCCATGCCTCCTTTTTCTGCTCACCCACCTTTAACCACAGCACTGCCTGATGCCCTACTGCGCATTCCCACTGACAACCTGGATTCCACTTCTGCCAAGTCCATAGCACTTGGGGGGCAACCCCGATACACCCACTTTCCAGGGAAACTACGAGCACAGAGAAGTCCAGGAGCAGGAGGGTCAAACATGCCTCCCGACAGCTGGCCCACGGGGCTGGAAGTGACAAACCCTGCGTTAGCTTGACGAGCGCCCATGAAGCCAGGCTCGGGACCATCAGACAAGGCTGAAAAGGACGAGGCCAACGGGAATTCGATCAGAGACAGTAACCTGGGGCAGAGACAACAGGCAAATGGTGATCCATGTGCATGAGAAGATTTGGTAAGGCTCTGAAGGAGACGCAGGGCTCAAGCTACAACTTGAAGGTAGAGGAGAGGAAGCATGTCTGGCAGCAAGATCTTCGGGACAGAAATCAGCAGCCATGGTGACTGTATTAAATCACTGTTGGCTGAGGGCACGGGTGGCGGGGGGCGGGGAGGTAAGATTGCACTACACCTGCTCCTCTATGACAGCTGCATCCCTGATTCCCTGGGGCCCAGAACAGGGCTGAGCAAGGGCGGCATCAATACATGCTATTTGAATAAAGAAATGAACAAATGCCTTAACCCTATTATGGCCAAAAGAAACACGGACCACTTGGATACAACCATCCAATGGCTATGGAAACTACCTTTATTTCATGCAGGGACCATGACACCTCCAAGGTGGGTTCTTGTCCCCTCGGGTCCTCACACTTGAGCTTGGCCTCTGGTTTCTCGGGAAGCCCCGTGAGGAGCTCCGAAGAGCTCAGGTGGCAGGCTGCACCACTGAGAACTCTAACCCGCAACGCTATGCACATCTGAGCCTTGTGGGCTTTCTGTCTTGGGCCTGAGGCTTCTATCTGCACAGTGGCCAGCCCCTCCTCCCTTTCTAAGCAGTTTCAAGCTCCTAAAACACTATGTTTTCCCCTGCATTTCCTATACCTGTCTGGGGCTCCATGTACCTTTTCTTCAGACACTGACCATCCACCATCCCGATTAAGAGTCTCAACGTCTTCTTATTCATAGCACTAATAGAGTCCAACAGCTTATGTTTGCCTGATGGTTTACAAAGCTTGCCCACACGTTTTACTGAATTCTATAACCCTGCTAACCAGGTATCATGATCACCAATTGGCACTGAGACTCAACTGTGTCGGGTCGCCTGGCAGTAGCCCCCGGCACTACCCGAGGTCTAGGACTCCTTATCTTCATTCACGGTTGCTGCCTCTTTATTTCTTCTGACTCACTCTACAGATAGGGCCAAGCAGAACTGATGCCCTCCTGTCTCTGTCATTGAGCCGGCCCATGCAGCACATGAGGGCACCACTAGCCTACAGGGGTAAGTCTCCTTCCAGCTCTGAGGCTCTCTAGGATTTGATAATCTCACAACCCTTCAACCTGCTGGCAATTTTCACAAAGTAAGCTTTCCCCCCCGTGACTCCCCCACCTCCATTTACCACATGCTGTTTGATGCTCAGCTACTACTCTCCGTTGTTTGAAGTTAGGCAGTGAACTGGAGAGCCATTGCCCATCTCCGAGTTCCTACCATGTTCCGGAAAACGTGTGTCACATCGCACAAATGGAGGAGCTAACAGCAGCAGAGGAAAAATCACCAAAATGTAACTGTTTTGTTTCCTCCTGCCTCCCCCAGTGGATTGGGTCAGTGACCTCTCTCTGAGTCACAAAAGGCTTTCAAACTTGTTCTGATTTACATCTACAGAAAACAGAGTTTATGTCTTGTCTTTTTCTTAAAAAATTTTTTTCTCATTCCCAAACCACAATTTATTTCCTTCTATATGGAATTTCTTGATAATACCTCAGGACAAAAATATACATTCATAATAGCTTTTCAGCTTTGTGGTGCAGGATTAACCAAAACCACTCATTTCAACAAGAGGCTGGAGGCTTTCAGCCAATTACCTTCAGAATGCATTCTGTGAGATTTAGCTGGGCGGTCCTCTCCTCATCAATTAAGTCATGGGAAAAGGCTCGGGATCACCATGATCTCACTTGGACAGTGAGCTGCAAGGAAAAGCATTTAAAAAAAAAAAAAAAGTTTTCTACCAGAGTTTGGAGGCAAGGAGCTATTTTCATTATTTTTGGCATCTGAAGTACGGCAGATGGTCTAATCTTTTACATCTCTATATTCTGAACTCTATTCCAGAGGAAAAATAAAGAACCACAGTTTAGCAGAGGTCAGGAAGACATGTTTGTAACTGCAACCCCCATCTTCACTCCCCAAGACTAGGCCCCTGTGGACTATGGCCATTGCTCTTTGGTTGCAAATTACAGACACCCACCCCCCAACACACACACACATTTTATCCCCTCTTCAAGTTAATTAATTAAAGGAGATTAAAAAAATAAATACTATAGTAGGCAGAAGGCTAAAATGGTCCCTTAAGATTCTCCATCCTAATGCTAGGACTGTAAGTATGAGGAGATGTTATGCTCTGATAATGTTAGATTACACGGCAAAAGGAATTTTGCGGATGTAATTAAGTTCCCAGTTAGTGCTGTTTGAGTCAATCAATAGATTATCCAGGCAAGCCTAGAGCCTAACCTAGTCACACAAACCCTGTAAGATGATGGAATTTTCTCCTGCTGGTAGCAGAAGAGGAAGTCAGAGAGCTGTGGGAGTGATTTGATGTGGAGGGAGCCACAGGGCAAGTTGCTGAGAGGGGCCTCTTGGAGCTCAGAGCAGCCCCTGCCAGAAGCCAACCAGGAAATAGGGACTCCGTCCTACAACTGCAAAGAACTGAAGATTGCCAACAAGCTGAAAGGAGTCTGGAAGTGAATTCTTCCCCAGGGCCTCCAGATAAGAGGCCAGTCTGGCCAATACCTTAATTTCAGTCTTGTGAGACCCTGAGCAGAGAACCCAGCCCACCCGGACTTCTGACCTACAGGACCGTGAGAGAATAAACGGGTGTGGCCCGAAGCTGTAAAATTTGTGAATTTGTCCTGCAGGAAGAGAAAACCAATACACAGCCTCAGACAAGTCAGTGAGGAAACAAATACAAGTACCGTTGGGACACAACAGAAAAGAGAGAAGACCCCCAGCCAGCAAAACCTTCTCTTCTTCTTTTAAGGACACCTGGGCTCTCTGCCCTTGGCTTCTCTCTCTCTTTTTTTTTTTTTTTTAAAGACTTTATGTATTTATTTTGGGTAGGTGGAGAGAGAGAGAGAATGCACATGCACGCGCGCGCGCGCACACACACACACACACACACACACACACGTGAGCATGGGGAGGGACAGAGAGAAGGAGAGAGAGAATCTAAAGTAGATTCCCTGCTGACCACACAGCCCAGCTTGGGGTTTGATCCCAGGACTATGAGATCATGACCTGAGCCAAAAGCAAGAGTCAGATGCTTAAACAACGGAGCCACCCAGGTGCCCCAGCTCAGCTTCTCTCTTGATCTTGACCAGCTGCCAGTGCTTACACATGATGAACATGGCTGTCAGCCCCAAGCCTGACTGACCCCACATGGCCAGAACCTATCAGTAACCAGGAAAGTCACTTGTGTCCTTCGTTCAGTTTCCTGAGGAAGAAGCTGGTCCCTGGTCATTCATTCATCCAGCAAGTAATAACTGAGCACCTACAACATAGGAAGGATCATTCTAGGCGCTGTGGGGACGCAACAATGAACCAGATCAATAGCTCACAGAGAGTTCATGTTCTAGTGAAGGGGGGAGACGACGAAAAGGCAAGCCAACACACACGTTATGCCAGCAAGGATAGGTTACGGAGGAAAACAGAGCAGGGCAATGGCATGAAGAGAAACAGGAAGTGCTGTCTGTAAACAGGTAGTAAGGCCTGGTGGGAAGTGGGGCTGGGGGGAGGTGGCATTTGAACAGATTTGAGTGAAAGAGCAGGATATGCAAATACACGGTGGAGGAACATTCGGGAAGAGGAAACAGAAAGTGAAAAAAGCTATGGGGTGGAAACGGACTTGCACGCGTAAAGGGCAAGGAGGCCTGTCGATCTGGCATGGAGGAAGCCAGGGGAAATGACAGGAAATGGTGGGAGAGACCGCACGGGCCAGCACAAGGAGGGTCTAGAGTCTGTGAAATGGACCTTGGAAAACCACTAGAGTTGACGGGGACTGGCCACTCTCGGGTCAGGAACCCAAACAATGTCTAAAGCATGGCCTCTCACGCCCGCTCCTTCAGCTGGGCCTCTGGGTGCCGCCATCCCCAAAGGCGGCGAGTCAGGTGGACTCAGCCTTCATGCCCCCAGTATAGCTAAGACCAACCCTGGTTAATCCAGTCATGTTTCAACCACTTCGTATAGGGGGAGGCTGAGGACCAAATGAAGAAGTCCACAGGCAGTAATGATAAATGCAGTAAAGTCCGTGTGGAAAGGCTGCTCCCGACAGACAGCTGGGCCCTCCTCCCCTCTCTCCTGCCATGTAGTTCTGAAGAAGAATCAGCAGAGTGGCCCATTCCCCATGCATCCTTATGTCCCAGGAGAGGAAAGTGCATTAGGACACATTCAGCTCAGAAATCAGTAGTTACTCTTCATACAGTCCCCCTGGGACCAGAACTAGTGGGTGTCTCTTCTGCCACAGACTCACACCTGTCCACCCTCTGTCCTAAACACAGTCTGACCCACACAGCCCCTCTCTTTCCTTGGTCGTGAGGCTCTCCCGGAGTCATGAGCCACTAGGGCTCCACCATGCCTACCCCAGCTGCATTCTTCCTCAACTGTCCTGTGAATGGGCCGAGCCAACCCCTAACTTCGAACTGCCACTTCTCTCCCTTTTCTTCCCATCCTGGTCCATGTTTTCCTAGAACAGATCCCACAAACATTCACGGAGAACCAGCCTCCTGACACTGTACAAGGTAGGAAGGATTCAAGCTCTGCGTTCAGAATCTGATTCTGCCACTGACCAGCTGCCGTCTTCGGGGCAAATACCTCCATCTTCTCAGCCTCTTTGACAAAATGCAGATACCCACCTCGAAAGGTTATTCAGGGATCAGGGATAATGGAAGTGAAGTCTGTGGAATGAAGCTGGACACAGAGTAGGCACTTAGTGGACACCTGCTGAACAGGTGAATAAATTCATGAATGGGAAAGTCTGAAGTCTCTCTGATGATTGGATACCGAGGAAGAAACTAGAAACTAGAATGAATGCTCCAGCAGAAGTACAAGGTCAAAGAGTGAATGGGAAGCAGAGACCATGCTGCTGTCCTCCCCTCTTTTCTTCCCTTTGCCTTCCCAGCAGGCATTTCCTACATAGGCTGCCCCAATTCGCTTCTGGGGTTCAGCTTCCACGTCTTCTCTACACGTTCTACACACAGCAGCTGAATGTCTCCTCCTTCCCGAAGGATCTTGGATGCCAAGCATGGCCCTGATGCTCCTTTATCTATAAAATACATCTACCATGCTCTAGATCCACCATCCAAGACTACTCTTTCAATTCCGTTGGATTCATGAGAGCAAACCTTCACTGAGCACCTACTGTATGCAAGGCAATGTAGATAGAGAGATGAAAAGGCCATGGTTTCCAAACAGAGCTCAGATTCTAGTGGGGGAACCCACCAAGATGGTCGGTTCCTACAGTAGCCTGATGTCCACGGGGCAGTGGCAGCCTGAGGGCTGATTAGTCTCTGATGAGGCCTGGGGGTATGGCGGGAGGTTGGGGAGAGAAGGCTTCTTGGAGGGAAGGGCCCAGGAGTTGACCTTTGAGAATGTATAGGCTCTTGCCTGGCAGAGGAGGGGAGAGGACATCCTTCCTCTACCTCACTTCTTCCTTCCCAGGGACCTTTTACCTTTCTTATTCCTCTAGAAGAGGGTGGATCAAGCAATCTGAAGAAAAGGACCAGTTTCTTTCTTTTCTTCTCTTTTTTTAATTTCCACATCATTGGAAGCTGATATTTTGCAATATATGATAAAATAAGTTACCAAAAAATGTTGAAATAACAAAGCACACACAAACACAAGCACATGGACTGCATGCCCAGATGCTGCCACAATGTCAAATTGCCATGGAAGGTTCTATGGTGGGGGCAGTGGCATGATGGTGAGAATATGCTTAATGCCACTAAATGCACTTAAAAAATGGCCAAAATGGTAAGATTTAGGTTGCTCTATTTTATGACACAAAAAAGTTTTGCTTTCATTTTCATTACATCCCAGTGGAAACTCTGGAGTTTTAGAGTCTTTTTTTTTTTTTTTTTTTTGCTTTCAATTGTGTAAACTACAATTTTTAAGGGGAAATATATATTTGGTCTTCATGATCCCCCATCTCTGGCACAGAGCTCCTAAACTCTTGGAATTTCCTAGGTGATAAGAGCAAAGTTCTGATAGCAAAACAAGCCCCTTTCAACCACACTTGAATTGATGTTAATCAAGGGGCTTTTGGAAAGCCCCAGGGATGGGGACTGGGTTCCCTGGGGAACCAACCTTGTTAGAGGTTGACACTTAACCCCACCCCATGACCTCTGGGAGTGCAAAGAAGCTGGATATTGAATCAATCACCAGTGGTCAATGATTTAATCAATTGTGCCCATGTAATAAAACCTCCAAAAGCCTCCCCCCCCAACACACACACACACACACACACACACACACACACACACACGAGACAGGGTTCAGAGAGCTCCTGGCTGGTAATAGCAGGGAGGTACTGGGAGAGTGGTGTGCCAGAGAGGGCATGGAAGCTCTGGGCCCCTTCCCCACAGCTTGCCTTATGCCTCTCTTTCATCTGGCTGGTCCTGGGCTATATTTTCTTTTTTTCTTAAGATTTTATTCATTTGAGAGAGAGAGAGCATAAGCAGGGGGCAGGAGGGGCAGAGGCAGAGGGGGAAGCAGACTCTCCCCTGACCAGGGAGCCTGACACAGGGCTGGATCCTAGGACTCCAGGATCATGACCTGAGCCCGGGGTAGCTGCTCAACTGACTGAACCACTCAGTGCCCCCTGCCCCACCCCGGTTATATTCTTAATAAACCAGTAATCTAGTAAGTAAACTCCTTTTCTGATTTCTGTGAGCCACCCTAACAATTAACTGAACTTGAGGAAGGGACTGTGGGAGCCTTCAACCTATATAGTCGGACAGTCAGAAACACAGGTGTTATCTAAAGGAGGGACGGAGGGTGGGGAACAGTCTTGTAGGACTTTTCCTTCCCAACCTAGACCTGTATGTCTTCAAATCAGGTCCCGATTCCTTCAAACAGTCTGTCCAATGCCTCCCTGGCTCCATCCTTCCAGTCCAAAATGTCTTCTAAATACGGAAGCTAAACAAATCTTCCGAAAACAGTTTCATCATATTCTCACTCAAAAATATTCAGCAGCTCCCTGGGGCCTCTGGCATCGATTTTAATTCTCCCACCTAAGTTTAGCAGAAGCCTCTGACTATATCACTCATTACCTGCTTTGCGCGAACATGACATTTCTGTTCCAGGCAGTCAAAGATCCTCCCAGGCCACTTGCCCCATCTGCTCTGGCCCACACTTATCTCTCCATCTTCGGAACTCCTGCCGTCCACCATCAATGAAACCCGGGTGAGAGATGGTTACTGAACACAGAGAGGAAGGGAACAGGCTCTAGCCGCACGGTGTGTGGTTTCAATCAGTCTGAGAGCAGGGACCACTTCTGCTCATGCTCTCCACTGACTCCTGAACCTAGTGTCATAAAAGAGGGATTAAGTGATTTTTGAAGGGCTGCCTTGGTTACAGGTTTATGGTTAGCCTAAAAGCATATGCCTCTATCAGCTCAATCAACCCACTGAACTGAGTCTAGCGAATCATAGTATCTTCCTAAGATGTGCAGGATCCCTAACCCCGGGAAGAGGAAGATAAAGCTATCTGCTTTGCCAGTGAAAATGCGGGGGTACAGCCCAGACAGAAGTCAATTGCCCAAGGTCACACAACCGGTAAGAGGAGAGCACGATCTGAAACATAATGTCTAAGTCCAAACTCCCCGTTTCCACTACACACCCCAACTTTTGAAATGGCAACTCCTCTCCAGGTTCCAGGTACGTCCCATGCATTGCCCCTAATGGCCTGTGAGATTGTGAACACCCAACGCAGCACCTCAAACCCTCTGCTAATGCCACGGGCCTGCCCACCTGGAGCCAACAGGCCCTGACATGTGCTCTTACCGCCCAAATGAACACTTTACAGTCCCGGGCCTCATGCCCATGATCTCAGAAGCAGACTGCTAGGCACTAGCCAGTCATCTGGGTATTTCGTTTCCCATCTGTGTTTAATGAGAAGGATCTTTCCAGAAGTAGCCTTTGGTAGGGTCCAATCCCTTCATTTCTTCCCATGTTGCAGGTTGAGGGTCTTGGCCAGGGGGGGCGGGGGAAGCCGCAGAAGACAGGAACTAAGGAAATAACACTTTTCAGGAAGCAGAAAGAAAAGGGAGAGCCAGTGGGGAAAATGGAACAAGGATTCAGAGAGCGGGGAGCTGCGGGAGACACCTATCACAGCTGAGGAAGGAGGGCTAGGACACTCCAAGAAGCAGACGGTTGAAGAGAGACCCTGTGAGATGAAGAAAGAAAAATGGGAAATTGGAGGGTCACAGGTAACCTTCAGTGGAGCAATTCTGATGGCAGCAGAAGCCAGACGGCGGTGATGATGCGTTTCGGGAAACAAAAAAGCAGCACTACTGACAAGTGTGTCTGACATTGGATGAAGGAGGGAAGAGAAGGAACCCACTGACTGCGGAGCAGGGTCGGGGGTGGCACGGAGGGCTGGGGTAATGTCAGAAGCCGGGGGCTTGTCCCTAGTCATTTAGACAGATTAAGTGATTATCCCCAGCAGCTCTTAGCAGGCCCTCGGCAGGCTCAGGATAAAGGCGTGTGAATTGATTGAGGCTGGGGATTGCTCAGTTGGAGCAGAGAAAGAACAAGCCCAGTGGAGGTGGGGGCAGGGAAAGGGAGGATGCTGGAGAATGTGGCTAGAATCATCCACGACCCACCAGGCTGGGGTGAGAGTGGACCAAGGGTCTGGGAGACCAGACGGTCGGGAGCTAGAAGTCCTTATGTGGACGACAGGGCAGTCGAGGCGGTGACACAGAAGGCTACAGTCGGGGAAGGGAAGTTCAGAGGACAAGTGTTGGGGATTCCAAACAGGAGCCTGGCAGCAAAGCCATGTGCCGGCGTGGACAGCACAGTCATGGGAGCGGAGAAGATAGAGGAACGACATGGCTGGGGCACAGACCAGTAGGGCACTACCGAGTTCACCAGGGAGGAAGGAAGGAAGGAGTACGTGACAACACCTCGTGCCCAAGTCCTCGGTGAGTGCGACGCAGCCCCCAGGACTTTGTAACCGATGGGGGTGGGCTGATAGGCACCTTTTGGGTTTCCAAGGGGTCCTGGAGGACAGTGAATTGCAAGTGTGCACGGAAAACCAGAGAAGCCTGGGAAGAAAGCTGTGTCCTGGAGACCGGCCGGGGTTTCCAGGGAAAACAGGTGAGGAATGGGCTAAGGGGTTACAGGTGTCTGATGTTGGGGGGTTTCCTGACAGTAAAGCCAGGACTCCAGAGTGAGAGCCTGGTGGAAGAGTTGAGTAGAAGGGCCTGGCGGGAGACAGGGGGACGGAGACAGGGAGACTGAGCCGGATGGAAATGAGAAGAGAGAAAACACAAATGAGCAGCGGAGTGGGCCCCGTCTTGTGTCGGGCCCCACATAAAGGAAACACAAGCCAGTAGATCAGTCTGAGAAGTGGTGTCCATTTTCCAGAGGCCTCCTGCTCCCCGACTGGCTAATTCCGGCCCTCTCTGCCTTCAGACTTGCAAGAAATGAACGGGCTGGACCCTACCAAAGGCCATTTCTGGAAAGATCCTTCTCATTAAACACAGATGGGAAACGAAATACCCGGATGCCCCTGTCACCTGACTGGGTTCCAGCAAGTGCTACAGAGAAGGACGACGGGCAAAAGTCAACGTGGGCCTGGCAGTGGTACACACACCAGAGGTGCCAGGAGAGCGGGGAGTGAGCGAAAACAAAAGGACTTCATTAAACGTAGTTTATTACTTTGGTTGGAGAATATTCCTCTGAGGGTTTAAAAAGGCATAAATGCCTTTATAATCCTAAAAAGCACGCCGTAAAGGAAAGCGCAGGCCTGTCCCAACAAGCCCCCTCTCTGTGCCGGGCCCATTCTGGGTAGCCAGCTCGTGCATAAAGCTCACAAATACATTCTGGGGAATAACGAGGGTCTAGTTCTAATTAATCTGGCCCAGCCCGCAGCTGAGACAGCAATCGAAGCAACGGGAATGTAGAATTTACCCGCGCTCCTCCGGCCACACAGCGCCCCTTGCTCCCCTCCCGCAGGGAACGTGGGCCTACAGAAGGGCCCCCTGGCAGCGTGGTGGCCTTGCCCCCTGCCTTTCAAAACAGGATGAAAAAACTGCTTACGTGGCCTGATATTTTCACTGGAGGGCACTTGGAAAAATCAGAATTTGAGAGTGGCCTGCACACGAGTCTCGAGGCCAAGCGTGGCTTTATGGAAACCGCAGAGCAGAGGGCTGACGGTGCTCAGACCCGCGCACCACCGAGGTAAGGCAAGCTAGCTTTCCGCCTGCCTCCCATTTCTCTCTTTATTTTTATCTGCGGGATCAGGAGTGTTGGAGAGAAAAGAGGAGGCCTGGTAACAACAGCTTCCCCGTCATTCTTGGTTACTTACATCTGTGGTCAATTTTCCACACTTTATTCCATAAAAGGTAAACGAGGCACCGTGCTTGCAACACGATAATCTAAACAATATGAACCATGTTACTGTTCAAGACCATCTGGTTGATCACACTCAGCCCCAGACTTTTAACTCCTTGAGGTAAGAAAGATGCCAAGCCCGCAGTGGCCAGGCCCTCCTCTGGTCTTTTCCTCCAGAAATCTTTTCCTCCCTCCTCAAGTCAATTAAAACAAGGATCACTACGGTCTCTGCCAGCCCTAATATTCTAGGCTGGCTGCCGGTGAAACTCTGTGTGCTTTGTGAATGAGCAACTCGCAAAAGGCTTCTACCAAATGCCTCTTCTCTTTCTCTTTAAAAGGAAACATTAAAAGCTTAAAAAAAAAAAAAAAAAAAAGCCCAACGCACAACCCAAACTAAAACACTCTCTCAAGTGCTGGGGTTGTTTCTTTCATTTCTGACTCTGCTACTTAAAGCCGAGGGATCATTTACATAATTTTAATTTTAAAAAGCAACTGACACCAGTGAAGACACAGTAAAGCCCATGCTTTGCTTTTATTTGGGCTTACACATTCTCTGGCCATCTGTTATTCAAGAAAGTTGCAAACTCAAATAAGAGATGGGAAAAAATTGGAAATCAGATGGTGTTTTTCATCCTTTGGGTGGGGAGCTAATGATAAAAGATTCCGGGAAAGTTTCAAATGGGTAAGGTCATCACAAAAATGAGACTTGGCCTCCCTCGTAAGGTGCAGCTTTTCCACCTGCAGAAGGAATTCAGCATTTGACCCAGAGGTTCAAGGGCATTTTATTCTTCAAGTGGGTCATTAAGAACTCTAGCTTTCCCTAGCAACCTCGAAGCGAATTAAAGCCATCAAAACAATTCCATTTAATACACCTTTTCATATTTTAAACCCTGCCTTGCCGTATTCCAGCAGGGAAGCAAGAGAGCTCTCATTTCTGACCACGATCTCCTTTGTATGTAGCCACAGATCAGACCTAAGCAGTCAGCTTTCTGGAAAAAGCTCTTCTCAGAGGTCAGGATAGAAGACAAGCTCAAACACAATGGCTATGCCAGGCTTCAACACTAAGGTCTAAAACAAACAGTGCTAGAACTACTACGAATTCCCTCTTCAAAGAACATTCTGGAAAATCTTGATATGAACAGAAGAAGATGTAAAAGCCCAAGGGATGACCAGTTGGCAAAACATACATAGGAGAGAAGGTGGCTCTTAGTGTGTCAAACCACTTTCCATCTCATGGCCAGGATGAAGCTTTTTTTCTTTTTTTTTTTTGCTTTGTTCTGTGGACCTGTGCAACCATGTGCAACAGCCCTCCTTCCTCCCATCCACCTTGCAGGCTGTCTCCGGACGCAGGGTACTGAGCTGAAGGAGTTAACAGTCACCCAGACAGCGCTTGGGAGACAAGGTTTCATATCCCATGATCATAAATCTCTTTCAAGGCAAGTTGGAATCAGAACTCAATTCTACAACAGCTCCTAAAATTCAGCATTCATCTTCAATTAGATCAAGTGACATTCACATCTATTTATACTCTCTTCATTTCCCCACACATTTATCTCTTGAAATGACAACTGGAAAACACTCCTGTCCTAAACATGCACATTATTTAAAAAAAAAAAAAAAAAGTTGCTGAACGAGATTGAATAATTAGTCAATAGGCCTCTTCTTGGAATTCACTTCTAATGTAAATTCTTAAACATCTGTGAGCAACGTTTTTAAGGCAACAGGCAAAAAAGAGAATGAGGAGGAAAAAAAAAAGACCCACGATCTAATTACTTGACTTCAGTAGTAATTCCACAACCCAAAGTAAAGTAGGAAACATTTCATTGCAGCGCAAAAACGATTTTATTATGATTGGATATTGATCACACTACAGTTACTTCGCAGAAT
Organism: Lontra canadensis; assembly: GCF_010015895.1. Classification (NCBI taxonomy): domain Eukaryota; kingdom Metazoa; phylum Chordata; class Mammalia; order Carnivora; family Mustelidae; genus Lontra; species Lontra canadensis. The sequence goes on along the minus strand of NW_022631001.1, from coordinate 35,357,393 downwards.
CCTTTCCCTTCCCACTCTTTTATGATTTTGGTCAAAAGGCAGGAAACCCCGACGGCAGCTAGTCCCCAGACCTCTGTGAGGGTCAGGGCTGTAACCAGAACAGGGTAAGTTGGGAATTCCCAACAACTAATTCCCAACTGGGTTTGGATGAGCACTCGGGTTCGGAACCCACAGCAGAAGAGGAGGAAAAGTCCCCGTGGGCAAGTGAGGCACGGTGACCGAGTGCTGATAGCAGAAAGTCACAAGAGTCAGGGAGGTCACTAGAGGGTGAGGTGGGGCACGGGGTGGCACAGGGTGTGAGGACACAGGCACAGTGAGGCCCAGGGGGACAGAGGTTCTAATGGGTGGGGCTGGGCATGTGCCATGCAAGTCAGAGCACCCAGGCTTTTAAAGGAACTGGGAAGTGGGGGGACCTAAGTGAAGCTACCTGCGAGCCCATCGTGAACTGGCGTGATCAGAATCACTGGATTCTGGACACACTTACTCTCCAACCTGCTAAGTTCTTCTCTAGTAAAAACAAAATGGGTCCCATAGCCAGGAGGTGGGCCTCAGCCTTCTGGCCGAGGTGGGGGCTGAGCACGCAGGGTATCCTGCGGCTCAAACCCTGTGACTGAGAGGATGCAGGCAGGGGCACAGTCCAAATACTTAACAATGGGCAGAATCCCAGCACTGTCCTCTCTGATGCAGACACAGGTCTGGAGGCACCTGCTGTCGCTGGACTGGGGGGTGGGGGAGGGGCAGCAGGGCCTGGGGGAGGGGTGAGGTCGCCTGCAGGAGGCTGGGGGTCACTGGTGCGGATGGGAGATCAGTTATCTACCAACCAGAACAAAAATAAACTTCCGGGAGCCAGCATGAGGAGTGGGGCAGACAGGTTATTCCCGCCTCCCACTTGGCTGCTTTTCCACATCTGTGTGAAAGGGATGTTGCTTAAGAAAGGGAAATAAGGCCGTGGGCGGAGCCAGGGGGAGCTTGTTTTGTCAAATTTCTCAATAAAAGTTTGCGTCTGTGATAGTAGGAATTGTGCCTCTCTGTTCTTGTGACGCAGCGGCTGAGAGCCAAGAAGGTCGTGAACTTCTCCAACCCGTCACGCAGGTTCGGGTTTCTTTCGGGAGGCAGGGCCGGAGGGAGCTTTTGAAGAACCCTAGCCCAAGTGCGCTGTTTGTAACTGTCCTTGGTCACAGCCACATAGGCCCTCCCTTCTTGTTTTTGTCTTTAAAGAAAGGTACCGTGGAGAGAAGCGCGAAATGTGCAGTTCTAGGGAATACATGGGTGGAAGTCACGAGAAGGGGGAGTCCTGAGGCTCGGCTGAGGCCTCAGACTCCGTGCAGCCCGCCTGGGGCCAGACCCGGGCAGGAAAGAAAGCCCCCCGCAGTGCGGCGTTCAGCGGGAGGCAGCCTGGGCCAAGGAGCCCGGTGTGTTTGGGAGGGGCAAGGTGAAGAAAGGAGGAGACACTCACCCTCTGTGGGAAGGAAGGCAACGGTATGTTAGAGCCAGATCCTACCAGCTCTCCGTTATTAAATTGTTAAGAATTCCTGGGGCCGGTTGTTAAAAACAGCCGTGATTAAAATCTACAAGGTAAACTTATAATTAAATACATTATGCTTAAAAACAGAAGTAATAAATACTCAGACTCATCACTTATTTTATCCATGCCCTTGAACTTGCTTACATGTAGGGTCTCTATATGGGAGAAATGCCACATAAGGGTGTGCTATTGTGTATCTCTCTCCAATTCCACGTTCAAGGGTCTCACAAAATTGGCCACCGTGGGGGTATGTGTGTCTTGGAAATCAGCAAACATTACAAGTCAGGGCTTGATTTCTTGTTTTGCCGATTATCCAGAGTTAAAAAAGTGATGGAAGAAATGTCAATAATGCCGATTAAACTGAGTCACATCGGTAGTCATTACATTGTTAATAGTGTTCTTTAAAAAAAAGAGAGAGAGAGAGAGAAAAGTGCTCTCCTAATATTTAAAAACTCTTATCTGATTCAGCAAAGATGTTCATGTCTCTGGTGAATGAGTAAGTTCTGACATACGTAATGCTGAAGGGAAACAGGTTTCAGTTTAATGAACATGCACAAGGGTGAAAAAGAGTTTAGCAGATCACATTATCAGATTTAGTAACAATGAGATGGATTGGGAAAGAGTTCATGGATTAGTATGAAATTCTACTGAAACGGTTGAATGGCACCCACAAGTCAGCTGTGGATACAAGAGCTGCATAAAAATCAACAAAAACATTCTGTGGCAACCAACTGGCTCACAGAGTTTACAAGGAAGTATTGGACATATTATTATTTGTGAATCTCGCGCTACAGATCCTTTATATAGAAAAATTTCAATTTATACATGCATTTACGCACATACTTTTTTTCCTGGAGAGCTTTTTTTTTTTTTTAAGATTTTATTTATTTATTTGTCAGAAAGAGAGAGAAAGCACACAAGCAGGCAGAGAGGCAGGCAGAGGCGGAGAAAGAGGCAGGCTCCCTGCTGAGCACGGAGCCCGATTCCGGACTCGATCCCAGGACCCTGGGATCATGACCTGAGCCGAAGGCAGCAGCTTAACCCACTGAGCCACCCAGGCATCCCAGGACCTTTTTTTCTAATTTTAACTTTTTTTTTTTTTTTAAAGATTTCACTTCTTTTTTTCTGACACAGAAAGAGGGATAGAGAGAGAGAGAGAGTGAGAGCACAAGTAGGCAGAGAGGCAGGCAGAGAGAGAGGGGGAAGCAGGCTCCCCGCCAAGCAGAGGGCCCCATGCAGGGCTCAATCCCAAGACCCTGAGATCATGATGTGAGCCCAAGGCAGAGGTGTAACCCACTGAGCCACCCAAGCACCCCTGGAGAGCTGACTTTTAAACATTTCCCAGCACCCAACTGAATGAGGGTGTCAGCAAACGCCTCCCCCCGCCTTGGGGAGAGGTTTTATTTTCTCCAATCCCACTGTCACCAGGTTAGAGGGTTAGCACTTTTCCCGAACGCTGAACATGATTCTGAATTAATACATGTCACACTCTCCCTACCAACCCACATAATTTACTCCTCCCCCAAATTCCTGAAGCTTCCTCTGTTTTTTAATTCACATGGCACTTCGCAAATGCTACCTCCCCACTGGCTTTTCAATTTACAACATTTTTTATTTATGCCCCCTCTGGTTTTAGGACAAAGGTCAGGCTCAGAGGCTTTTTGCCATGTCTTTTAAAGGTGCCTGCAGGGCCTAGGTGCTCAGAAATGTATTCATTCAATTAGTCAATAGGGCAACATATGCTCAGGGACTCTGACCTCTGCACTGGACACTTGGTCAAGCCAGAGATTTGGAAACACGTGACCAACTCGCCTGTCCTCGAGGATCTCACAGCCTCCTGACGATGACGGAAATGGTTATGTGAGGGTGGCCAGGCTTTGCTAAGGACCAAATACGCACCTGGCGCTGTATCTAGGACTTGGCATATAATGTCTGGGCCCACCATATTTGTGGACATGTGGCTAACTAGGCAAAGAAGTGAACTTGAGACTGAACCTTGGTCATCACAGCTCCTGGGACCCCGCTCTGTCCTGTCTTAGTAATGCCAAAGGTCCCCAAATGAGTGACTGGCCTAGTATTAGCACCTAGTTATCCAGCCCCTTGGTTTCTTTTGTCCTCCTGCTCACCTTACTAACTTTCCTTCCTTCCCTATGAGGGACTTTCTACGGAAAAGGAAACTGTGGTGACTTGAACCTGGTATACGCAAGCAGGACTGCTTTCCTAAGGTCTGTAACCTGGTCGTGCCTCACGTACACAGCCTGAGACCCCGTCCACCCGTGCTTACGTCTCTGCTCACCTTCCGTGCCGTCTGCAGATTTCCCAATGCCCTCACAGACAGCCCTTGGTACCACTGCAAAGGGTAGCTCACCCGCTAAAGGAGGTCACATAGGCGGGTCATGAGCCCTGTCCTAGATTGTCCATAGCTGGGGAGACCTCTCCCAGGAGGAGGGAGTACGGAAGAAGGCGGCCATGAGATGGGAATGGCCGTCACACGTGGCTACTCTCTCCCCCTCTTGTCACTCTTTGAGCTTCTGGGACACGTACCGAGACTGGACCCAGTCCTGGTCCCTGGAAATGAGCATCAGGCCTCCTCCCATCTCCACTGGGTAACCTGATGGAGTTGTACTTCTCGTCCCTGTCATTCATCCTTTTCTCAAGAGAGTACAGTTCACAACACGGTAGCTGTATTTGAGGTTTTCCCCTAAAACCTTCCAAGCCCAATTCACCCATAAATGTTTCACTCTGACTTCACTCAGCCCCCTAGGCGATCCCCATCAGTATCTAGAGAATTCTTATGCCTTCGTGCTCCAAGAGTTGCTTGTTGAAAATGTGTCTGGTGGGGAAGAAACCATTTCTAAAGCAGATTTCAACCCTTCCCTGCTCTCTTCAACAGAAAAGGCTCCACGGAACGTAACCTTTGCTTCTAGTACTGCGAGGCCATCTGTCCTACTAGTAATTGTTGATTTGGGCTAAAACAATCATGTGTTCATGGTGACAGTTTTGTTTTTCTGTTTTGGGGAGGGATTTGAACAGGGTCAGGAGGGACTGGTCAGACTTCAGCAGACAGGGAGAGGAGGGGAGGAGAGGAAAAAAGTGGGCGCCAGATCTCACATCTGATTCCACAGCACTAAACTGTGAACTGACTTCATTACCTCTTTACTCACTAGTTACCTATTTCAGCTTGGCAGGCTAATTTAGCAAGGAGTTATAAACAATATTCCACACAAATGACACATTACTTTTAGAATAATTGCATTTCCTTTCTCAGTTCTTGTTTTCTTTCCACTGTATCCATTAAGGAAAAGCTTGTTTTATTAGTCTGATTTGCATTTCATTTCTGAGCCTATTTTTATTTCCTTTTCATGCTGTGCTTTTGCTGATTACTTTCTTTTCTAAATTCCAAATTCTTTAAAATGAGACTTTACGGCTTTTTAAAAAGGTCTAAGTAAATCATACCTATTTATTCCCATGTATCATGTTTCCCTTTCTCCATCCTTGCCCCACCCCCCAAATATCGTTTTCTCTCCAGTTACAGAGCACCCCCTGGTCTAAGCTATGACCTCGCACCTGTACTGCTGAAGGAGACCCCGAATTTATCAGCCTGCTCCTACGTTGCCCAACTCCACAAGCCACACTGTGGTCAACTGATGTTGTGGCAAAGCCTCCCAGTGGTCAGAGCCTGGGTTCTGGAGAATCAAGACAACCTGGTTATATACTGGCCCCTTTACAAATACAGTGTGACTCCAGGCTAGTGGCTTAACATCTCTGGGCCTTGGTCTCCTCCACTGGAAATTTTTCTTATTACAAGTACCTACATCATACAGAGATTCTCTGTATTAAATAACATACGTATTTTGCTTGGGGCAATATTAGGTTCATATATTGGCTTAGAAAATTCTCTTAAAATGTACATCAGATTGCTTAAAGCCGGTTAAAAATCCAAATACCCAATCCAGCACCATAAGGGCACTTTGGATCTGGGCCTGCCTCAACCCATGTCAATTCCCCGCAACTTCTTTACACGCTCTACTCATACACTGGCCTTTGGTTGTTTCTCAAACCCACAGAGCTCTTTGATACCTCAGGGCCTTTGTACATGCTCTTCCCTCTACCTGGCTGGATCCCAGCAATTGTCCCTTAAGTTCCTTTGTTTTGTTTTTGTTTTTGGTTTTTTTTCAGAGTGATGTTAACCAGTCTCCAAGTTAATGCTGGTCCCCAAGCACAGCGCACTTTCATATTGGGGTTTTACTTTCTGGTGGCTCCCTCCCCCTTCTGTTTATCCTCCCCTATCAGTCCAAGTGCTCCCCACACCTCTGTACCTCTCCACTGACGATCTTCTGCCCCTGCAGAGATCCAGAAGTGTACAATCTTACATCTCAGACGGATTTCATGGGTGTTCAGAGTGCTCTGGAAGATATTTAGCTCCATTCAGGGGACTGGTTGAAATAGGGTCTCCTAAGACAATTATCATATGCTCTCCCTGATATGAGGAATTTGAAAGGCAGAGTGGGGGGTTTGGGGATAGGGAAGGGAAAAATGAAACAAGATGGGATCGGGAGGGAGAAAACCATAAGAGACTCTTAATCTCACAAAACAAACTGAGGGTTGCTGGGGGTGGAGGGGTAGGGATAGGGTGGCTGGGTTATGGACATTGGGAAAGGTATGTGCTATGGTGAGTGCTGTGAAATGTGTAAGCCTGACGATTCACCTGTACCCTGGGGCAAATAATACATTATATGTTAATTAAAAATTTAAAAAATTTAAAAAATATACCACAAAAACAAATAGGGTCTCCTACTCTTCCTCCATCTTGCCCCCTCCCCCCTTCATTCATATGAACGTAATGTAACACATCCTTCAGCTCTCACCTTAAATGTCACTTCCTTATCTGACTGAGGACCCGTCCAGCCAGCCAGGCAAACTCCATTCGCATCCTTCCCTTTCCTTTGTAGCATTTAGCACAGTTTCTTATGACATCTTTATTTGGTAGTTTACTTATTTAATACCAATCTCCCTTACTGGACAGTGGACACCATGAAACCAGAGGCCATGTTTATTTTGTTCAACCCTGTATCTCCCACCTGTGGCACATGGGAGGGCGGAACTCAGCAGTTACCTGTTGAGAGAGTAGCAACAAGTGGCTGAATTCAGTCGGGAAGATAACTATGGTCCTTTATGGAAACTCTTTTGCCTGTTTCTCCATACTAGTTATACTAGCTTACAAAAGTTACTAAAACCTGCCCATGGCCAGAGATTTTGCTGGTCTTGCTGGTAACGGAGTAAGAATCACTAATATATCAAGACACTTATTCAGCAAGTAGCTCTGAAAGTCTGCCATATGCTTAGCACGATATACTAGCCTGTGTCTGCTGAACAAAAGAAATGAGAGACCTGAAATCTACCGTCACTCCTGTCCCTACAGGGACCTTAGACACAGGAGAGGTACATAATAACACAGAAGATAATTAGATGATACGACAAGGCTGTGAATAGTTATTTGCCAAAAAGAATGACACACTCAAGAAATACATTAAGATGAGCGCAGAAAGAAATCACTGGAAAAATCACAAAGACAGGAACTTTGCCCCAGCGGCGGGGTGGAGGGAGCAGGGTAGGTCCTCAGGGTGAATGAGAGGCGAGGGCGAAAAGGGCATTCTCTGCAGGAGAAACTGGTGGCTGAGATGAGGGAACGTGGTCAATGTACTGGGGCATGTGTGAGAGGACGGATCCGGCGGTTCAAGCTGGGGAGTACAACATGGGGGGACTGAGGGGTGGCAGACAGCTTTGAAGAATCCTGTGAAGAGGGGATATGAAAAGCTGCATTCTTTTCAATAGCCAATATCATGTTTATCTTGTCATACAGCATTCTGCCCTTTGTTTCACAGGAGAGGTTTACATTGGATGGTGCTTACTGAACTAATTATGTTGAGTAAAAAAACCAAAAAGTTCTGTCCCCTCCATACAGTTCTGAAAGACGCCCCTAATGGGTTCTCCAGAGAACATCTAAATTTTCAAATAATATCAGTTACATAAAAGGTTTCAAAATACAGACAAGATTGTATATTATGTAAGTCATAATAGGGAGTAAATAGGATCTTCATCTAGAACACTTGAGGACAACACTGAGTGAGAGAGAATGTAGGACTACCTTATACAAGAATATAGTTTAATAAATCACAAATAATTTCCTACAGACAAAGGGGAAATGTTTAAAAAATAAACAAGCGTGAGCCATTGTACAAAGACAGAACCAGCGCTAGGGGAAATTATTTGGACAATTCAACACTTTTATGTTAAAAAAAATCAATTTTTAAATCTAAGAATTATTTTGGTGGATGCTGAGAAGGTCATCATGAACATTCAATGTTAATTATTTTTAAGAAGCCTTCAAAATAGGAAGAGAAGATGGATACCTTAAGACAAGATCACATTTAAATCTGAGTTTCAATATTATTCTTTAAAAAAAAAAAAGATTTATTTGAGAGAGAGAGAGCATAAGCAGATGGGGCAGAGGGAAAGGGAGAAAGAATCCTCAAGCAGACGCTACACTAAGCACTGAGCCTGATATGGGGCTCGATCTCACGACCAGAGCCAAAACCAAGAGCCAGACACTTAACCAACTGTGCCACCCAGGCACCTCTCAATATTATTCTTCATGTGGAAATTATAGTTTAGCACTGTACCTTAACACTTTCTGCAATGATGGATTATTTATTTGTGCTGTCCTGTGCAGTCCTAACAAGTCACATGTGTCTACTGCGTACTCAGATGTGGCTAATGTGACAGAGGAACTGAATTTCTTACTTTATTTAACTTTTAATTTATTTAAATTTAAATGGTCATGAGTAGCCAGTAGCTGCAAACACTGCCAGAAGCCTAAGATGCCCTTCTCAGCACTCCCATTGGAGGTAATATTAGAAAATATTGCAAGAGAAGCTGGAAAAGAACTGGAGAATAAATATAGGGAAGACAGAATTAGAAATATCACATTTTTGCAGGTGCTACAATAGAGCAAATAGAAAGTGCATGATCAACCTAATACATACCACTGATGTAAAGCTAGGAAAGGCAATGAAAAACAGTGGTATGCCCAATACTGAAACAAATGAAATACTTGAGAATTTATGTATCTAGGTGAATAAGGTATCTAGTGAAGTAAAAACAATAAAATCATAGCAGGAAAAATAAAAGAATACCTAAATAAACAAAGTTACATCCATCGCTCCTCACTTAGAAAATTTAGAGTAATGTCAGTAACATTAGTTCATGAAAAAATAGATTAACATGAGAACAATTGAATTCCTGCTAGAATGTTCTAGAATGTAATAAATCACTAGCAAAATTAATAAGGAAAAATAAATACATAATAATACCAAAGAAGATTGGAGGAGGATATAATAATTAAATTTAAGGATATATTATAAAGTGATCTTCATCAAGACTGAATTTTGCTGGATTAAAGCCAGGACAAAGACTAATCAAATAGTGATTCCAGAGATGGATTTAAGCACCAGTAAGTCCTTGGGATACAGCAAACAAAACAAAGAATCACGGTAATGGGTGAAGGAATTGGTCTTTAATAAATGCTGGTGGAACAATCTGGCATCACTATGAAGAAAAGTGGATTGTATTCATAACTCGCCAAGTATGATAATACTTTCCAAATTGGTCAATGAACTAATTAAACACAGAGAGCATTGAAAAAAAAAAACCTGTGTATTTATGTCAGCTGTAGCAGAGAGAGAAATCCATGCCTACTGAGAAACAAAATAGTATCCTAAGACTAGAGAAAGGTGAATTCAAATATTTTAAAGTCTACTTAAAGTCTCCTTAATAAAAAGTAACAAATACAAAGGGAGCAAAAGGAAGTTCTAAGTTATGACACAGACTCTGAGTAAATATTTAAGATCCAAAACTAGGAATGAAATCTTACATTGTGATATAAACATACATTGCCATCAGCAATGAAAGCCCACTTGACAGAGAGCTAAAGGGACAGAGGGGAAAGAGAGAGAGAGAGAAGGAATGTTAGTAAGTTGCAGCACTGTGCCAGACACTTTCTATGCACTATGGACGCTGGGAACCACACTGGATAAACCAGCACCTAGGAAGGTGTTCAGTCTCACTACTAAAGACAAAGGAATCAAAGTAACTGAAGACCTATTTAAAAACAATACACGATTGGGCAACACTGGCAGAGCTGTCAGGAACACGTGTACTTAGCCACTGTTGGGGCCACTGCAAATGACTCCTGGGTTTCCACAGGCTGTCTGACTATACAGAACAAAAACCATAAGCCTTTGATCCTTAATTCCTCTTGGGGACTACATCCCAAGCAAATAACACAACAGGAAAAGAGAGACAAGAAAGAAGAGTGAGAAAGGTGAAAAAAGTTTCTAACAGCGGATCAATAAGACCAAAGTCAAATTGGTTTAAATGTCCAACCCCAGGGGAGCGGGTTAAGTAAATTTGGCATAATTTAAGTCATTGGGGTTCTATGAAGTTATTAAACACTGCAAGTGAATACTAGATCTATCGAAAGAGGAGTAAATGTCAAACAAGCATAAGACTCCTCAATGGGAAAGCACAGCAAAACATTTCCAATTAGACACAGAATATGACAATTTGACAGCTGTGAGTCAAAGCCCTTCCCCAGCGGGAATACAGGCCAGTGCAGGGAGAAGTCAGGTTAAAGCTGCAGCAGCTGGCTTGCATGGTCACCTGGTAAGGCTTTGAATTCTAGCCATAGATCATGAACCGCTCAATCAAGAATGCTCCAGGCCTGACCTGTTCCAGTATTTCTAGAGCATAGAAAGTTTAGCTCCAAAAGAACATAGCCAGAAAAAGATAAGATCAGTCCCAATATTTTTAGAGTGCCTCCTTTTGGTTTTTCCAATTATCTTGAGGATTAAGGAAAGGAGTGTCCAAATTCTATTTGTGCAATTCCAGCTCAAGAATTTCAGCCATTGTTTTCCATTGAAATACATAATTGAGTCAAAACACTGCAATTAGGGCATTGAGAGTTTGACTTATCACTCCCCTTGTAATCATCCCCAGCCTGCCCACGAAGGGTGGCCTTGACAGTTAGGTGTCAGCAGGTGGTTAGCTGAGATACCCTGGTAGGTATCCTAAGACCACGTGAAGTCCATTTCAACAAAGCTGTTCTGTAATTACCACAAAGGTAAGAGATCTTAAAAGGCAGATTAAAGAAAAAAGTATCTGTTGTTAGATATGGTATTTAGACGTGCAGAGGAAGAATCTGACGAATGTATTTGGAGTAACTGCCTCATACATTCTCTCTAGCAAAGTTCATTCATTCTCACGGCTTAATCCTCCAACCCCCACCCTGAAGTCCAGTCCCCTGTCTTTGCCTAAATTTTTCTAATTGGACATCATGTAAACACTTGTATTCAGGGCTCAGATGTCTATAATCCCTGTTACTGTGCTTGGATGTCCTCTTTGGGGCCACTGTCTGTCGTTGGGTCTGTCCCATATCAAGCAATCCATAATGGAAAACCCCTGCATCCAGCAGGCTACAACACGGAGTAAATTCAGAACAGAACCACTTCTCAGAGCTGCTACAGACTGAAAAATACTACAAGTCCTAAACAGGTTGATGTGAGTAGACAGTTGACAGTTGCTTGGGGGACCACTGAAGGAAATAGGAATTTAAGAGTCCTGGCAGTTAACTCCTTCCAACCTTGCTGGGAGGCAGTGGGTGGCGTGAAGAGCACAGGCTCTGGACCCGGATGCTAATTATGCTGCTTACTTAGCTGCGTGACCATGAACAAAATGTTTCGCTGGGCCTCAGCGGTTTCCCATCTATCAACTGGGAATAACAGATTGAGTGCTTTAAGACCTATAAAGTGCTTAGAACAGTGCCTGGCACATAGTATACCCTCAATAAATGTTAGCTATTATCATCACCCTCATCATGCACTAAAAACAAGTCTTTGGGCTCTGGATCTGAGCTCACATAACAATCACTGCTACAAGTAGAAAGGTTGGGCAAGTAGAAGCAAAGATGGAAAAAAAGATCTGGAGTAGACAAGTGTCACTATAGTGGTGGCACACCAGATGGCAGTTCTAGAAACTTTCACCTGCAGAGCCTCTCCTGCTGCCTTGGGTGCTGAGCACTTTCCACATTCCTCCTTCCTTAACATCCAGTTGCCATGTGGTGGCTGCTCGGCCTGTAGTCTCTGACTTTTCTGCTTTTTCAGAGTTCTTATCAATGTGCATCCTTAAAATAAACCCCCATTCCTTGAGCTCATTTGAGTAAGGTGCTTGGCCTCTCTGAAACAAGATCAACTTGCTATGGTCTTTGTTTTCTAGATGAAAAGTATGTCACTGAGAACGTCATAAATAATGCTGCAATACAGCTATGTGGGGGCAGAGGGTAACTATGCTTGCCCTGGGGAGCAGGAGTGATGTGGGGAATGGTCGATCCACTGTGTGGTACACCTGAAACCAACATCCTATGGCAGCAAGATGTCAATTATTTAAAAAGAGAGAGATAGAGAGAGAGAGAGGCTATTTCAAGAGAAGAAAAGAAGATGCCAAGAAGCACGGAAGCAGAGGAAATCCACTGCAAAGCGGGTGGCGGCCCCTGGGCTCCTCAGCGTCCTTGGAGCTGAACTTTCTCCTGGCTCGGGGAACTGACTTCAAGGGCTGCTACAGCTTTAAGAGCGAGGGCCTCTCTCCATCAGACGTGCCCCACCTCTCAGGGCTTGGCAAGCAACAATTGGCAATAGTGGCCAGAGTTCTTCCTACCACAGTATATTTCTCTTCATTTTAAAACTAAATAATGGAAACCAATGGGCATTGCATGGGCTTCAGATGTGTCTCTGCCTGCTCTCTAGGGCTCCCATTCCGCCTGTCCCCTTCCTGCTCTGGCTGCGCTGGCTTCACTCTTACTGGAACCCTTACGGGGAAGGCTGAAAGGGACTAAGAATTTAGCTCCACAGTCATTTCCTCGGGTCTCTGAAAAGCCCTCCCTCTCTGTTAATTAGCAGCCTGGGCTTCCTCCTGGTCCTGCTCCCCCCCCCCCCCCCCCCCCCCCCCCCCCGCCCTCACAGTTGCAAAAAAAAATCCCTTCTCCCCAGCCAAGAGAATTTGTCAACTTCCCTGGTCAAATTTCACCCAGTAATTCCTTCCTGAGTCTGCACCCCTTCCCCACACCACCACCCCCCCCCTTGGATCCTCAAAGACCTGTCATTTCCCCCATCTTCTCCTAATTTTTTATTCTTATTTGGACTTTTTGGCTCCCAGCCCTTGAGGACCCTTTCTTTTTTCTGCCTCAAAGCGTGTCTGGTAATACGGTATTCAGTATTCTCCTGATGTTGGGCTGAGATCCAATCCCAAATTGCCTTCCCTCAGTTATACTTTATCTTTTTTATTAAATCTCTCTGTACTGCTCAACACCATGCAGAGTGGTGGTTTCAGTCTTCGTGTCTCACCTTCCACAGAAACTGGGGAGAATTTGCTCCTTTCAGCTTTCTTCAACTTTAGATCACTCCAAAAGAACCCCTTGGTCAGACAGGACACCAAGAGCTCAGGCAACAGAAGCAAAAGTAGATAAATTGGAGAATGTCATAATTTAAAACTTCTATGCTTCAAAGGACACAACCAAGAAGAGTGAAAAGACAACCCAAAGGATGGGAGAAAATATTTGCAACCTGTATATCCGATAGGGGTTAGTATCCAGAATATATAAAGAACTACCATAATTAAACAACAATAACGAAAAGCCACCTCATCTAACTAAAAAAAAGGTTAATGGACTTGAATAGATATTTCTCCAAAGATACACAAATGGCCAACAAGCACATGAAAAGATACTGAAGTTACTAGTTATCAGGGAAATGCAAACCAAAACCACAATGACATACCACCCAACACCCGCTGGGATGGCTATTCTCCAAAACCCAGAAAACCAGTGTTGATAAGGACATGGAGAAACTGGAACCCCTGTGCACTGCTGGTGGCAATGCAAAATGTTACACCCACTATGGAAAACAGTATGGCGGTTCCCTAAAAAATTAAAAATAGAACAATCATATGATCAGCTATTCCACTTCTGGGTTTATACCCAACAGAACTGGAAACAGGGACTCAAACATTACAACAGCCAAAAGGTGGGAGGAACACACAAGTCCATATGTTCACTGGCAGATAAATGGATAAACAAAAACATGGCCTACGCATACAAGGGAATATTATTCAGCCTTAAAAAAGAAGTAAGTTCTGACACAGGTGACAGCATGAAACACCTCAAGGACATTACGCTGGGTGAAATAAGCCGGTCACAAAAAGACAAATATTGGGTACTGAGAGTCGTCAGAATCACAGGGACAGAAGGTAAGATGGTGGTTTCCAGGGTCTGGGGGTGGCGGGGTTAATGGGAACTTGCTGTTTAATGAGTATCGAGTTTCAGTTTTGCAAGATGAAAGGGGCCGTGGAGAGGAGTTGCACAATAATGTGAATGTGCTTGACACGACTGAACTGTACAATGAAACATGGTTAAGAGGTAAATTTTACTCTATATGTATGTTACCACCATGAAAACAACAACAACAAAAAGAATCTCCTTGGTCACAGCCTGGTTACTTCACTAATTCACTTACTAACTTGGGCAAGTTTGATGTCCTTTTCTGTGAACGGGATTTGTCATACCTACCTCACTCGCCATTGTGAGGATTAAGTAAATTATCGCACCTGAAGTGTTTGTAGGAGTGCCTGGCACAAAGCATTCTTCAATAAATGTCAGTTGTCACAGCAGTAATCATTATCATGATTACAGCGAGTGAGGCGCTCCTGGAAGCATTTTCCTGTTACCACATTTAGCCTTCAGCAACCCCACGTCCACCCCCAAGAAAGCTGCAATGTCACAGCTGAGGAAACAGAGGCTCAGAGAGGGGAAGGGATCCGCCTGGGTCCCACAGCCGGCGGGTGGCAGGATGAAGATTCGGTCAGGCTCCAATGCGGTACGGTTACCTCACAGGGAAGAGGTGATGCTCCAGTCAGAACGGGAGCTTCCGTCCCAAGCATGAGCTCGGGCTGCGGGAGGCTGTGGCCGGGACGGCTGAGAAGCTCGGCTCTACTCCAGGCCCACAACCCACCAGCTAAAGAATCCAACTGTCTTTGGTCCTCCTCCCACGCCCATCCTGCCCCAGGGACGAGACCAGCTGGACCTAACAAAGACACAAGAAGACCGAAGTGGAAAGCTGGTCCCAGAGGTCACCACAGCCCCCAAACACATGGAAGCACAAGATCCAGGGGGTGCCCCCTGAGGCCTGCTGTGGTCAGGGTTTGCCCGGGCAGCCTGGCCAAGCCCACACTGAGGGAGCAATCCCATGCCACCCAGCCAGAGACCTGAGCGTCTGTCCTGAACAAAAGCCCAGGTAGGTGGCCTGTGTTCCACTTTGGCCTCTCACTGGGCCCAGGCCCACTTCCTGAGTCCGGAGAATTTCTGACAATGGGGCAGGAATTCAGTTCCTGATCTTCCTCAGGGCCCAGAGGGGTGTGCCAGCAGGAACTTTAGAATGACTTGCACTTTGTTTTTGTGTTTTTTTCTTTTTCTTTCAAATGAATGTTTTCTCCTCTCCACCTTCACTCAGAGTCTTATAAAACCCCCAAACTGGCCTTGAGTGGCCCACGGTCACTTCCCATCAGAACCTGGTGATGCTGGGGTGCTGAAGCCAGAGGAAGGGATGCCGCCTGACCAGAGGTGCCCTGCCGCCCCACGCCCCAAGCCAGAAGGGTACCTGCTGCCTCCCACCTTCTGAGGACACTCAGGTCAAGCTATAAGCAAGAAGGAAGCCCAAGCGCCAGGGAGCCCTTGAGGCAAAAAAAGATCCAGAAACAAGATTTTGACATTTGGGAAAGTTTTTTTCCCCTCCCAACATTGGGAGGGGCTCTGTAAACACGAACTGAACTTGGGCCCTTCTCTGTGGGAAAAAAGCTTATTAAATAAATCCTCTCAGAGGGAAAAATCCTGCTCTCCTACCAACTGTTTTTCATATTAGGCAGGTAATACATAGTCACTGTAGAAAATAAATTAGGAAACACAGATAGAAAAATTAAAATCCCTCCAAACCCTTCCTACCTTCCAGATTTAATCACTGTCAACATTTTAGGTACACATTCCCAGACTTTGCTCAATGCAAATATATATGTATCTATATCCATTTCATGTTAATAATATACAACTGCATTGTATTTTTAATGACATTATAGTATATATATGACATTATAGTATATATATAGTGTAGTATATACTATAGTATATACTATATACTATATATATAGTATATATTACTATACCATAGGATTAGTGTCCAATCATATATGATGTCCAATGATTTCTTAAGAATAAACTCATAAAAGTGGAATTGCTGAATCAAAATGTTTTTATAATATGCATATATCTCCCTAATTGGTCTGTTTCATTGATATACAAGTCTCCTTAAAGTGACAGACTTTAGCACTGTGCTTATAATCTGAACCAGCCCCTGATTTACTCAAATACAGTTCTCCATTATAAGTAGTTCCAAAATAGAACTCCTTAAACTCCTTGTCTATGAGCTCAGAAATGACTCAGTGGCATTTAAGAAATACACAATTCTATTTGACTTTAGTAATCAGCTAAACAGAGATCCACACGACAGATGTAACAGGATATCTGTCACGCAAAATATATTTGTGCAAAATCAAACTTAACTACCCATGAGCTGATCAGCCCTCCTCCTCTGCCCCTCCTTTCTCTTTCCTTTCTCCTTCTTCCTTCTTTCATTCCCTCCCTCCCTTTCTTTCTCCCATCCATCTGTCCATCCATCCGTCCATCCGTCCATCATCCATCTTCTTTCTTCTCCCTTTCGAGATTACTTCCCTTCTTTCATTTCCATTCCCTCCCTTCTCTTTCTGTCCTTCCTTTCTCCTTATCTTCTTTTCCTTTCTGAGGCAGCAGGGCACCCCTTCTCAGAGCAGACAGCGCGGGAGCTGGGTGAAGGTCCCAGCTGCACAGAGAGCTGTATAAACCGTCTGTGAAATGCTCAGTTTTTGGTATTCATTATTTAAGTTCTGTGGAAACGAGCGAGCTTTGAAGTGTACTGACTCATCCTCCTCTTTAACTTCTTATTTCCTGTAAATGATCCATTAGTTTTTGGCAAGGTTCATGTCACACAGCATTCCCATCACAAAGGGCTGCCCCACAACCCTGGACAATTTTAAGCCTGCCTTTTGCCATGGGACTGGAAGCAAGATGGGGCTGCGTAGACCCTGCTTCCTTAAAAGTTGCTTCCACCGGCCCTAATGCTGCCTTGAATTAATAATGCGAAGCACATGCTGCATCGGCCTGCTGGAGGGTGACAGAGCCATTTACGTTCATAAGGGCCGAATCTATTGTACAGATGAAATTTTTCCGAACGCTAGTCACACGGGCTAGTCAATCAGTTTCGCCAGGGGGAAAAACTTCCCCCCAGTCACTCCACTTCAGACCCCTTTGCCAAAGCAGCCCCTTCGGCATGGCACTAAGATGTTGAAAGGGGGAAACAAACGGAGATTATAAACAGTTCTCCTAAATTCCCAAACTTTCTGTCCCTACGGAGGCATGCGTAGATTAGCGCCAACCGCAGAGTGCGAGAGGCCGAGAGCCCTTCCGCAAAGATCCAGAAAGCTCTACAGGACTCTCGTGGATTTCAGAGACCAATCAATCAGAAGCTTCTTCTTTAAAAAAAAAAAAAAAATATATATATATATATATATATATATATATATATATATGATGGGGCGGGTGGAGGGCAAGAAATACTATCCTCGGCAAAACGTTAGATTTCTCGCTCTTTTTTTTTTGTTCCCTGGCTGAACAAGAGCAGAAAGATATCCCTTTGATATCAGAGCAAATAAAAGTTTGAATTACTGACTGCTCATGCTAATGCTGAATTTTACTACCACCATATTTCAAAATGAAATTATTCTAACATCTACGCCTCAAACTGAGATCTGTGATAATATACACCACGGTCCAGAAAACGTCTTCGGTTCAGATGATGTCAAGGCTGACCCCCCACCCCCACCCCTTAGGAGTCAACACTGGCTGTTGCTTCTCATCTGCTAAAACTCTCCTCATCCCTCCCAATAAATTTCAGTATTGGCAACATCAGAGAGCCCTGCCAGGTTAACAGAGCACATGTGGGGTGGGGGTGGGGTGGAGGTGGGAGTGGGGAGGGCAAGACCTCTTAATCCTCAAAGCAGTCGGTGTGTCTTAAAGGGGCAGTATCGTCAAAACGGGGCTCTCTGCTGTGATTCATCAAAGCCAAGGCCGAGGAGAAAGCTGAGCCTATAGCACGCAAACTCGGCTCTTCCCATGCTGCTGTGTTGGAAACCTGGTTTCCAGCTTCTCACTCAGTCTCTGCTCCAGGGGCCCCAGGGGCCCCAGGGGCCTGTTGGGAGGACTCAGAGATTTCCGGGGCTCCCAGGCCCACCATCAGTGCAGCCAACAGCTCACTCGTCAGAAGCAAACTCTCTCCCCCAAGTGCTGAGGTCCTTGGCACTGCCCTACCGCCCTCCACACTTGACCCCATCAGGGGGCAGGTGGGCAAAAAGCAGGGAGCGGGGCCAGCCCACTAGTGTCCAGGCAGGCTCCTGGATCCAGCCCTAAGCTCTGAAAAGAACAGAGCCCTTCAATCTGAGTATTCGTTCCTCTGATGGAAGCGGAAGGAATCTTCTCCTCCCAGAGCCTTCATGTAGCAGAGCTGGAGGCCCAGTGAAGAAAGGCTCCTCCACCGTCCTCAGGGCGGCTAACCTCCCCGCCGCTGTCCCCCACCCCCAGCACTTCTCTGCCCCCTCACAGGGGGCCAGAGGCCAAACAACATTAGGGATCCAATTCCATTTCTAAAATTCCTTCTCACAATTCCTTTCACTTCCTATGACTAGATCAAATGTTGGGAAGAACCCGTTTGAATCTCTTTTCACTTTCTAAGCACAAACGAGAGGCGAACAGAAAAAAAGGAGGGGGGATTCTCTGCAGTCCCAAGACAAGACCGGCTTTCTCCCCAGCTGCCTACTCAGAGCACTGCACACACGGAAAGGTCACCATGCAACAAAACCCTCTCCGAATGTACTCGAATGGGGTACGAATGCGGCTACGGGCTCTCGTTTCATCCTGCGACTCAGCTCGACATTTTAATCGCAGTTTCAGAAACTTAAGTTCTTCCAGAGGCACTAAAACACCAAAGAATTTAGAACGTTACGGAAGGGTACCTCGAAGCAAAGGAGCAGGAGCCTCTTAAAATAAAAATTTAACACGTAAACCACTCAAACCCTTTGGAGTCTGCACGAAACACAGCAAACTAACTGCTGAATCTCTGACCCGGGACGGAGGCTGCTGTAAAATGTAAATAATTCTTCACTGGCATCTCTAGCTTTTCTGTTTTAATTTTAAAACTGGACTATAATTATCTCTTATTTACTAGAGTCTCAAATACTGCCAAAGGGAAAAGAAACCACTACTTTTGGGATGAAGCTGCTGACAAAGGTTTGACAAAGAAAAATAATTAATAGCTCCATGCTGGCACGGGGGAGTCGCGCGCGCGCGCGGGAAGTGAACTTGGCAGAAGGTGTGCCAGGCAGGGCTGCCAAGCGGCCCGCAGACCCCTCGGGGCCCAGCCAAGGGCACCGTGCACACCCGGTCCTGGGAACCACAGTGGCTTCTACTGGGACTGAGGCTATCGTCGGGGACAAGAGTCCAAATGTCCAAATGGTTTTTGCACAACCTCCTTCAGTCACGACTGTGTGCAGAAATTGCTTTGCTCTCCGGTTACAAATTCTCTTTTGTTTAAGAAAGCTGTCCGTGGACGATTAATGTCTTTCAGCTGGGGCCTCAAGTGTTCTCCAAGTTTGGTTCTGGGCTTTACCGTTTAGGATTCTCATCCTCAGAAATGACGGAAGAGCCTTCGGGACAGGGAGCCACGGGTGCCAGTTTCTCCGAGTCTCCTGACGGGCACCAAAGGAGCACAATCGTAACTGAGGGGCAGACAGAGGAGAGCTGCGGGACGATCGCGTGCAGCTGGGTCAAAACCCAGAGGAGAAGAAGGGGGAGTCTGTCTCTTAAAACATGGGAGTTTGCATGGGTTGGAAGAACACATATTGTTAAAATGTCTATACTACCCAAAGCAATCTACACATTTAAGGCACTCCCCATCAAAATATCAACAGCACTTTCACAGAACTAGAAACCATCCTACAATGTGTATGGAGCCACAGAAGACCCTGAGTAGCCAAAGCAATCTTGAAAGAGAAAAACGAAACTGGAGGCATCGCTATTCCAGACTTCAAGATATACCACAAAGCTGTTGTCATCAAAACAGTATGGTACTGGCGCAACAACAGACACACAGATCAATGGAATAGAAGAGAAAAATCCAGAAACAAACCCACAAATATATGGTCAACTGATCTTTAACAAAGTGGTAAAGGATAAACAGTGGGAAAAAGACCGTCTGTTCAAGAATGGTGTTGGGAAAACTGGACAGCAACATGCAAAATAATGAAACTGGACCACTTTCTTATATCACACACAATCATAAACACAAAAATGGATGAGAGACCAAAGTAGGAGACCTGAACATAAAAATCCTAGAAGACAGCACAGGCAGCAATTTCTCTGACACTGGCTGCAGTGACATTTTTCTAGATAAGTCTCCTGCAGCAAAAGCAAAAACAATCAGGACTATATCAAAATAAAAAGCTTCTGCACAGCAAAGGAAATAACCCACAGAACAAAAAGGCAGCCTACTGAACGGGAGAAGATATTTGCGAATGGCACATCTGATAAAGGGTTAGTATCCAAAATATATAAGGAACTGATAGAACTCACCACCTCAAAAACAAATAATCCAATTTAAAAATGGGCAGAAGCCATGAACAGACAGACATTTCTCCAAAGAAGACATGCAGATGGCCAACAGACACAGGCAGTAATCACATTACTAGGTATTTGCCCAAAGAACATGAAAATGCTAATTAAAAGGGATACATGTACCCCAAGGCTTTTTTTGTACCCCAATGTTTACAGCAGTATTGTTTATAATAGCAGGATATGAAAGGCAGTGCAAGTATCCATCGACTGATGAATGATAAAGGAGAGGCAGGAATATATATACAATGGAATATTATTCTGCCACAAAAAAGAATGAAACCTTGCCATTTGCAATGACATGGATGGATCTAGATGGTATAATGCTAAGTGAAATAAGTCAGAGAAAGACAAATACCATATGCTTTCACTTACGCAGAATTGAAGAAACAAAACAAATGAGCAGAAGGTGGGGGGAAGAGAGAGAGACGAACCAAGAAACAGACTCGTAACTATAGAGAACAAATGAATGGTGACCAGAGGGGAGGCGGGCAGGGGGACGGGCAAACAGACGATGCGGATTAAGGAGGGTCCTTGTCCTGATGAGCACCAGGTGATGAAAATAAAAAGTGTGAGTTTAGAGGTTCCATCATAACTTCTCTTTTTAAAGTAAACTTTTTTGTTCAAGTATAAAAGTCTTTTGAGTACAAACAGTATTACATTCTAACAGTATCCCCCTGTATTCTTATCAAAGGCTAGGAAGTGTATGGCCCCAGAACAGTAAGACATCATTCTTTTTACCATTAATGATGGATTTACTTGTAATGTCTGTATATTTCTGTCTTGTGTAATTATCCCTTTCCTTCCTCTCGTCATGTTTTTGGATTAGCAAATATTTTAGATTCTTTTGTGGTGTGTTTAAGGGACTTATAAGGGGTCAGGTCTTGAAGCCTTGACAAATCGATGTGCTGAGTCTCAATTTCTTCATCTATGAAATGAAGCTGATATCTCTGTGGCAGAATGGGCAGGGATGATGTTGGTCGAATTCCCTTGGATGCCCCAAGAGCCATGCCTGGTACAGGCAGACATCTCCATCCCAACGTTGGCCTGAAGTAGGCACTCAATACACGAGGCCTATTGTTACTATTACTACTGTTAATAATATCAGCCATGAGAAGGACCTAATAGTTGTTACTGACCCCAGAAAGCAATTTCTAATTCAAGTTTCATTGTCTCAAATTAACTCGGCTTTTCTTCCCTCCATCCTCACAGAATTCAAAAAAAGCCTGGAAATTTTGGGTCCAATGTCTCCGTGATAACCTCAGCTTTTAGGACTAGCCATTAAGAGTTTCCAATCCAAGGAGAATGATGAACACTGAAGTGGAAGCAGAAATTGGGAAATGTGAATGAAGTCCAGGTCGGTTCGTGGCTATAACAAGATCATCTGCTTCTGCAAACATTATTTCTTAGCTATCAGTATCTTTTGTCCCAATTTCTGCAGGCAGGGACCTCTGGGAGAAAGAGCTCGACTGGGGCCCCACACATGTTTTCAGAACAGGCTGGTACACCCTGTCCTTGGTACAGAGCCTGGCACATCAGCAGCAAAACAGACCTCTCTTTTGACACACTTCCTACGTGGATTCTGTCGGACCCAAGGCTTGCGGCAAAAAGCCACTCCTAAGCCTTGCTCTTGCTCAGGGCTTAGGAACTGCTTCCCGGAGCCCCCTGCTGGCCCTTTTCATATTCGCACTGTGTTCTCACACCCCTCTGGGGCAGGGAGAAAGCGGCTCTCTACCCAAAAGCTCACCATGGGCATCCGTCATCCACTGGGGTGGCCCATATTTTTAGGACAAAAGCAACATGAACTGCATTAAGGCTGGTACAGATACAGCCCTTCTCTCCGATGCCACTCATTGGTTAAGCATCTCTTGAGTACCTACTGTATGCTGGCCCCACGATGGGCATGAGGAAAAAGGATTACGGTTCAGTTGCTGCTCTCAAGAAGCTTCCAGTCTGAAGGAAGAGGCAGAGATGTGACCCAGGAAGGACAATCTAAAAAGAGATGTGCCAAGTTTTGGGGAGACCCTGCGGACGGCGTTAGTCGTCTTAGGGAAAGTAGGACAGGCATCTGAGAGGAGGTATGTGTTTAACTGGATCCTAGAGTCTTTTCTTCGAGATCAGCAATTAGTGAGGCTGAGAAGGGAGGGAAGGCATTCCAGGTAGAAGGAGGAATGTGCCCCAAAGCCCAGACCTCTTCGGAGAAGCTGGAGTGCTCGCAGCAGGGCGAGGAGACTGGGGAAGTGGGCAGGGAGGACAGAGGGCCAAGAAGGCCACACTCAAGCGCGTGGACTTCGTCTTCCCCATTGTGACTTTCCAAACTGTGCCTGAGGCTTCCCACAGACATTTGATTCTAATTTCATGGATGCTGAGGCTAACAGAACAGAAAAGTACAGTAGCCATCCATGACCCACTGACTTCAAATTTCTGTGCTCAATCCGTCTAACCGGGAGAAAAATATCAGGTAAATTCCAAGAGAGGGCATCTTGCAGTATACCTACGAGACACCAGGACCCCAGAAAACAGGCCAGGGCATCAATCACAGGGGAAGTCCAAGAACTTGTCAGGAGTGGCCTAAGGAGATGGGACAGTTCAACATAATACAGTATCCTGGATAGAATCCTGGGACAGAAAACAGGCATCACTAGGCAAACACGGAAAAAAAATCTGAAAAAGTACAGACCTTAATTAGGGGTTACGTATCAGGATTGGCTCACTACTTGTAACAAATGTGCACCCTAACGTAAGACGCTAAAGGTAGCGGAAAACAGGAGTCGGGCATACGGGAACTCTGCTCTATCCTCACAATTTCCCTGTAATTCTAAAACTGTTCGAAAAAAAAAAAAAATGTAATTTAAAAAAAATTCTGTGTTCATCCAAACAGCCAAGCTGCTGTCCCTGATGGGCTTTATGATAATGAAGCGTTATAAATCAGAACTTAGAAAATCAGTGTGTAGGCCAGGAACAACAACAGTACCTAAGCCTAGCCCAGCACTCTGCTGAGTACTTTACGAACCATGTGACACGGGATTTCTGCAACAACCCCATGAGCTAGGTACTCCCAGCGTCCCCATTTTACAGAAGAGGACAAGGAGGCCCAGGTGCTCAGACAACCAAGTGGTAGGGCCTGGATTTGAAACTAGTCTGTCTGAGGCCACAGTCCACACGCCTGATGACGACCACACACTTTTCTGCTTCCTGACTTTCAGTTTTATCAACAGTTATTTCATTGACCGAGACGATTCTCTAGTGATTTTACTCATATTATGACTGTTCCTCTTGAAACATTTGGAACCACAGCTACAGATGGGGTGGTAGGAGGAGGGACTAGGTCAGAGGTAGGGTGTGGAGCGAAAGTTCTGGCAGCCTAGTGTGAAGGAAGGATTGGGGCAGGCACTGAGCCTCTGTGGCTGTGATCTTTCTCACAAAGTCTCCAAAAGGAAGAGGAGAACCAACTGGAGAGAATGAACTTCCGTAAAAGGATAAAGAAAAAGCCTTGCCTTGGAACCCTTTGTATCCAGCCCCAACCAATCAACCCACAGGCACTGCTCAGCCCCTGCCTGTGTGCCTGGCCCAGGGCCTGCCTCCGGGCTCCCTGTGTGCTCCCTGGGCAAACAGGATCTGACGGTGAGTAAAGGGAAAATAAGCAAATAAGCGCAGCCTGAGCAAAGGAGGGGGCGGGGCCCAGAGCCCCGGCCAGGGGAGGGGCGGGTCTCCGAGGGAATACTTCTCGTCCGCTGTGGGCTGGGATGCTTCATGGAGGAGGCAGCCTGGGGGCTGGGCCGTGAAGACTGGGAAAAGGCAGATGGAGGGAAGGACTTTAGGCAAGGGGGTGGGTGTGGGGGTGAGGCCGAGGCCAGAAGGCAATCCCAGCCCTCCTTGCAGCCCCTGCTGTTCCTGTTCCGAGGGTACTGGGGCTGAGAGCCCAATCTCTTCCCCTGAGCACTAGCTACCCCTGCCCTTGCAGATCAATGAAAAACAGGTCAC
Organism: Lontra canadensis; assembly: GCF_010015895.1. Classification (NCBI taxonomy): domain Eukaryota; kingdom Metazoa; phylum Chordata; class Mammalia; order Carnivora; family Mustelidae; genus Lontra; species Lontra canadensis. The sequence continues at coordinate 35,332,971 of NW_022631001.1, read as the reverse complement.
CAGAGTGCTTGAAGGTTGTAACGTGCCACCTAGAGGCACATAAGGAATTTGGTACCCCTAGAGGTTACGGAAAACACCAGCAGGTGTCCTAGCTGGTCAGTTGTCCCAGAGTACAGACGGCAAGTAGTAGACAGGGTACACAACAGTGATTTAAACATTCATGGGGCACAGGTCACGTGGGAGTGTACTAACCTGGAGGTTTAGAGTATCTAAATCCTTGTATCCGTTTGCTACTGCTGCTGTACCAAATCACCACTGATTTCGAGGCTAAAAACAACACAGACTTCTTATCTTACAGGTCTGGCAGTCAGAAATCGAAATGGGTCTCACTGGGCCAAAATCAAGATGTAGGCAGGACCACCTTCTCTTCTGGAGGCTTTTGAGGAGAATCCACTGCCTCACCTCTTAGAGCTTGCCGCGGCCTCCAGCATTTCTGGTTCTCAGGCCCCACACCCTCTTCGAAGCCAGTAATGTTGCATCTCTCTCACCTCCCAAGGTCACATCTCCCTCGGACTCTCTTCTGCCTCCCTCTTTCACTGTTAAGGACCCATACAATTACACCGGACCCTGAATAATCCAGGATGTTCTCCCTATTGTAGGGTCAGCTGATTAGCATCTTAATTCCACCTGAAACCTCAGTGCTCCCCTCCTTGTAAGCTAACATATGTACAGGTTCCAGAGATCGGACATGGACATTCTGGGGGCACCATTAGTCAGTCTATCATAAACTTCACCTTTAAGGTCAAACCATAATTTTTTTCCACACAGGAAAATAATAATTACTACTTATCAAGCACCTACTGTGTACTAACTACACCACTAGGCACTTTACATACATTATCTCATTTAATTGTAGTTTATGTTCAATGAGGCAGGCTCTGTTATAAATAAATAAACCAAGTTGTGTTGCTCACCTGCTAAAATCCTCTAATGGCTTCCTGTATGTCCTTAGGGAAAACTCACAGCATTTCCTGATGGCCGTGTGAGGCCCTGGAGAATTCAGCCTGGGCCCAACTCCCAGCCCCATCTCCCGCAAGCCTCCCCGTGACCTCCATGCTTCAGCCATTGCGGGCCTCCTTCTAGTTCCTTGAACCTCTGTGGTTGTTCCTGCTGACATGTCCCACTGCAGCGTCTGCCGGCCAAGGTCTTCACACAGCTGGCCCTCTCTCATTGCCCAGATCTCTATCCTGTTCAGTGCTACACTCTCAACTCCTAAAATAGCACTTGGCACACAGTAGGCACTCAGTACATATTTATTAAACAAACAAATCTGAACTACGTAGATGAGGAAATGAAGTGATGATGCCCAAGATCCTAGAGCTAATCAGCTAGGATCCCAACACGGGCCATAGTCTACACCTAGCCTCTCATGGGACCATCCCCCAAGCTTCCACCAGAAATCCAGTGTAGGGGGAGGTGCAGGTCTGGAAACCCCAGGACCAGGTCTCAGGCAGTCCCCCACTCAGTGAAAGAGTGCCACAGGCCTGCTGACCAGGTTGCCGTGTCCCAATCAATCAGTGAGCATAACCAAGTATTGTCTGTGTGTTTGGCCAGGAAGGCAACGAGACAAGGAGAGACATGGTCACTGCAAACCAGAAATTCCTAATCAAGTCAAAGAACCCCATCCAAATCATGAAACAATCAGATGTACCAAAAGGCATATGATCCAGGGTTCACTGCTATGACAGGAAGGGCTGCAGGGCCAGACACGGGTCAGCACCATGGGGGCCACAGTGGCTGGCTTTAACTAGCAGGGCCAGGGGGTGGGGGGGTGGGGGCGTGGGGGTGGTGCACAGGCAAAGGCACAGACCGTCCAGTTGGCTGGAGATCTGTGCAGGCAACCAGCAGAAGCCGCACACGGGGAAGCAGAGGAAAATAAAGTCAGATGCTGGAGGTCTTAAAAGCTGGGCTGTGGAATTTATACTTTATCCTTTAGAAGGATGGGGAGTCCTGGCAGATTCTGGAGCAGGACAGAAGCCTGTGTTTTTAGGCAGACTTATTTTAGCAGTGGAAGGTAGCGCAGACTGGACAGCAGGAAGACCTCTTCTCTACTAGGTGGCTTCTGGGGCTCTGCTCCCGCGGATTAAGCGCTGGCCTCGTGCTCAGGGCCTTCCAGGGGGCTAAGAGGTGCACACCCTGAGTGACCATGATGCAGGCAGAAGCCAACACCCCGGGCTATGAGCTTGTCCTGCTGTGGATCATCTGGGCACTGGGAACACCCGGGAAAGGAAGAAAGCACCCGAGAGGGAAGAAAAAGCCCTGGAAACACTGACCTGTACTCAGAGCCATAGCAATCTCCTCCTCTCCCAAGCCCCGAAGTGAAGAGTTACAGTTTTCTCACTTTAGAAAACAACTTTCGAAGCTGGCTGGAGGGGCAGTTGGGTGGCTCAGTCCATTAAGCCACCCGACTCTTGATTTTGGCTCAGGTTGTAATCTCAGGGTCGTGAGACCGACTCCCCACATTGGGCTCCACGATGGGCATGGGGCCTCCTTAAGATTCTTTCTCTCTCTCTCCCTCTACCCCTGCCCTGCTCACCCCTCTCTCACTTCACCTCTCTCTCCCCCAATCCAAAAAAAAGAAAAGAAAAGAAAAGCGGACTGGAAAGAACTTCTGATTCACCAAGCATGTTCTAAATGAAACCTTTAAAAATATCCCTTCATAGCCCTTAGAAGAGACAAGCGCTGCAACTCCAAAGAATGACAATCCGTATTTCCACAGCCTTCTCCTGGCCTCCACTCCACCCGCAATGCCTGCACTAGACAGCAACAGAGTCACCATTTTTCCTGAAGATGTCCAACACAGAACTGGGGCTTGAGCAATCAGCCTTAAAAAAGACAAAAACTGGTTCCAAGCTCCGAAGGAGTTGATCCTTCCACAGTCTAATCATCTTCTGCATACATTTTTTAAAAATCAGAATTTTCAGTTCACTTTGTTGTCATTTGTGGGGAATCTAAAAGGATGTCATCAGGTTTCTCTGTGGGTGTGACAGCAACAGCAGCTATGAGCGCCATTATTTTAAGGCATGGCAGGGAAGGCCATTGCACCATGGGCTCCAGAGCCTGAAATCCTAACCCAGCTAACCCCACTGAAGAACTCTTTAAAAATTCCTTACAGGGGCCTCTGAGGAACTGAATATGGGGTATCAGCAATGAGCCAGCAAGCCAGCAATAGTCAGGAGAGCATTATAATGGTACCAGTATCAGAGGACTTCTGTCCCTTCTCAACATATGCCTTCGTACCCCTGCCACCGGCAGGAGCAACAAGAGGAGACAGCCAAGCAGGAGTAAAAGACCCCACCAAGCCCACCGCCCACTCCCCCAAGCCTCCATCACAGGTGCCTGAGTCAGGGGGGCAAGCTGAGCACACAGCAGGGGCAGAGCAAGAAAAGGGATGGGCAACTGAAGTTTTGATTTCAGCCCTGACTAGACCGCCAAACCTACGTGATGACCTAAATGAGATGCCCTTACAGCTGGAAGAGTCTGGACAGTCATGCAGTCCACCTAAGATGTCACGGAGCATATTTTAAAGCTGTGCTTGCACAAGAAAGAGCTTTTTCCTGATTGAATGCCTCTAGTAGTCCACCTATTCAATCAATTTGCTATAAAAATCAAAAGAACATTAGAATATCATTTGGGGGAAGCAAATTAACCAGGAGAAAAACACAATGCCCAGTTTTGATGAGAGTGAAGTGAAACAAGTCTCTACATACTTCTGGTATATTTTAAGTCCATTCAGGCTCCTGTAACAACATACCCCACACTGGGTGGTTTATAAGCAACAGAAATTTATAGGTCACAGTTCTGGAGGCTAGAAGTCAAAGATCACGACACCAGCAAGGTCAAGATCGCTGGTGACGACCTTCTTCCCAGTTTATAGCTAGCTCTTCCTTCTCCCTGTGTCCTCACATGGAGGAAGGGGCTAAGGATTATTCTGGACCCCCTTATTAGGCACTAATCCCATTCACAAGGGTTCCACCCCATGGCATAAGCACCTCCCTAAGTTTCCACCTACTAATAACACCACATCAGACATTAGGGGTTCAACAGATGTATTTTTGGAGGACACCAACATTCAGACCATAGCATGGTACAGATTTTTTTGGGCAGTGCCTCTCAAACTGTCGTGTCCATACAAGTCACATGGGGATCTACTTAAAATCCAGATTCTGACTCAGTAGGTCTAGGGAAAGACCCAAGAATCTACCTTTCTCAGGAGCTACCCAGCTAGCCTGGTGCAGGAATTCTAGCTTGAAAAGTACTGTCCTAGAGAAAACTTAGCAATGTATATCAAAAGCCTTAAAATCTCCATAACTTTTGAGCTACTAATGCCCCATCAATGACATATTCTAGGAACTAATAAGGAATAAATAGAAATAAAATGCACTGGGGCACCTGGTGACTTGGTTGGTTGACTGTCCGACTCTTGGTTTCAGCTCAGATCATGATCGCAGGGTTATGGGATCGAGCCCTGGGTCAGGCTCTATGCTCAGCAGTCTGCTTGGGATTCTCTCTTTGCCTCTCCCTCTGCTCCTCCCCACTGCCTGCCTCTCTCTCCTAAATAAGTAAGTCCTAAAAAAGAAATAAAATATACCCAAAGATGTCTATCATGAATAAAACCAAAATATTTGACAACAGGGAAGTTCCTAAATAAATCATGGTGAAGTCATTGGGTGGAAAAAACCAGCAAGTATCAACTTCTTATAAAATGTTTCACGCTATGGAAAAATATTCATGACAAGCAAAGTGGAAAAAAATCAAAATACAACTGGGGTATACGGTATGTGATGGTCAGTTTTATGTGTCAACAGGGCTAGTTTATAGGACCCAGTTATGGACCCAAACACCAGATGCTGCTATGAAGGTATTCTGTAGATGTTGGCAACATCTACAACTGTCTGACTCTGAGTAAAGCATATTACCCTCTGACATGTGGGTGGGCCTCATCTAATCAGCTGCAGCCTTACAAGCAAAAACTAAGGTTTCCCAAAGACAACGGAATTTGGCCTCAAGACCACCCGAGTTCCCAGGTTGCTGCCACAGATTTTAGGCATGCCAGCCTTTACACTCATGTGAACCAAGCCCTTAAAATAAATCTCTTTATATATGTGTTTGTGCTTGTGTGTGTATCTGTGTCTCAATAAGTATATGCATATGTATATGAGCATATAAGCGTATGTGTTTAAATACATATACATATATATCCCCTATTGTTTCTGTTTCTCTGGAGACCCCTCACTGATACACAGTATGATTCCAATTTTGTAAAAACAAAGCTAAAACCAAATATATGTATAAATAACACTGAAAGAGCCTGGGTCCCATAACTGAATCTATAGCATGATTCTAATTTTATTAAAAGAGTAGGTATACAAATGATGCAAGAAAAGGAAACATATCCAAATATTAACAGTGAAAATGACTAGGGTTTATTTTAATGTGTCTCTATGCTTAATATTTTTTCCGAAATTTTTTACTCTAAGCATGTGTTCCTTAGGTAATCAGGGAAAACATAATCGCCATATGATTTTCCAGGGACACTGCACAATTTTACGTGATCCTCTCACCTGCTACTCAAGTTAAACATTTTATTCTTGGCCTTTCCTCCAGGCCTGTCTCAGCCCCACCTTCTTGTGTGTCCCATTTGGCTTCCTGCCCTTTCCTTCACTCTCTGGAAGGGAAAAACCAAGCTTTTGCACAGCAAAGGAAACAGTCAACAAAACCAAGAAAACCAACAGAATGGGAGAAGATATTTGTAAATGACATATCAGATAAAGGGCTAGTATCCAAAATCTAGAAAGAACTTATCAAACTCAACACCTAAACAACAAATAATCCAATCAAGAAATGGGCAGAAGACATGAACAGACACTTCCGCAAAGAAGACATCCAGATGGCCAACAGACACATGAAAAAGTGCTCACCATCACTCGGCATCAGGGAAATACAAATCAAAACCACAGTGAGATACCGCCTCATCCTAGTCAGAATGGCTAAAATTAACAAGTCAAGAAACAACAGATGTTGGTGAGGATGCAGAAAGAGGGGAACCCTCCTACACTGTTGGTGGGAATGCAAGCTGGTGCAGCCACTCTGGAAAACAGTATGGAGGCTCCTCAAAAAGTTGAAATTAGAGCTTCCCTATGACCCAGCAATCGCACTACTGGGTATTCACCCTAAAGATACAAATGTAGTGATCCGAAGGGGCACGTGCACCCCAATGTTTACAGCAGCAATATCCACAATAGCCAAACTATGGAAAGAGCCTAGATGTCCATCAACAGATAAATGGATAAAGAAGATGTGGTATATATATACAATGGAATACTATGCAACCATCAAAACCCCCCAAATCCTGCCATTTGCAATGACATGGATGAAACTTATTTAGCTAAGCGAAATAAGTCAATCAAAGAAAGACAACTATCATATGATCTCTCTGATATGAGGGATTTGAGAGGCAGTGTGGGGTGGGGGGAAGGGAGGGAAAAATGAAACAAGATGGGACCAGGGAGGGAGACAAACCATAAGAGACTCTTAATCTAAGGAAACAAACTGAGTGTTGCTTGAGCGGTGGGGGTGGGAGGGAGAGGGTGGCTGGATAATGGACATTTGGGAGGGTATGTGCTATGGTGAGTGCTGTGAATTATGTAAGACTGATGAATCACAGACCTGTACCCCTGGGGCAAATAATACATTATATGTTAATAAAAATAATTTTTAAAATGGGCAAGGGAGTAACTTTTATCATCCCTACTTTGTAAATGAGGAGACTGAGGCTAAGAGGGTCTGAGTGGTTGGTACACAGGTGCCCACTGATAGCTGACCCAACCCTAAGTCTCCTGTTCGTAAAGCAGAAAATGAGACACGGGTGAATAATTCTCATTACTGTCCCACACTGACAGCGTGAGTACCATGCCAGTTACATCATGGGATCTTCTCCCTGGCCTTCCACAGCAGCTTCAGACAACAGAATCATTAAGCTCCAGAGAGGATGAGGACGGCAGGGTCAGACGCCAGGACCGACGTGGCTCTGGGCTCTGCCACATGTCCGAAGCACTTGATGACTCAAACCCCACAGCTGGAAGCAAGCGGGGCCACCCACATGGCCCCAAATGGGGCCAAGTTCAGGGCTCTCTTTTCACTCTCAGCAGCTTGTCCAGTCCCCACCTAATTATAGGCATAAGGCCCTGACCGGCTGCTGTCCCCGTGCCCATGAAGGGATGGCCCCATAGCAGAAGACTCAGGATCCAAGAGCAATTATCTCTGCCGGCAGCTTCAAGTTCTCAGTTTGGCTTCCGGCACTGAGGCTTTTCCTCTTCTCTCCTCCTAGGTCTGCGCAGACGGAGCATGTTCCTGAACCCCTTCAGGGCTGGACCCTAATGCCCCCCTTGGCATGTCCAGGGAACTGTACCCTGCTGTAGCAGCATCTTTGCAGCAAATGGGCTGATCTCCCCAAATTATGAGCTCTGCACCTCCAAGCACAGTGCCCCCGAGTATCCTGCTACAACCTGCAACCCCAAGACCCAGGGGTAATCCAGGCTGGAGTAATACCAGTATTTGCTGAAGAAATGAATAAACACAGTGCACAGAGGCCATAACTGAGATCCTGGCAAATCTTCTAAGCATTTTCCCAATTAAATAAAAAAAAGAGAGAGAGAGAGCAATACTAAATGGTGAGCTAGTTGGGCAGCCACCTGGAATGCATGTTTATAAGAAATGTTACAACTCCCTGGAATAAATTGGAAACATGGTATCAGTTAAGTCAGGTCTCCCCATTCTGCTTCTTCCACAGCTGGCAAAATAGAAATTGGTCCCACTTCTGTCAAAGAAGATAGCGCACTTGGTGGGAGGGGATGATGAAAAAAGTCCGGCTGCACTCGGAGAGCATTGTTGGGTGAACCTCTTTGCAAGCTGCAAGGTGTAATTAGAGGCCACAACAGGCCACCAGGCCCAAAACCAGCTGGCTGACAGCCACCTAAAATCAGCAGGTCCAGGTCAGCTGAAATTTTGCAAACACACTAACCCTAGACATTGGAGCCATTTTGTAGGAATAAATAATGTGTTTGAGTAACTAAATTCTAACTCCTTTACTGTATTTTCCAAGATCTTGCTTAGTTCAGAAACTTACATGAAATAAACACATGTAATCCCCCAGTTTACATATAAAGAAACAGGCTTACTAGCTTTATTTATATAAATCACAGCTTCTCCCCATCCCAACTGCATAAATGCTGACACTGTACTTGAAGTATTTGGCGGATACTCTCTGGGTCCTACCACATCAGAACCCCTCCCGCACAGCTGGAATGCTCAGAGCACTGGCTGGGCACTGGGGGGGAGGGGGCTCCTATCCCAGCACGTGCAAGCCTCCAGGAATCAGCGGCCACGAAGGTCATGTGGTACCCCACCAATTCAGGGCACCTGCTTCACATCCTGGTGTGGAGCCTCTATCGGTTCATGACAAAGCTGCAAAAGCCAGAGGTTTCCTTCTGCCCCTCCTCCCTCTTTTACGATTAACAGAAATAGCAGAGGAGGGGGATGATTTAATGGGCAGAGCTAACTACCAGTTATGGAGAAGGATCAAGAAGTACCTTCTCGGCCACGCCAAGTACATCGCAGAAATGTTACCATAAGCATCAGAAAAATGTGTTCGGGTTTCTGGGACTGATAGGGGTCCGGAATGGAGACTCAGCTACTGACTCACAAGATCAGAAAGGTATTAAGCTTTCAGACAGAAGGTCAGACCCAGGAGGAAAATGAGTTCCTTCTATGCATACATGTGCATCACCAGCAGCAAAGCAGATGGGAACAGCTCCACACTCACATGCCTGAAAGCTCAGTGCCAGGCACCAACAGGTACTCATTATCTGACGTCGCAAGAAAGGTACTAAGTAGACTCTCCTCAGCCTCTAGCTGAGGCCCAATGAGGTCAGGTTATTTACAATTTTCCAAAAGTGAGGGACGCCTGGGTGGCTCAGTTGGTTAAGTGTCTGCCTTGGCTCAGGCAATGATCCCAGGGTCCTGGGATCGAGTCCCGCATTGGGCTCCCTGGTGAGTGGGGTACCTGCTTCTTCCTCTGCCTGCCTCTCACTCTGCCTGCTGCTCCCCCTGCTTGCGCGCTCTCTCTCTTTCTGAGAAATAAATAAAATCTTTAAAAGAATTTTTTTTTCCAAAAGTGACACAAGTAGTAAGTGACCAAGGTCAAAATGGAAATTAATGGCACGGAACCCATCAAAATTAGTCAACATGGACTGAGCTCTTCCCACCTGAGCTATCCATCTGCCAGTCCACATCCCCTCTCTGCCATGGTCCGGTTCAGTCACGGGATGCAGTAGAATGTCCCCTCCCCAGCCCCTCCCTGTTGAGCAATGAGCTGGCAGGGACTGTGGCCCCAGCAGCTGGTCAGCACCCCGTTCCCTTGTCCCAGAAGGCTTAAGGGTAGTCCGTGTGCCTTGCTGTTATTGGCCCTGGGGTGCTTCACCCTCACTGGTTCCCTTCATTCTCCCCGCAACTGCTCCTAAGAGTGTGCCCCCTGCAAGGACCTCAGTACTCTGGGTACTTTACACACATTTTTATTCCCGACATCAATCCTAGCAGATGAAATTATTCTTATTTTATAGCTAGGGAATTTAAGGATTATGATGGGTTCACTAAGTGCCCCAAGCCACACAGTTAACTCCGTGGCAAGGCTGGATTAGGCACAAGCGGTCATACCCCCGTGCCGGTATTCTCCTTAATGACTATGCAATACAGTCTTCTCACCAGAGATGCGTAAAATATCTCCACTTACGGGGCTGCCTTGACCATGGTCTATTTTAGTAAGAGGAAGAAACACTTCCAGTGCCATTAAAGACTGACCCTGGGATCACAGTTTCCCAACCCTGTTCCTCCCCAATGGTTATTGATCTACCACTGGACATAAAGGAGGGCTGGTAGGCAAAGAGCTACAGTTCAAAAACCAGCCCTTATAAGGTGTGAGTGATAGCTCCCATTTCACAAATGACCGATGGTTCAGGACAATGATCCCCAGCTTCAGGGGTCCCCAAGATTCATGACCAGTGGGACCATCCACGCCACAGAAGCCAGCCTGGCTCCCGCATGTCCCGTGGTCTGTTGTGTGCTGTAAAAAACCATTCTGCAAGGGGTTGCTATAAGCTTCTTGAGAAACAGGATCCCAGAGGCAAAAGAAATTTGGAAAAACTGATTGCTGTCTCTTACTTTGCTGCTGTTTTGGAAAATCAGAGTGTATTAGGCTTTAATAGGAGGAAATGAAGTTCTTTTAACCTAGCTTTTCTGAACATAGTAAACATAGTTTTCTGAACAAAATTTGAACACAGTGTGCTTTTTTGTGGACACATATTAATAGCTTTCCTACGTATAAAATTAGATAAACCTTCTAAGTTCCATTTATATCCACATGTTTTAGCTAGTTCAATTATTTGCCTATAAGGTCACTACAGGTTCCAATTATGGTCTTTTGCATTACTTAAAAATTCTACTGAGCCAGGGAGGGGGCCCAAGGCTTGTCAAGCAGAGAATTGGCTGCAGGGGACCCCTTGGTCCCACCATTACTGCCACACTCCACCCTCGGAATATACTTTGAAAGAGCACACTTTGGGGCATATGGAGATACCCCTGCCTTACTGATAAATATCTCCTAACGTTATTATAAAGCAAACAAGTCCCTTTGGGAGAAATACAGGTGAGTATTTAGTGCCAGACTCCAGCCCAAACCGCCCTCGTCACTCCTCAGGCCTCGCTTGCCCCCCACTGCTAATATACACAGTAATATGGTTAAATATTGAAGGTCGGGCATCTAGAATTTCCAAATCATCCAGATTTCAAAAGGTCTTCCTACTTTCCCCATAATTATAACAAAACTACCTCAGAAATTCCAATGGATCGGTAGTTTCAAAAACTGATTCATTCAAGCTAGCATGCAATACTTCCTAAATAGATTAAAAAAAAAAAAAAAGGAGAACGAGAGAAAGAAAATAGAGAAAACATAGCTGTGGACATATTGGCGATACTCAAGAAAGGTCTCTGTGTTAGTTCATGGGCACTGTGACAACAACACACCCTCACCTGGGTAGCTTCGAAACAACAGAAATACAGCTCCAGGTTTTGGAGGCTGGGAAGGGCAAGATGGAGGCACCAGCATGGGTGTGTCTGGTAAGAACCTGCTTCCTGGTTCATAGCCCGCACCCCCTCGCTGAGTCCTCTCCTGGTGGAAGGGCCAAGGGCACTCTCTGGATCCTCTTTTATAAAGGTGCTAATCTCCCCCAAATGATTTCCTGAAGGCCCCAGAGACTAACACCATCACCAGGGGGTTAGGATTTCAACATACAAATTTGGGGCATGGCTGGTACTCAAATATTCAGACCATATACTTGCTACATTATTGGTATACAGTATTAGGTGGGAATTCAGATGGGTTTTTTTTTTTTAGATTTATTTATATATTTGTCAGAGAGAGAGAGAACACAAGCAGACAGAGAGGCAGGCAGAGGCAGAGAGAGAAGCAGACTCCCCGCTGAGCAAGGAGCCTGATGTGGGACTCGATCCCAGGACCCTAGGATCATGACCTGAGCCGAAGGCAGTGGCTTAACCCACTGATCCACCCAGGCATCCCAGATGGATTTTTCTAAAGATGAGGACCACCAGCTAGATCATATAAAAGCATCCCCCAATTCTGGCAGCAGAAGAAAGGAGAAGGACCTCAATAATGGAGATACCATACATCAATAGGTACAGACTTTATTTATGGGTTTTGGCTTCCAGTCTAAAGTAGGGTGAAATCTGTGCCAAGTCATAACATTTCGTTCTAGTGCTCAACTGAGTATAAAGTCAAAAAGTACATATAAATGGCTATAAGCATGGAAAATGTTCAACCTCATCAGTAATCAAAGAAACTCAAAACAATTAAGATTGTGCCCTTAATTCAACAATAAGAAGGAATGCAGAAAAGGACATAGTTAGCAGGCACTCTTGCAGACTACTGTGGGAAGCACGCATCAGCACATCCCTTTTAGAAAGTCATTTGGGGGGCACTGGGTGGTTCAGTCAGTTGGGTGTCTGCCTCTTGACTTCCGCTCAGGTCACGAACTCAGGGTCGTGGGGTCAAGCCCTGCATTGGTCTCTTCACTCAGCAGGGACTCCGCTGGCGATTCTCTCCCTCTCCCCCTTCCCCTGCGTTCTCTCTTTCCCTTATAAATAACATCTCTTTAAAAAAAAAAAAAAGTAATTTGGTAATATCTAACAAGAAAATTTAAAAGGCTTTATATTGTTTGGCCCAGTCATTCCATTCTAGGGAATCTACCCTACAGAAACGATGTTAAACATGGAGAAGTAATTATACTAAAGCTATTTACCAACATATTTTTATCATGGCAATAAACTGAAAACACACCAAACTCCATGAAAGAGGGACTGGGGTAGTAATCTATGGTACATCTTCCAGATGGATTATTATTATTCTCATTAAAGATTATACTTGAGGGGCACCTGGGTGGCTCGGTCCTTGGGCATCTGCCTTCGGCTCAAGGCATGATCCCAGGGTCCTGGGATTGAGCCCCGCATCAGGCTTCCTCTCTCACTCCCCCTGCTTGTGTTCCCTCTCTCGCTGTGTCAAATAAGTAAATAAAATCTTAAAAAAAAAAAAAAAAAGATTATACTTGAATTGGGACACCTGGGTGGCTCAGTCAGTTGCGTCTGCTTTGGGCTCAGGTCATGATCCCAGTATCCTGGGATCAAGTCCCACATCAGGTTCCTTGCTCTGAGGGGAGTCTGCTTCTCCCTCTGCCTGCCACCCCCCACTCCCCAGCTGTGCTCTCTCTCTCATTGAGACAAATAAGTATATAAAACGTTTTACAAAAAAAGATTATTCTCAAGAATAGTTTACAGTAACATTGTCATGGGAAGTGTAGTGAGCAAAAGAAATTTCTATACAGACTAAAAATAAACAAACAAAAAAACCAGAAAAATACTGGAAAATAAATACGCTAAAATCTAAACAGTGTCTTAGTCAGTGCTGCTTAGAGACCAGCATGAGTCTATGAACCGTGTGTCACTTCACATGACAAGAAAATAACTGAGAAACTTCTAGTGATCTGCTATTGCTGTGATATCCAAGCACGAGTTCCCAGGAGCTGTGTAGGTCAACAGGGCACAGACCAGCTTGAGGGCTGTCACCCTGAGAGGTACAGGTGACGTGAGCTACGCATCAGTCACACACAGGAGGACCAAAATCCGTAAAGTACAAAAAACAAAAAAAGAACCAGCCTTTATCTGGACCACCAGTCAAGTGATAGTATCATAGACAAAGACTGACCTTCGTCTATTTGCTTTCCGGTGTTATAATGCTATGTTGCTATTACAAGAAAAACAAACTTTTTTTTAATACAAGCACAAAGCAGAAAAAAAATCACTTAACTGCTGTATCTTCGGAAAATGGTCTTACAGAAACATACAAATGTATACTGAGAAGCCAAATGATACAGTGGTTAAGAAAGCAGTTGTTGGAGCGGACAACCTGGGTCCGAGTCCTGGCTCCGTTACTGACTAACGGTAGTCAGAGCTGTCCAACGTCTCTGTGCCTTTGGTACCTTCCTGCATAAGATGCGGATGATAACAGAAGCTATCACTTAACTACTCATGGGGTTTGGCAGGATTAAATGAGTCAACATACGTAAAACCCTACAACACAGTAAGCTCTACCTAAAGTTCACGATTATTATTACAGACCATGGCCAGGGGTGAGAGCCACAGCCAGACCACGTTTCCTAATTTCTTATTTGCAAAATTGTCAAGAGGAGGGTAGCAGGGGTACCAATCACAAGTATTATTAAAGTTTTGGGGGGCGCTGGCTTCCGTGCTAAGCACTGGAATTAAGGAATTACCTCCTTAATTATGAACAACCCTAAAGATTGGTACTGAATTGTTCTTTGCCATTTTGTCAGGGAGAAACTGAGGTTCAGAGAAACGAAGTGACTCGCCCAGGGTCACCACACCATTAGGTCTGGAGGGAGACAGATCAGGGCGCTGGGCTAGGCATAGGAGGACAGGGGTCCCTAGAGGCTAGACCATGAGCCCCTTGAGAGCAGACCTGCCCTGTGCCTGCTTCCCAGGGGCAGCCAGGGTCACCAGCCCGTTCAAAAGATCAGGTGCAGAGGAAAAAAAACAAAAAGCAAAAAACAGGACTTGCTTCCAGCCAGGGCCCTGGCTGCATCCCCCTCACCCAGTCAGCAAACAAGAGCTGGCCTTCCTCCACGGTCTGGTCCGGGGTGTTGCTCTCAGGGAGTGATTCAAGCCCTGAGGAAGGCAGCTCTTGGAATGTACCAGGAGGATGTAGGGGCTCATGAGTCATTCCTCTCCCCTCCTTGCCCGTGGCCCTGGACGCAATTTATTATCTTCGTCACTGGGTTTTCTGCTCCTGGTTGGCTGGGGGTTGGTGAAGCCGTCATCCCTAAAAGGAAATCAGTCTGTTGAAGGCAGAAGGAAGGGCATCGGCGGCGGCACCCAGCTGTTTCTGGGCCCGGAGGAATTCAAGGAGGCCGAAAGGCCTGGGCCAGGCTGGTGGACGCTTAGCAAGACCCTGGCCTCAGATATTCACTTGAAGATGCTCTTGTGGGACTTTCTCTGCCAGTGCAAAGTCTTGACCTCTGCAGCAAAGAGAGACCTTTCCAGAAAAGTGTGAGGCCAATGTATTCTGAAAGTTAGAGGACAGAAGTCCTTCCCTCAGAGAATGGGGAGCACGGGGCCCACGTGTGGAGAGACAGTTAAGCACACATAGGATTTTGCCTTAAAATCTAGAACATTCTGTCTGTGCGAAGCACTCAGGACAGAGGCCTGAGAATTTGATGCCTAAAAATGTGTGGCCAAGGAAAAGCACTCCCAGTAAAATGAAAAATCAGGTTGACTTTTCACTTCCACCCTCTCTTTCAAAACTCAATTCTCCACAAGAAAGAGGAGTTTTACAAACTGAGGGTTTGTTGCTGGGGGGAGGGGGCTTGGGAGAGGGGGGTGGGGTTATGGACATTGGGGAGGGTATGTGCTATGGTGAGTGCTGTGAAGTGTGTAAACCTGGCGATTCACAGACCTGTACCCCTGGGGATAAAAATACATTATATGTTTATAAGAAAAAAAATTTTTTTAAATGAAAGAAGAGTTTTAAAGCTTGGGTAGCATTTTTCTTCCCCAGCATTTCCTTTTTCGAAAGCAATTTGGTAATATCCAACAAAATCTAGGCCTAACATAAGAAATTAAAAAAAAAAAATTTTTAAATCTAGACCTAACAAATTTTTGACTCAGCAATTCCATTTCTAAGAATTTACTATACAGACAAACAGATACAGAATGCTTTTGTCTGCAAGCATGCTTAATGTGGCAATGTTTAGAGCAGCGAAACACCACAAAAACCTTAAATGTGCATTGATAGAGAAATGGCTAAATTTAACTATGGCACACCCAGGCAAGGCATAAAATTGTTTTAAAAATGAGGTGAATCCATATGTGAAAGACCTGTGTATACCTTGGAGATAATGCAGGTTTGGTTCCAGACCACCGCAATAAAGCAATTATCACCACAGAGTCAGTAAAATGAATTTTTTATTTTCCCGGTGCATGTAAAAATGTTTACACTATATTATAATCTATGATTATATGTGCAATAGCATTACGTCTTTAAAAATGTACATACCTAAACTAAAAATATTTTATTGCCAGAAAATGCTAATCATCACCTGAGCTTCTCGCGCGTCATAATCACTGATCACCGATTGCCACAGCAAATGATAAAGTTTGAAATATCGCAAGGATAACCAAAATGTGACACAGAGACATGAAGTGAGTAAATGTCGTTGCAAAAATGGCACCCACAGACTTGCCTGACGCAGGGTTGCTACAAACCTTCAATTTGGAGAAAAAAAAAAAAAAGCAATATTCGCAACGTGTGATAGAGCAAAGTGTAACAAAACGAGGTATGCCTGTAACCCAAGAGGGATGAATAGGTAAGAGGAAAAGTATAAACTGCCAAACACCCTTTATCATGGCATTCCAGTTGTACAGAAAGAAGGCAAGTGTGTATGCTTTCACAACAGCACATTCCTGACGCACAATTATTTCATTATTATATACTATTATTATTATTATTATTATTACTGTTATTATAGGCTACACCAGTCTATCTAAATCCTGACTATAGGAAAGCAGAAAGGAGCCCTTCCTTTTCAGTTTATATTTCGGGCCTCTTTGAATTTTTTACTATAAACATGTTTAGCTAGTTTAATGAAAACAGGAGCAAAAATATTAACTGGCTAAACCCGAGAGGTGAGTTCCATGAGCACAAAGATAGAGGTCTTCCTCTAGAGCCTTGACAGTGTCTGCCAGGGGATCGGATTTCTAGAATACCCACAGAGAGCCAGGCCCTACTTTAAACACTTTGCAAGCACATACTCCTTTCATCTCCATGACAACCTTATGGCAGAGGTGGGGGAGGGTGGTGTGGGAATGGTAGGAGTACCATCCCATTTTACAGATGAGGAAGCCCCAGCTCAGAGAAGATGATGAACTTGTCCCACGTCACACAGCCAGCATGTGGTGGGACCAGTCTGGTGCACTCCAGAGCCCAGAAACTTCCTTACCAGGATGCCCCTCAGTAAACATTGGTTGAACAAATGGATAAACCAGAAAAACTGCCAACCTCTTTTAAGACTAGAGAAACTAAAGTATTAAAGTTACTCTTGTTAGGGTTAATCCATTGTTACTAATTATTATTACTGTGCATGAAGAATCAGCACTATGCAGAAAAGCCAGCTGTGTTACCATGAGCAAAGCACTGGACTTGAGCTTGAAGAAAGCAACTCAAATCCTTCCTCTACCACTTAGTGGCGGAGACCTTGGACAAGTCACTTCACTCGAGCCTCCGTCTGCTCATCTGTAAAGTGGGGATGACGGACCCTCCCGGGGTTCCTGCAGGGATTAAATGTTTCATCACATCCCAATGCCCTTGTGTGCTGACACATGTTGCATACGTGTCCAAGTAGGAAAAGATGCTGAGCATGGAAAAAAGTAGGCTCAGAGCATCACCAGCCCGGCCTCCCTCCTTCTCAACCTGCTGAGTCTGAAAAGGGAATGGACAAATTCTGTTCATATATACGCCAATGATCTGAGGAGGAAATCAGGGTTTTTAATTGTTCTGATCCTGCCTCTAGAATATTGATTTAGGACATTTAATACCATCTCCAAATGCCAAGCTTAATTTGCATCAGGTCCGAAGCTGGGCTGCGGAGCCCTGGCTGTTGATTTTAGGCAGGGACTTGGGAGGGCCCGAAGCTCACCTTCCTCCTGGCCCACGGCCAGCCGAGAGCTGGCTTCACCTGGGACTCAGAGAACTGGCCGACTGAGAAGGCCGAGTCTTTGATGGATTTTCAGTGTTTAATTAAAGTGCAGCTGGGGCCCGGGGCCATGCAGGGCCTTTTAGCGAGATAGCTGTCGCAGGCTGCACAGCTAGCCTGTGCTGAGGCTGCCGGGCCAGGGCAGAGCCCACCCTCTGCCTGGATCCCCCTCACCCAGGGAGCCCATGCATCTCCCTTTTGGAAGCCCCAGGCTCGTCTTCAGGAGCCCAGTTCCCCGGGCCCTCAACACTGCCTTTGGGAGAATCTCAGAATTCAAACACAGGCCAATGGCACCCAAACAGAGCCCCTCCCGCCGCAACCGGAAGGCCTGGTTTAGAAACCTCGTGGGTTGCTCAGCTGTTCTTCTTTTTTCCTTTAAAGATTTTTATTTATTCGAGAGAGAGAGAGAGAGAGCATGAGAGGGGAGAGGTCAGAGGGAGAAGCAAACTCCCCACTGAGCAGGGAGCCTGGTGCAGGGCTCGGTCCTGGGACTCCAGGATCATGACCTAAGCCGAAGGCAGTCGCTTAACCAACTGAGCCACCCAGGTGCCCCTGCTGCTCAGCTGTTAACAGATGTGCTCTGTGCTCTCAGCCCACTCCCATAACTTCATTTACAAACAAGGGGGCTACAGAAATCCCACTCATTAAAGTCTTCTTTTTTATTATAATTATTACAGAAAATTTCAAATACACACCGAAGTGAGAGGCCGTACAGCCAACCTCCATGTACTCATCATCGTTCTGCAGCAATGAGCAACGTGGGGTCCCTTGTTGTCCAGCTACACCTCAACCCCTGCACTGCATTACCCAAAACAACCTCCAGATATTTTATTGAGCCACATTTCCGTAGGCACCTGGAAAAGGTCAGGACTCCCTTCTTTTTTAACATGACTACGATGCCATTCTCACCCCCCACAAGTTAATAATGATTCCTTTATGTCATCGAATCTCTAGTGAGTGGTTGCTTTTTCCCAATTGTCCCACAAATCCCTTGTAGAAGCTGATCTTTCTGGAGCAGGATCCAAACAAGGTTCTAGCTGGGGTTTGGTGGCATGGGCTTTCTCACCTTCCCTTCAAACCCTGCCGTGGTCGGTGGTTTCGTGTGAAGGCGCGAGGAGACGAGACAGGCCACTTACTTATACCGGGAAGCACACCCAAGACCTGGGCATTAGCCTCCTCACCTGGAGAACGGAGAATGGGAATAATCATAATCCCCTATATCTCATGGGGGCACATGTGAGGATTCAATGAAACAGAACATGTAAAATGTAGAGCACAGAGACTGGCACTGAAAGACAATGACTTTGATAGAATTTGATAGAATTCCCAAGCACAGCATTAGAGTGGAAGGACACGGAGTAAAAAAGTGGTTTAACTCTCCACACTCTTCTCAGACTTTGAGCTGTTGTTCACCGTAAGGTGGTAGAACATTCTAGTGAAGAGCAAGTCTCCAGAGCCAGACTGCCCAGGTTCAAATCCTACATCTTCCACTTGCCAGCGATGGGAAAATGACACATGTATTTGCCAGAATTCATTTCCTTTCCCGCTGGGCAGACAACTATGTTTCTTTGCCTCTCTTGCACTCATGTGCAGTCACAAAACTGACCTCTGGCCAGTGCTTAAGTGGGCGGAAGTGATATGCATCAAGCCTATGCTTGCCAGGTCAGAACCTCCCACTGTAGTATTGCTCTCTTTCTCACCAGGCCCCCTTGATTGGTGAGGACTCAAAGAACCTGGAAGAAAGAAGAGCAGTAAGATGAAAGGCGCCTAGATCCCTGAATGACCATGTGGAAGGCAATCCAATCAAGGGGGCTGGAGGGGGACGCTGGCTGGCTCAGTTAGTAGAGGACATGACGTGTGATCTTGGGCTTGGGAGTTCAAGCCCTGCACTCAGTGTAGAGATGACTTTAAAAAAAAAAAAAAAAAAAAGAATGATGCCATGGGATTCTGTTATAAGCAAGAAATAAGCTTTTATTATGTTAAACTTCTGAGAATCTGGGGGCTTATCTCTTATAGCAGCTAATGTTACCTTAACTAGTACATGAGCCTTGACCTTGGGAAAGTTACCTGGCCTCCCTGTCCTTCACTTTCCCCATTTGTAAAGGGACAAAGCTGCTAGTAATACCTATTTCATGGGGTTGTTAGGAAGGTCAAACCTTAATGTATCTGAAGCGTGTACTATGTTGTCTGGCCCACACAGCATCATAAGTGCTTGCCCCTGATGCCCTGATGGTATTTTCATTGTTTTTAGTATGATTATTTGAAATGTAATAGTATACCATCAGGAATTTCCCACATTTACAATCTGGGCCTAAAGTCTTATTCCAATCAATTTCCAATTTAATAATGACAGCCAGTGGTATAACAGGATTATGATCATTTGCTTAACAGGAAATATTTCAGGAATACAGTCATTCTGTAAGATGAATTGCACCTCATACAGGATGCGGCAAGTCTCTGGCACTCCCGCCAAACATGAAAAAAACAAAACATGGGAGGATGAGACTGTCTTGGAGTGTACCTTTCTGGGTGAGCAGCCAGCGCCCTCTCCATGCTTACGACTGAGGAGATGTGCACTGAACTCTAAGGACCTGAAAACCTGGGCACCCAAGAAGATCTCCAAATGTCCAAAAAGCACATGAAAAGATGATCAACCTCATGCAAACAAGAACCACTGCAATGGTGACCATCAAAAAGGAAAGACAGTGACAAGTGCTGGTGAGATTGTGGGGACGCCAGCCCCCTCCTGCCCTGATGGTGGGAGTGGTCAATGGCACAGCCCCTTTGGAAAAGAACCTGGCAGTTCTTTAAAATGCTAAACATATTCTCTTGTACTCGAGAGAAATGAAAACATATGCTCACACAAAAACTTGTACATGAAAATTGATAGCTACAGTCTTCATTTCAGCAAAAAGTGCAAACTATCAAAATGTCCATTAACAGATGAATGGATAAACAAAACGTGGTATTATCCCGAACAGACTACTTTTCATCCATGGAAAGGAACAGAGTATTAATATAGGTTACATACAACACGGATGAACCTTGAAGATACTACCCTAAGGGGATGCCTGAGGGGCTCAGTCAATCAACCATCTGCCTTAGGCTCAGGTCAGGATCCCAGGGTCCTGGGATCCAGCCCTGCATCGGACTCCTAGCTCAGCAGGGAGCCTGCTTCTCCCTCTACCTGCCCTTCCCCGACTGTCTGCACGTACGCATGCTCTCTGACAAACAGACAAATAAAATCCTAAAAAAAAAAAAAAGGAATAAAATACTACCCTAAGTGAAAAAAGCCAGTTGCAAAAGAACACGTATTGATTATATGATTCCATTTATATGGAACGTCCAAAATAGGCAAGTCTGATGACAGCATATAGATTAGTGGCTCCTGGGGGGAAGAGGCTTAAGGAAATTGGGATGGAAGGCGGGGTCACTGCTAATAGGTACAAGGTCTCTTTCTGGGGTGACGAAAATGTGTTAGAATTGCGTCCATGGTTGCACAACTGTGAATATACTAAAAACCAGAGTTACACTGTTTAAACGGGTGAACTCTACCTCAGTAAAGCTGCACCCTCCCCCCAAAAAGGTACCCATTCCTTCATAGAGCTCAAACCATCTCTCCTCCAGACTTGAACTGCCACCAGAAAGCAGAGCACAACCCCCACCCCCAATCTGAAGCCTTTGAGAACGCCATGGCCTGTGTTAAAATGCGGCTTCACCTCTGTGTGCAGCGACGGATGCCACAACATACCCGTGCTAATGAGCCTAGAGCTCAGGAGAGGGGTCACGGCTGCAAACGGGGTGTTGGGGGTTACCAAAACACCCAGGCAGGAGGTGAGATGGTCAGCCGCACTCCCACAAACACTGACAGCCCAATGATGCCAACACCCCCCAAACACAACCGTCTGACCCCAGAGATACAAGCCATGTTGGTCCCCCGAGCCCTCCCTCTTGAAGACCGTAAGCTAGACCATGAATCTCAGTCATGCTAAATAGGGGAGGGAGCTGGGAGCCCAAAATCACTTAAATTGATGTCATATCATTTGAAAAGCTGATACTCAGGCCTTACAAAATGAACGACAATTGCTATCCATCCAATTCATGGCTCCGGACTCCTGTTTCCCACCTGCTCCAACACCAATTTAAGCAATTCTGAACTTTGATCTCCACAGCAGAATGTCTCAGATTTATTGAAGTGTCAGGTCCCAATTGTGCTAACATCCACCCCTGGCAGGGCCATTACAAGGTGTGAAATCTGGGTGCCCATCACCCCGGCACGGGGAGCACAGCGACGACCACAAGGAACAGATCGATCTGCCGCTCTGTAGTCATCGTGGGAGCCTTGCAATTTACCATAATGACAGGCGTGGAGGAAAAGCAGGCGGAGGGATCGTTCTCTTCCCCGGGCCCTTGGACGTGTGCTGGAGGGGCTACTGAGTCCACCCCCTGTCAGCCAAGAGGCACCTGCTTCTCCTTGCAAAGGGCTATTTCGGCACTTGCCTGTGTCCTGGGTTGCTTTCAAATGCAACTGTGTTACCCTCCTTTCGTGTTCTGCAGGCAGCATCACAACTGTGGGTTCCTGCTGCCCCTGCTTCTCCCAGCTGTCACTGGTAACTACCTGTCGCCTACAGGTCAGCCCCACTAGGGCTGGGAGTCAGGGATTGCTCAGGCTTATAGGAAAACCCCTCTCCACTAAAAGGAAAGTAGATCTCCAAACCTGGAGTGTAGGGGAGTGGGGGCAATGAGTGAGGCAAGCCCCAGGGCTCCTGTGTGAGCGCGGGCACACTCCCCGCCTCCCTCCGCCTGTGGGGCCAGGGATTCCAGAGTCCGCACTGCACCCTTAGCCTGCACCCGTAGCCTGCCCCCGCACCCCACCGACTCAGCTAGGGCCCTGACTTGCCTGCTAAGTTCTGCCAGTGTCTGCCTCCAAGCCCCTGAATCTGAGACCCCACCCTGGACTTGAACAAGCCCTTCAGATTCAGAACTCGGGCGCTGAACAGATGCCAAGAACCTCAGGACCCTGTCACCTCCAACAAACCCGGAATGCCCCGTCTCCTTAACTTGGAGACTGGGACCACAGACCTTCTTCCTGAACCCCTCTCTGTGTCTCTCCACAGGGGCTCCCAGCCCGCCCTACTGCCAAAGCCATGTTGGCTCAGCCAAAATCTGCTTTAGGAAGAATAGCTTCAGGTTGAAAAGTCAAGGTCATACTACAACTGGCAGATGAAGGGTTCTACCGGTGCATATATCCCTGTATCCCTGGAAGAACTAAGCCCAGAGCTTGCCCCGTGGCGCACCCTGGTGTTTTGGGGAGCCCTGCAGCCTAGGTTTGTGTCACTGAGGGAACAGAAACAGGCCTGTGGGGGCGCTTGGGTGGCTCAGTGGGTTGGGGCCTCTGCCTTCGGCTCGGTTCATGATCCCAGAATCCTGGGATCGCGCCCCACATCGGGCTCTCTGCTTGGCGGGGAGCCTGCTTCCTCCTCTCTCTCTGCCTGCCTCTGCCCACTTGTGATCTCTCTGTCAAATAAATAAATAAAATGTTTAAAAAAAAAAAAAAGAAACAGGCCTGTGGCCTCATTTTTTTGTAGTCCCACATCAACATTTTCCCCAGGGGACCCACTGCGTTTGCGGCTCCTCAGGGTCCGACTGGGTTTTTCGGAGAATAGAGGAGGGGAGGGCCCTCTGGATTTTAAAAGAGATAAGGGAATGAGCGAAGGGAATGGAGTAGAGTTCAAGGCTGAAAGAAAGGCTCTGACACACGGCGCCCAGGGAAGGAGTCCGCCTCCACAAGCGACTCCCCAGAAACACTCCCTGGGGTGCTGGGTGTGATCATTACATGCTCCAACTGGCTCAGATCCACTCTTCACCGACGAAATGAGACACCTGACTGCTGACTGCTAATGCAGGTTGAGGAAACTGAGCCCTGGAGGCATCGGCCCAGCCCGCTCTTGTCAAAATCCATCGGAAACTCTGAAAGCTCCTGAATCCTATCCCTTCCTTTGTCAGCCTGGGGCGGGGAGGGGTTTCTTCCTCTGGCTTCAAGACCCAGCTTGCAAGCGTCATGTGTCCTAAGGAGCCCTCAACCCTGGCAATCTTAATTTGTCCCCTGGAGCCCTTAGCTCACAGTCTTGTCATGACTTCCCATTTGTGGTTACCAGGGGTGAGACAAGTCCAGGAATTCAGCAGTTGGGAGGTACAGAGGGAGAGATGAAGACAAGGAGGGACTTCTTGACCGAGGCTTCCTTGGATTTCACATGAAGGAGTGAGAACTCAGTGCTGGGGGGCGGGGTGGAGGTGCTGGGACTCTCAGGGCAACTTCAAGGATAACCATTCCCAAGGAACCTTGGGCCTTGTTAGAAGAGCAGACACTTGGGATGATACACTGGGCCACATGTGGATGAAGGATGGCCCCAAGAGAAGGTTCTGAAATAAAGATCTGCCTATCCTAGAGCTCACTGTGAACATGTTACTGACTGGGAGGGAAATTTGTACTCCCCTGACCCATTCCCCCTCCCATCCTCTCTTTGGTTATCAGTGATAAACTATCAGGGTTAAGTAAACCAAAGGTCACCCTTTGACCCTACAACTGTACTTCTGGGGCTCCAAAGAAAATTATTCTTCATTTCTAAAAAAGTTTTAGGTAGGATTATTTCTAGAAAAAAATAAGAGGACCAAAAGAAATGCGTCAGTGAACAAGAGGACATTCACTCAATGAATATTATGCACCCATAAAAAGTATGTTTAGTAAGATATGCAACACAAAATATATTGATACAATAAACGAAAAATAGAGATACAGAGAGCTATGTAATATACATGGTATACTTACAATTATTAAAAAGAAAAAAGTTATAGAATCAAAATTCTAATAGTGATTGTCTTTGGGAGGTGGAACTCACATGGCCGTTTTCTATTTTCCCATAAATCCCCAAAGCATGGGTTAATTTTATAACAGGGGAAAAAAACCACTTTTATTTAAAAATTAGATGTTAAGCAATTTGGTTCCTTCTTCCTTCCCCTAAGAGAGTGTGCGGTAGTGAAGAGTACTTTTGTTTCACCTGATTAAGTTCACTGCTTCTTCCGTCCCTGGCCTAACTTCTCCCTAAGGCTGGTTTGAAGGGAACACAAGGTCTCTAGCCACAAAGACAGGTAGGTATTCTAAGGCTCTGGCAGGCTGGCGTGTTCCCAGCAAACAGAATTACTGCTTAGTAACTGCTAGTGGAACCAGATTTTCGGCAAGTCCTACGGCGATCTGCACCCCCTGCAAACGCGTGTCCCAGGCCAGCGCACAGCAGCTATAATTCACTGCTTGGGCCTCCAGCTAGTCTCTCCCTTTAGGAGCTTCTTTTTCTGAGTGGGTCAGAGTGGGGGGCAGGGCAGGGGTGGAGCTCTCTCACTAAGGAGTCATGAGGGTGGCCCTGCTCTGGCTGGCCTTTGGATTTCCCTGGTTTGGCAAAGCTGAGAAGGGCAGGAAGGGAGGTGGGGGGGAGGGGCGTGGCGGGGGGGGGCGGCGGGTGGGGGAAGTCGACGAGCAGGCTCTGGGGAATTACAGGAAGTTTGAATCTCTCGCAGTTTCAGTCTGCACCTTTTTTTGTCTCCCCCAAACCTTGCCGAGAGGCTGTTCCACCTCAGCCCTCCATCATTTAAGCTTCGTCAGGTAATCGTGCAACGCCATTTTCACAGAGCTAGCTTTTCTGGATGAAAACAAAGAACACCAGCCTCTACACACTCAGACGGGTCTCCACCCTTGACCAGCAGGCACCGCCCCTGCTGCCCCATCACTGCCCAGAGCTTCTAGGGCCCAAAAGTTCTGGTCTTAAGGGCCTTAGCATGCTTGTCCAAGAGCAGGGCTAAGCGACAATGTCCTTCCACAAAGGATAAAGAGATTCCTGGTGGGAGGAGGCAGTTCTCTCTCTCTCTCTCTCTCTCTCTCACACACACACACACACACACAAGTGTGATCATTACATGCTCCAACTGGCTCAGAGAGTGTGTGTGTGTGTGTGTGTGTGCGCGTGCGCAGCCAGAAGTTGAGGCCCGGATGAAAGCAGGGGACCAAAACTGTCATTCGAACTTGGGCAGAGTTTGAAATAAGCTGGGGACACCCTCAGGAGGAATCAGATGCCCACTGACAATTCAGGAAATTAGTTCGCCATTTTGTAGGGCAACTGTTAAGTACCTGAAGCCAGGAAAGACACGTGACGTGCAAACGTGAGCACGACGGACAGAACTCCTGCCCTCTCAGAGACCACAGGGAAAAGGAGGGAAGGGAGGAGGTCCAGGGCCCAAGCTGGATGAGGTCTCCCTGTCCTGGGGGCTCCAGTGGTCAGACAAAACCTTCATAGGGATTTCTTCCTGATTTCGGGATGCAGAACGCACTGAACACTTAACAGTATATTTTTGCCCTTTTTGAAGTATTTTATTCTTAAAAAGTGTTTTTAATTACTGCAATTGTTGTATACTGACATTGTTGTCTCCCAAACGTGTTCTTTTTTCCATGACAGTGACTAGTGATTTTAGATGCTTACACATGTTTACATGAGGATTTCATCTCTTCTGCACTAATGGCTAAAACATAATTACGAACTGTGCTTGTTAACCAAATAGAGATATTCCATGAGACAACGATTCCTAATATGGAGGTGTCCTTGGGCCAGGGCCCGCTTATCCTCGTTCCCATCTCCTCCTCCCGACACAGAGGTGCCTTCATTAGCAGAGGAAAGAAAGAGGTCTTTGTGATGATGTCATTCCCAGACCACCCTACACAGACAATAAAACTGAATTTGAGAGAAGCCTGGTGAAATAAGAGCTCGGAAATCATAGAATACCAGAGCTGCAACGGCCCTGAGAGGTTACGTAGCCTAATCCGCTGATGTGAGAAGTGGGCAGAGAGGAAGAGGCCTAAGGTTACACAACCCATTAGTGGGGGGACTATTTTCACCAAGGTAAATATGGGGAAACTCACCACATGGAAACTCCAGTATCATCATGCATTAAATATTACACCGGGCAGGGGGCCTACGGGAGGGGAGGCCGGCCCTCTGCATGGCCTGTGACACGCACAACCACAGAGCGCCACAGGGCAACGTGGCCAGTGCCACAAAAGAGCCACAGACAAGGAGGCGTGGGACTACAGAGAAGGAAGCACTCACTTCCCGGGGGAGCTGAGGACAGCATTCGGCAGAAGGGGCTATCTGAACTGGGTTTTAATGACTGAATAAGAGTTTGTTGTATAAGGAAAGGATGAAGGTCATGCCAGAAATATGGAAGAGCACATATAGAGGTGAACACATGTGAAAGGATGTGATGTGTTTGGGGAATAAAGAGTGGTTGGGTGCAGCTAAAAATGGAGGCTTCCTGAAAGGGAAACAGAGGCAAGACCAGAAGGGTGACTAAGGAGCAGCTGGGGAGATCATGAACGCGCCGAGGGGGCGTGATCTTGGTGTTAACAAACAACAACAGTATATTGGCCAAAGGATGAAGGTGGATTGAACCGAAAAGGACCAGAGACAGGGAGACCAATGGAGTGGATACTGCAACATTTCAGGTGGAAACTAAAAATGGTAAAATTTAAAGAAAGTAAGAAAGAAAAGAAAGAAAGAAATAATCTCAAAGAAGACAAACAGCACTTCTGGGGCTGGACCCAAGGTGGGAAGTGGGGTGGGGCGGGGGACCAATGGCCGGGGCCATAGCTTCAAGCTTTAAAAGGACTGAAAAAGAACATTTTGTGACACATGAAAATTACATGAAATTCAAATGTCAGAGTCCAGCTGGAGCACAGCCACAGATGCTCCTTCACCTCCCGTCTATGGTATCAAGGGCAGAACCCAGGACAGGCTGGGGCTGGGGGTGGGGGGGCAGTGAGGTCTGCAATATTTGCTATTGGCCCTTTAAGAGGAGGTTGCCAAGAGGAAGGGAGCCCGCGGCTTCGGGCACCTGGTGGGATGGTGGAAAGAGAGAAGCAGACTAGGCCAAGTGGCATGGGTAATAGTGTCCTCAAGGGCGTGTGGAGTTGGAGGGTCCCATGAGAGACCCAGGAGATGGGGGAGAGTGGTGTCTGCTCTACCGGTGAGAGATCTGGACATCAGATGTGGATTTGAGAAGCATCAATGGGCAGAGAGTCGTTGAAGCCCTGGGAGTCAGTGAGATAATCCATGGGAGAGGAAAAAAAAGAATACCCCAAAACAGAGAACAAAGCTGGGGAAGTCAGAGCCCCAGGAAATGGTGTGAGGGGGTAAACAGGCACAAAAAACTTGAGAAGGACTGAGAAAGACTAGTCAGAGACACAGGGAACAATTTCAGTGAGAATAAGGTCAAGGGAGATGTTTTGAGGAAAAGGAATGAAGAAATGTCAGCTGCTACCAAAAGCCCAAGTGGAACAGGGATGGAAAAAGAGACCGTGGGTCCTGGGAGCCCTCAGCCTGTGAAGCTTGCACTGTGAGAACAGGCGGATGCGCTCCACTTTCCTCCATCCCAGGGCCACTCCTGCTCAGCCTCTCTCCATGGGTCCTTGATGCTCGAAAGCCTCAGGGCACAGGCCCTGGGCTTCTTCTACTTCCTAGTCCAGACACCACCACCCCGACCCCAAGCCCGGCTCCCGGAACCAACTGTGAATTCAACAAGGCCACTGCGAAGTCCAGCAGGCCCCTCTCTTGAACAGGCCCCACCCTTTCTCCCCAAACCAGCTCCCCCTGCAACTGCTCCAGCTCAGTGACGGTCAACTCTCTCTCTCCACTGTTTAAATCTGGATCCCTGGAGTCATCTCGATTCTCCTCCCATCTTCCATCCAACCACCCAGTGAATCCTATCCACCACACATCTTCAAACTACACTCGGGATTCAGCGCCCACCCCTCCACTCCAGGCCCCCACTGCTCTCCCCCACCTCCGAGCTCATGTCCCTGCTTCCAGCTCAGCCCCCGTGGTCATGCAGCGCCACACGAGAGCAATCCTACTGAAACACAAGTGCAGTCATGTTATTCCTCTATGCAACCCCTCTGAAACTTTCCCATCTCACTGAGTAAAGCCTCCAGGCATATGATGGCCTCCAGGGCCCTACACAACCCCCCCTACCCTCCATCTAACCCCTGAGACCTCACCACCTTCCACAACTGTCCTCACGCTCTCCTCCAGTCACAGTGACCTCCTCACTGGCCCTCCACATATCAGATCCACTCCTGCCTCAGGACCTTTGCATTTGCCATTCCCTCTGCCTGCAGTGCTCTTCTCGGAGACATACACGACTCTCTCCCTCTCCTCCCTCAGATCTTTAGGAAATACCCTTCTCACAGAGATCTTTTCTAGACATCCCATTTTACAGTGCCAATGATCTCTCAACCCTCAACACTCCGTGTTTCTTTGTCCTGCTTTATTTTGCTCTAAAGCCTCTGTCACTACTCTAATACAACACACACAATCTACCAATTGATCTTATTATCTGTCCCACTACTAGAATATAAGCTCCATGAGGGCAGAGAATTTTGTGGGTGTTTTTGTTTTTGTTTTTTGTTTTTCTGGGGCATATCCCAGTACAATGCCTAGTCCATGGTAGGCACTTAGTAAATGATTACTGAAAGAATGAGGCTAGTGGGTCAAGAAGTGACTAGAAGATAAGCCAGGGAAAGCCATTAAGGCAACTCTTTAAAGACCTGCAGTCGAGTAGCTTGAGAAGAAACCAGTGTCAGGAGATCTTCTTCAAATGGGAAAGACTTGAGCGTATTTGCAGAATGTTAGGGGCTAGAGTGGCATGGAAGAGACGGAGGGTATGGGAGCAAAGGAATCTGGCTAAGCCAAGTCTGGGAGGGGGCAGAAATGAATGGCCTCACAAACAAGGGGACAAGGGACCTCTTTGTAAGGGACTAAGGCAGGCAAGGAGCGTGAGAGGAGGTGTAGATCCAGGGGAGCAAAGGGAAAATGAACAAGTTCATACTTGGGCCTCAGTTTTCTATTTCAAGGTGTGGGGAAGAGCTTGGGTGGTGAGGGTTTGAGGCGGCACTTTGGGAAATGAGAACGCACACCGATTCAGGGAAAAGAGAATTGCTGGGACGCCTGGGTGGCTCAGTTGGTTGGACGACTGCCTTCGGCTCAGGTCATGATCCTGGAGTCCTGGGATCGAGTCCCGCATCAGGCTTCCAGCTCCGCAGGGAGTCTGCTTCTCTCTCTGACCTTCTCCTTGCTCATGCTCTCTCTCACTGTCTATCAAATAAATAAATAAAATCTTAAAAAAAAAAAAAGAGAGAGAGAATTGCTCAGCAGGGCTCAGGGTTCCCCCCACTTCTGAAACCATTAATATGTTGCTGAGTTTGGGGAATCTTCCCCAGTTACAGTGGAAGGCCCATGAGAACCACGGTGGTAAGTCCCAGTGTTCTTTTAAAATTATTACGTTAAAGCCCTTATTGGATACTTTGGGCACCAGACAAAATGTCAAACTCTAAGGGATAATAAATGGGTAAGTGATAGGAATAATCATTGCTGCTGACCCAGCTTAGGGCACTTCCAACTAGCAAATACAATTCCAGATGGTGTCCCTGGAAAGAGCAACTCTTGAGGACAGATCTGGAGAAAGATGAAAGGTGACCCTTTGGGGCAAAGGACTCTGAAAAGCTAGTCTCAGGACCTACATCAGAGGGCTGCATATAGCATAAAGGAGGGCTGGAACTACAAAAGAGATCTACAGAACAAAAGCCACTTAACTACAACTCCTGACAATGGGCCCAGATACGCTAAAATGCTGAAATAGGGGGTGCCTGGGTGGCTCAGTTGGTTAAGCATCTGACTCCGGATCTCTCCGTGCTGTAATCCAGCCCCACCTGGGGCTCCACAGTCAGCGCAAGTCTGCTCCAGAGTCTCTCCCTCTGCCCCTCTCCCTGCTTGTGCACAAATGCTCACACTCGTCACTCTAATGGATAAATAAAATCATCTAAATAATGCTGAAATACAACATTATAGAAACAGGAGTATCTGATGTACAAGGAAAAATCCCTAATTTCCAAAGGGACCAAAGCAGGATTACAAGAGCTTCATAGTCATAAAATCCTAGGCTATCTGCAGAATCTGTAGAATCTTCCAGAGTCCATAACAAAAAGACTATTTCAATTTTTTTTTAAGATTTTATTTATTTATTTGACAGAGATCACAAGTTGGCAGAGAGGCAGGCAGAGACAGAGAGAGAGGAAGGGAAGCAGGCTCCTTGCTGAGCAGAGAGCCCGATGTGGGGCTTGATCCCAGGACCCCGAGATCATGACCTGAGCTGAAGGCAGAGGCTTTAACCCACTGAGCCACCCAGGCACCCCGACTATTTCAAATTTTAAAGACTATGTCAAATTGAGCTAGCGATTTTAATAGCTACCATTTATTATTCATACCATGCTATGCATATTACATGCTTTATTCCCATTTTATGAAGAAACAGAGGCTTCGAGAGATAAGGAAGTTGTCCTAAGTCATAGCAATAAATAAGGGGTTGGACCAGAAATCAAACCCAAGGATGTCTGGTCCCAAAGACCATGCTTTTAACCTCTATTTTCTCCTTTTTTTAAGATTTTATTTATTTATTTGACAGAGAGAGATCACAAGTAGGCAGAGAGAGGGAGAAGCAGGCTCCCTGCTGAGCAGAGAGCCCGATGTGGGGCTCGATCCCAAGACCCTGAGATCATGACCTGAGCCGAAGGCAGAGGCTTTAACCCACCGAGCCACCCAGGAGCCCCTATTTTCTCTTTCTAAAGTTATTATTTTCTTATTGAAAACACAGGAGTGATGACTACTTTTAATACATTCTAGACTTAGAAGTCATTCTATGACAACTTATATCAAAAGTCATTCTATGATGTATGTAGTGGGCATTTTTAAAAAGATACATTTTTATATTACTGACTGAATATTCTTACATGTATTAGGTCTTTCCAATCTTGGTATCACAACAGGTGTCAAGTGAATGAATGGCAGTCCCTGGACCCAGGAGAACTCAATGCTCAAGGTCACAAGTGTGACCTTGAGGAATCACGTTCTAGAACACTAGTACAGGAGAAGTAGGAGAAAGCTGTTTCTGCAAAGCACAGAGCTGTGAGTTTTTGCAGGATCCAGAGCAAGATCTAGCCTTACTCTTATTGAAGTGACAGGTAGTGGGCCCTTGACAGGGAAAGCACTGATCACTGAGACCTAGCACGCGCGCGTGCACACACACACACACACACACACACACACACACACACCCCCGAGAGCCAGTCATTTCAGACCAACCCAGCTGCCTTCTTTGAGCTCACAGAACTACCACCCACAGCAGCGAGCAGTTGGGGCTGAGGGGTGGCGGGCCTGTAGAAGAAGCAAACGCACCATTTATATCACCTGCATTAGTTCATAGGCTGAATGACAAGAGTCAGGACTTAACAGTTAAGGATAGCAAGAGTAAGATCTTGCACCTATTTCAAAAACCCAACAGAGTAAATCTGAGACAGGGAAGGGAACGGTTCAGGAGCCACAAGCATGAAACTGTTTTTAAGTAAGCTGGTAGCCAGCTCAGTGCGAGCTAACAGTGTGAGGTAGGCAACAGAGTAAGGAGAAGCAATTCTAGAACCTGGTGTCTGGGCTAGAACAAAGGAGGGGCCAGCCCCGTTCTAACCTGGGTGGGCTGGAATAGACTATGAGGCTACCATGTGGGTTTCTGGGCCGCTTACTTTGGAAGGGTCTGCTGGTTATCTTCGTTTCCCCACGCTCCCCATTATGATCGCTGCACTGCTCTGTGCCGAGGGAGCGGACCCCTACAGGTTGCACTGTCCAGGTTCCTTCGCCCTGGGTCCAGCCAATGGGAAGTACCCGCAAGAGATTCAAGGGCAAGAAGAAAGAAGACACAGTATCTCTTGTGCCACTGTCTCCCCGTTCCACCTCCCCATCACTGCCGTTCCCATTGGCTCCTCTTGTCCCTTCCTGTCTCGAGGTGGTAAAAGCCTCCACCGGTCTGTCGCTAGGCCCTAGGTTCCTTACCATCCTTTCTGGCTTTGCTTACTACCCCTGCCCTCACCTCTGAAAATGGAGCCTTCATGACAGTATTTTCCAAATCCCAACTGAGCTGACCTTGTCTCTTGCAGGGCTCCCAAATGAAACTGAAGGGATAGGACGCCAGCAAGCCATAAAATCATGCCTATGAGGACCAACTATAAGAACAGAGGATGTTTGTACTGGCGAAGGAAGACCAGGAAACAGGCTAATCCACTTGGATGGGAAAAAAAAAAACTGAAGGGCTACGATCAGATTCATTCTTCTGGCTCCAGAGATACTCTCTCTCTCTAGGTGGAGACCAACTCTGTATTTTTACAACAAACTTTTCTAAAGAGTTAGCAAAGGTGGGCTGAGCACACCTCGTAGGTCAGGAGCTTCAGAAACTGAGCTGTTTAGTCCTAGCTAGAGAGCCCATACCAGGACTATAGCAGGAAAAAGTTAGAAGGGTAATTAAGGGCTTTCCAAGCCAGGATTTCATGATTTGCTACCAGCTATATACTTCTCAAACAGTGGTTTACCAAAATAACCAAACCAGGAAAAACATTTTGGGGCTGTGTTTCGCTGCTTCTTACTCCTTTGTGTTAGTTGGTTGGATAACTCTCAGCACGAAAGTTCTTTTTACACTAGAAGGTAACTCAGAAACACGGAACTCACTTTACATCGCAGCATCACAGCCTTCAAAAGCATTATTCCCAAACCACCAAGCAGCCTATGACAAATTTTAACCAAGCAACTTCTATCTACACATCACTAGAGCTTCTTCTGAACTGTCACTTCATTTTTCAAACCAAAAACCAAGATGTGAACTCTGCCAACGAGACAAAGTATTTTACATGCAAATGGTCCTGGAAAAAAAAAAAAAACAAGATCACTTCCATTCACCCTGGTGGGGAAAAGAAAATGATTTTTACAGGACCCCTCGACTCCTGAGTTCACAGAAGGGTCACAGCGCGATGCTGAGTATGTCTAATCCAGGCTCTCTCCTTGAGTAAGAGTTTGCCACTTATTACAGGGCCCGGCCGCTAGGAAAGCCACTCATTCATTCAACAAACATTAACAGCGCCCTGCTGGGCCCCGGGGGACGGACGCCAGATCCAGAGGCCAACTCTGCTTCTGGGGTTCCGTGGGGCCTGGAAACGAGCTGATCTCAAAGGCCAACGAAGGCAACGAGCGAGAGTGCGGCGCCCAGGAAAGTTTCCGCAGGAACTTGGAGAACCCCAGCCTTCAGGCGCCGAGAGGGCGGGGGCGCGGGCCTCCCCGAGGATGCCGCCTCCGCCTGGGGGCCCCGCCGCCTCCCGCGGCCCCGCGGCTCTCGCCCCCAGCCCAGCGCGGGCGTCTCCCGGCCCCGGGTCATCGCACCCCAGCGCCGCCGGGCCCCGGCGAGCAGCACCCCCCACCCCCGCCCCCGGCCACCCGGAGCTGGGCGGCGGCGACGAGCCGCGGGGCGCGCTCAGCCCCGGCCCCGCGTTCCGGGCAGCGCGCGCACAGCGCCGCCGCGCGCCCCCACCGCGCCGGGCACTCGCGGCGCGCTCCCGCTCGGCCCCGGAGCCCCGGGCCTCGGCCCTCGGCCCCGGCCCTGCGGCGCGCCAGGCCGGGCCGCACTCACCCTCCTTGGCTTTCTTCCTCCGGGCCAGCGTCCCTCCGAGTTTCCCCAAGAAGGAGTCATCTTTCTTCCGGGACGGGGGCGACTTGGGAGTGGGGGACTTGGGGACGGAGGGCGACTTCTGCGGGGACGTGGCCATGGCGGCGGAGCGGGCAGCCGCGCGCGGGCCGGCCGGGACGCGGAGCTGGCGCTGGGCGGGTGCGGCGGGACTGAGGCTGCGGCTTTCCAAACGGAAGCGGAATTATTCCAAGCATTTGAGGCAGCTCACGCTCGCCTTTCCCTTCCCTCTCTCTCTCTCTCTCCCTCGCGCCGCCCTCCGCCCTGGAAGGAGCTGCGCGCTCGGGGTCCTCGGCCGTTCGGGCCTGCACCCGCGCCCCTTGACTGCCCGGAGCGGGGAGGGTGCCCCAAATCTGCCCCCTTGCAGGCCGTGCGGCCTCGTCTGTGTGTGTATGTGAGACCCTTCAGCTTGGGAGCGCTCCAGCCTGGAAGCCACATTTTCCCCGGGCTCGGCACCCACCACCGGTCCCGGTGCAAATCGGGGCTTCGGGGATGGCTGAAGCGGAGCGACCTGCTGCTCTGTCTCCCAGGGTCCCTGCCGGACTGCTGGCTGGGGACCTCGCTCTTCCCCTGCATTTCTGCCTCTACGGTTATTAGGCCATGTCTTGTGTCCACGAAAGAGCATGAGTCCGCTCCCGGAAAGGAGAGTGAACCAAAATGTGTTTAGGCATATATCCATGTTGCTACGCTTACCTATGGCGGTCAGCCTCCTCTTCACCCCCATCCCAGGGTGAGAAGTTTGAAGTTCGTTAGAGCAGGGCTGAGGCTTCTTCTTAGCGGTTTCTGGAAGCCCAATGGCTTATACAAAGGAGGATCACACAAATGTTGGTGGAAATTGAATGGGAAGGTACGACCATGGGCTCCTGTGAAACAACCCCGCACCCCAAACTTATCTTGGCTGCGTGAAAGCAACCGAACAGGAACCAAACTCATTTGGGATAACGGAGTGGCACCAAACACGCGACGGAAGGACTTGCTAGAAAGGATTAAAAGGCACGTTTTCTTGTGCTTGCCCCCCTGAAGTTTGGAGCTCTCAGGGCTGTCTCTCCCCCTCACACAGCCCCCTTGGCAACTGTGTTTCCTCCAAGTAGCTACAGCTGGTTGACCTTGGGTGACCACCGGCCCCAAAGGGAGCAAATGTTTGACTGGCGAGCAGCCAATCAGATGATCTCAATCAAGAATCAGAACTAAGTTAGAGACTGCTGTCAGAAGTCAGGCACTTAATGATGATCAGAAGACTCCATTACTGGAATGTTCGTTTTTAGCAGTAGGCAGGGGATCAGCAGAGGAACCAACCAAAGGAGCAAGGAAGTGGGTTCAAAAAGCCAGGTGGTCTGAATAACAGAAAGCCACGGAGGAGTAGCTGCCTGGATTTCGAATCTCTTCCCAGTGCCCACTGCAGCTCCCCAGAGGGCCAACCCGTGCTTCCTTCCTAGGACATGTTCCTAAAGCTTTAAATAACACATCCGCCTTCATTCCAGCTAATCAGCAAACTGACAAGCAGTAATTCCGGAGAACAAAAATTTAACACACAAGACCACCAATAGATTCTCAGTGGAGTGTGTGTTCATTTTATCTTTGTGTAAGAGTCATAATCCTACCTTTCGTTTTTTTTTTTTAATTATACTTTTCTTTCTATCTCTTTTTTATTATTATTATTATACTTTAACCAATGCCTTTTAACTAGCAGAAAGCAGGAAGGTCATGCCGACTGCTAAAATTTTCACCTAGGAGCAAGGAAAGATTACGACACCCTACCAATGCCAACCACCACCTTGATAAATCTTAAAGGGATATGGAGAAGCCAAAATAGACTGTTTTACATCACTAATAATTCTTGTTCAGGATATTGGATACATAAACATATCTCCAAAATCTGATCTCCAACCCCGTGAACTCCTGTCAGGGGATCAGGAGACACACAGCTCAATATCTATGTGATCGCTGGCAACTCTACTCACTTATCTGGGTCTGCATTTCTCCATCTACAAAATGGAGGAACAGAACCGTGGTTCTCTAGCCTGATTGTGCATCCCAGCTCCTCAGGGAGTTGGTAATAAACATTCACAGGCCCCATCTCTAGAAGTTCTCATTCAGTACATCTGGAGCGAAACCAAGGAATAGGTCTTTTTTAACCAGTTGCTGGTGTCTGTAAGCCAGCCTTAAGTCCTAAATATGGTGCGATCAAAATTATACATGGAGATCTCTTAAATTTTGCTCCTGCATGCTTTTGCTTTCACAACCCTCTTTTGGTAATGTTTATGCATACTAAAGTTTGAAAGCACCTGAGCAAGACTACAAAAGAGGAATAGTCTTGGTTGTTGAAAGTTGGCTCTCAGAAGATACCAGCAAAATAAGCTGTGGAGAAGACCAAGCTTGAATTTATTGTACTCCATGGTAAGGAGAGCCCTGCCTTGGCCAAGACTGGGTTGCATCTTGGCCTGGGGGAGGGCAAAGTGGCAGATACTTATAAGGTTTTGGAATCTGGTTTAAGGGAGGTCTTTCAATGAGGGGGTGCTTGTTTAATTTTGGCTAATGATTGTACTAGTTTAGGATTGGTAGGTAAAAGGCAGCTCTTTTAAAGAGTCTTGAAGACTAAATAATCTTTCTGATGCTATTGCAAAGTTTAAAGGTTTTACGTTCATTTCAATAAGGTTTTGGGAGAAGGTCTTGAAAAGCATGATAAAGTTTTTTTTTTTTTTAAAGATTGGACTCATTTGAGAGAAAGAGCATGCAAGCGAGCAGGAATGGGAGTGGTGTGGGTGGGAGGCAGAGGGAGAAGCAGGCTCCCCACTAAGCAAGGAGCCCAACATGATGCTCAATCCCAGGACCCTGAGATCATGACCTGAGCCAAAGGCAGGTGCTCACAATAGTTATTTGTAACTCTTATCTTTCTGTGAAAGATATTTTTGGAATAGTTATATTGATAAAGACAGTGAAATGGTGAAGTCCCATTAATGTAAGCAGAACCTGTATGGGTATGAATGGTTTTCAGGGTCTACATATTTTGCAGATGTCTTGTTGACAAACCTTCCTGCCTGTGAAATAATTATCAATCTCTCTTGAGAGATTTCCGTTGGGGTATGAGCAGTGAGATATAAATCAGTGCCCCTCAAAGTGTAGTCTGAAAACCAGATAACTGATCTGCAAACAGTTATTGGTCCTCAATGATAGAAATACAGAAATTGAGTGTTTAGAAACTTTTATAGGAATTTAGCCATGCAATTCTGTATTTGTTTAGTATAATAAGAAAAATTGAAAGCTGCTATTTGGAATATCTTTTTTTTTTTCTGGTAATTCTTTTTCTATTGTATTTTCCAAAAATGTTGGTCTGGGTTGGATTGGTCCTTGGCCATAGATCATTTGGAAAGCACTGTTCCAACTGCTCCAGTGTGCTTACAGAGTTCAGACACTCTTTTCTCATAGTATGTGTTTATAGTCCTTATGGATATGATCTAGTTTCTGCTCAGAAAATTAAATGAGTTAATACACGAGAAGACATCTTACCCAGGGTCTGGCTGGGTAGAATCCAAAAGGTGCTTAATCAAGGACCTCATGCTGTTCTTTGATAAGATGCATAGTAGACCCTGCACCAGCCCCCTCACTGTGTATTGGTATCTATAATAATGGCCCCACTGATGAGCTGCCCCTCTCGTGCTTGGTCATTGGTCTCATCTTATCCAAGGGTTAATGATAAAAGCAGCTCGAAAATGAAATGTGTATTACTGTGAGACTCTACTGAATCTCTAGGTCAGTCTCTCCTTGAAATCTAGACTAGACATCCTGCCCTGGGAGAGCGTGAACCCAGGCTCCAGTCCTGGCTCAGCGGCTGAGTGACCCTGGATGAATGGCTGTCCTTTCTCTACTTCCATTTCTGGGAAATTGAATCGCTGGGAAAGTGAGGGCAGTGCTTATTAAAGCTAAAAATGTAACACACCCCTGATGATTCGCAACTTCAATCTAGGTTAGACCCAAGAAGAATGAGTACATTTGTGCACTCTGATACATCTTCTAGAAAGTTCATGGCAGCACCATTCGAATGCTTATAAAGAGTTGAATCATAAATAAATTGTGATAGTCACACAACGGAATATTATACAGCAAGGATAATGAACAATTTGCAACCATAAGGAGCAGCAGAAATAGAGCTCACAATATTGAGTGAAAAAGGATCAGGTGCACCAAAAAGATAATTCTATTCGTATAATCAATTCTATTCATATAAAGTTCAAAAACAGACTGATCTCTGATGTTACAAGTCAGGATAATGATGAGCCTTGAGAGGGGTGGTGACCAGAACGGGGCAGTGTGGGTGGGAGGGCATGAGGGGAGGCTGGGGACTGGTAGTGTTCTTTTTCTTGATCTGGGGGCAGCTTGCACGGATGTATTCACTTTGGAAATTCATTGAGCATGCACTTAATACTTTCAACAATTTTCTAATGTAGATGGTTCTTCAATATACAATGATGGCACCGCCTGCCCTTTAGGGTTCCTTTCATCTCCATGGTCTCCTTCTCCAACTCCCTGGGGTGACCCACATCACTCAGAATTCCATTGGTCTTAAACTAGATCTCTTCTGTCCCCAGACCTTCCTTTAGGAGTTTCTAGCGGAACATGTGCTGCTCTCACCCACCCAGCATTGTTCCCATCCTGGTTCTTTCATCGTCCCTCAGTGATTCCCATGGTGGGGGGCGGTGGGGAGTGTAATTTACAAGGCACGAGCAGGTAATGGTGAAGGTTGGGGGTTCGAACTGCCATTCTGCAGTCAAGTAATCTGTGCCATTTTGTGCAAGTGACATCACATCTCTGTCCCTCAGGTTTCTCACCATAATGAGAACAAATGAGCCCTTGCCTCATAAGGTTGTTGGGAGGATCAAGAGAGTGTAAATACACTACATTGCTCAGTGCCTAGCAGATAACAAGTCCTAGCTCAATGAAGCGTTGATTATTATATTTCATTGTAATAAAACATTCATTCATATCATAAATGATATCATTACCTCCACTTTACAGGTGAGTAACTTAAAACTCGAAGAGTTTAAATAACTTGCTTCAGAGCACATAGCCAATAACTGAGAGATTGATACCATAGCCTTTAGAATCTCATCACCCAAATATCTATAGAAACCACAATTTTCAGCTAGGCTGTGGTTCCTCAGAATAAAGACTGTATCTTCCAGCTAAGTGCAGTCGCATGACTAAACTTTGACCAAGGGGATACGACCAAATGTGTTATGTGACAGCTTCCAGGAATCCTGACACATAGATGGGGAAGGGGCACTCAGTTTCTCATGTCATCAGACTACATAACATGGGCCAAGCCTCCCACTGAGAACTGGAAAAGATGGACACAGAGTGTAAAGTGAATCTTCTTGAGAGCATTGGAAAGCTAATAACGCTTACAGGGCCACAGTCTCAGAGAAGAAGGGACCCCAGAGAGGTGAGCCCATCACTTGGGACTACTTTCAACCAGTTTGAGAAGAGACAGCTGGGAAGCTGGGAGGTTGAGCAGTGCAGGTGCCAAGCTCGCAGGGATAAGCAGACAAATGCCCAGAGGTCACCAAACCAGGGACCTCCCAGGAACCTCCCCCTGCTTGCTTTAGTTTGGGACTTGAAAAGACTGTCCTTTGGTAGACAAAGAGAAAATAAAGGCGTTTACGTTAAAAAGCACAACTGAGAAAAATTGTCAATAGCGGACCCAAACTGAAATAAAGTGTATGACATAAAGAAAATTATTCCAGATGGAAGCCTGGTGACACAGGGAGGAAGAAAGCACAAATAAAAGGGTAAATTCAAAAGGATATTGACTAAATAAAGTAATCATAATGTCTTATAGTGTTTAAAAATATAGAAATCAAATTAAAATACACAGAAGCGAAATCATTTCAATTGGAAAGTGAATAAATGGTGTTAGAGTTCCAAGGTCCAGGCACTATCTGGGAAGGAGTAAAGGTAACAACTTATATTGGACTTTGATAAATCAAGCAATCATGTTGTAGCCTGTAGGGTAATCATGAAAGAATAGTGAAAGAGTAACTATTACTGGAAAACAATGGAGAGAAAATTGGAGTCTGCTCCACTCAGACAGATTTCATAAATCGTATTTGTGATCTGTACCTGTCATATTTAAGCAGCTTGTCTTTTGCATTCTGTTTCCTTTTTCTTTTGCTGTGTTACTTTTTGTTGTTGTTGTATCGATTAAAAGCCCAGAATATAGAGGTAACACAACATCTCAAATTAAGCTCAAGTCAAACTGAAAGAGGTTTTCACTGGGGAAAGTTGTACATTTCCCAAACATGAATACCATCTGTTATGGGTTGAGTTGTGTCCCCTAAAAATATATTGAAACCCTAACCCCAGAACCTCAAAATGTGACCTTATTTGGCAATAGAGTCATTGCAGATGCCCTTAGTTCTGTTAAAATAGGATGTCAGGCAAACTGGATGAGAATGGGCTCCCAACCCAGTAAAACCAATGTCCTTGACAGAGTAAAGTTTGAGCACAAACATGCACAGAAGAAAGATGATACGAAGACACACAGAAGACAGACAGCCCCTGAGATTATGCTGCCATAAGCCAAGGATGCTTGGGGAGGCTTAGAAGGAAGCATTGCAGGGAACACACCTTCATTTTGGACTCTTAGCCTTGAGAACTGTAAGAGATTACATTTCTGTTATGTTAAGCCATCCAGCTTGTGGTCCTTTGTTATGGCTGCCTACCAAAATAATACACGTCTAAGGGACAAATGTCCCTTAGATCATGAAGAGGGTTCTACAAAGGGTCTGGATCTTAATTAATAATCAGGGTTGTCCGACGACATCAAAGCGGTGGGGGCTGGTTGCAGTGTGTGGGTGTGGGGCAGGGGTGCTGGTGGTGAAGAGAAGCCAGCCAGAGCCTCCTGGGGACTTCTTTGATCACTGAAAGCGAAGAGAGCTCTCCGGATGAAAAGAATGTGTGAGAGATAAAATGGCTCTGGAGTGGGACACTTAAGTAAGAACTCTTAAGGGAGTGTGCCTCTTGGGAACTCTGGGGTATTAGCAGTGGCCTCTGAAGGCCAGGCTGCCAGCGATCACGTCCTTCAAGAGCGCTGCTTACATGGGCTAAGGCAGCCAGATGGCAGAATGGGGGTGGCCGAGTGAGGAAAGCCCTCAGGGCAGGGAAAGTTGAAAGACCTAGGCCTTGGTTTGTGACAGGGGAACTGAGGGTGGGGTGTTGTCAAGGATCACACAGGATGATGCCATTCAAACGACCAGTGACCCAGCCATGGCAGAATGTGTCCCAAGATCTTTGAGACAGGTGACTTGCTTATCTATCCTTTAAGAGTCCAGTAATGAACTGTAGACATTAGTGGGGGATTCATCACCTGAACATGGTAGCTGAGGGCCAACTCCATGCACAGACGGGGCTCTAAAATCAGTGGCTGCTACTTGAGTAGTCTAACAAAGGACTGGAGAACACTCTAGAAGAACAGCAAAAGGGGCAGAGCTTTTAAGCAGAGAAAGCAGTGATTAGACACTTCAGACACAGCTAGACAAGAATTCCTGGAGTCCCAGTGATTCTGTTTGTGTGTGGTCCGTGTCACAGGCCACGAATATTACTCCCAAGTCTCCCCTACCCTTTTCCATGGAGGCGTGATTGGAGGAGCAAGGTCACGGTTGTCACGGTGGTAATCGGTTATAATCCACCTTCCTCCCACACCTGCCTCCAGACTCCTGTGGCCTGGAGGAACAAGTCTCCACTCCCATCTTCGCTTGGGATATTTCCTTGTAGGGAGGAAGGTGAGAAATATTACATCTAGCCATGAGCTGGAAGCCAGTCACCATGGCCAGATGGTGTTTTTAGGGTGTATTTGAGAAACCGTTGGCCAAAGAGGTGAGCAGAGCCCAGCCTGGAGACACAGAGTCCCAAAAGAGAGGTGACGGTGCTCTGGGAAGTGCGGTCCCTGGCCTAGCTTACAACTTCTACTTCCTCTCCTGGGAACTGCCCCCATTCTTCCCTGTTCTGCTGAGATTTGAGATGTCGTTTTCCGTTTCTGCTGTTGGAATTAGAAAAGTTCAAGATTCACCATGGCCATTCCAATGACAAAGGCATATTCTGGCCAATCCCATTTTAAAACTGGAGCCTAAGTACAGCAGACAGACTCTTGCAAGGAACCTGGGAGGGAGGAGGAAGTGAGGCAGGGTTAGCTCCATTTCACAGATGAAGACATCCAGGCATAATCGAAGTGTTCAGTGAGCAAACGCAGAACTGGAACTTGAGCCCTGAAATAGAGAGTCTTAGCTCCAGTTACCGTGTCTGGAATGATCCCCCTTGTTGGGTTTTCCTTGAGCTATCTTTTCAGATCACACACTTATGATGTTGGGACTACTATACATAAACACACATGCATTTCTCCCAAACTCTTATGGGAACATTTTCAATTATTCTGGGGATGGGAAAGGAACTAAATTCAGATGTATTCCAACCTACTGCCCCATTAACAGGTTATTTGGTTCCATTTCACCCAGGACCATGAGTGCTGTTTTCTGGTGACTTCTGTCCTACTCCTCTCTATCTGCATGACCTAAGGACCTACAAAAACCAGCTGGTCCCCAAGACACTCCATCTGTCCTCACCTTCTCCCATCCCTTTAGCGCTATGTTCTTGCTTCCCAACCCTTGGGACCTGGGATTTGATGGTGTCATGCCATCCTTCTCTATTTGGGGCCAAAAGCTACCCTCGAGGTCCATGGCAGTGTGTCAGGGGTGTTTGGTAACCTGGGATAAACAAGATGCATCTTCCTAGAGTATCACGCTTATTGAAAGATTTTTGTGAGGGGTGGTGGAGGTTAGGTAACTTACCTGTTCTAGAAGATTGTTGTCATGTTAAGTATAGCTAGATGCAGGTTGGAAGGAAACACAAAGCACGCGCCAAAGGGGTGGCTTGGGCTTCCATGCCCAATTTCCCCTGAGCAGGGCTGGGCAGAGAGCTGCTGGGGGAGAGTGACAATGGGAACCAATCTAGGAAAGGAAGGGAAGGAAACAGCAGGTGCAGGTCTGGGTGAGGACACAGGGTAAGGCTGTACAGCCTGGTGGTCGAGGGCCCAGGTTCTGGAGGCCGACATCTGGGTCTAGCCCTAGTTTCACTCCTTTGTACCTGGACGACCAGGTCAACTGAGCCTCTGTAGCTCAGTCTTATCCCCAGAATAAGCTATCTGAAGGATTTTGCTTCCAAGATTAAATGGAATAATGTACTCACAGAGCTTATTACAGCACCTGGCAGGTGAGGTAAGCTGAATTCATAGTACCCAGCACCACGATCAGGGTGAGAACGCTCCTCAGGGAAGCCCTGACAACATTGGTTGGGCTTTTCATTTTTCTAGAAACAAGCTGGGAAAGGGAGTGAGCATGACACTACCATGCATGCCCGGAAAACTGAGGGCTGGTGAGTTGCAGTGAACGGGCCAGCTAAAGGTTGAGAGTCTGTGGCTCTGAGAGCCAGAGGAGGGCAGATGAGCCCCAGCACCAGCACAAGAACATTTGTAAAGTGCCATCAAAAGTGTCTGGCCTTAGCTGCTGCTTCCCCTGCTGCTGAAATGTTAGCGCTTGCAAAATAGGGGCTCTTATCTGCAGTTATGTTTACTTTTTGTTAATATTCAATGGGAAAAAGTAGATCATGGCAAATATTCCATCAGCAGACAAAGCTTTTCAACAATGGGGAAACTCAGTATGAAATGCTGGGGAC
Organism: Lontra canadensis; assembly: GCF_010015895.1. Taxonomy (NCBI): domain Eukaryota; kingdom Metazoa; phylum Chordata; class Mammalia; order Carnivora; family Mustelidae; genus Lontra; species Lontra canadensis. Next base: position 35,289,202 of record NW_022631001.1, on the reverse strand, counting down.
TGGCCACTTGGCTAACCTGATGTGGCAATTCTGATGGATTGTGCTGCCACATTTCATGAAAATTTGCATTCACTGGGATTAAGAACAGAAAGAAATAAACTCGGTCTTGAAAGTATGCATTGAAGAAAGAGGCCAATTTGGAGTAGGCGGGAGCATTCCTGCTGAGCGAATGTAATACAAAATCAGGCCAGGCCAGGTGAGAAGGTGTGAGAAGGTAAGAGGAACGGGGAGGTGGAACCAGCATTGGCTCCTTATCTCCCCTTCCCCAGCTCTGAGGGTCACTTTCTTGGCTGGAGCAACAGACCAGAGGCAATCCACTCCTCTTCCCATTCCAGTCTGATCCACTGGCCAGGTAAGTCCTTCCAGGTGCCCCAGTGGGAAAAAAGCATCCAGCTGTTAATTCACAGTCTCCCACGTGAAATCAAAGCTTTGCCCTGGTCCTTTGGAAGAAAGAAATGGAATGGATGCTGCCCTCGGAGGTGCCAGACCAAGCCCACATGAAAACGTTGTGATTGCTTTAACAGAAAACCATTTATTTTCGGTTCATTTCAGTATTTATAGCAGCGTACATGTAACGCTTTTCAGTCCACATGAATAGTTTCCAATGCTTGGAGCAAATTAATCTTTTACAAGCTACTCAGCAGTGAGGTTAGAAGATAAACAGTAGGTGAGATAGTACACGCTCCCCTGTATGTGAACCTTCCTATTACAGTAAACTCCATTCGAGCTCACCACGTCCAATGACTGCCACTCTCTCTGTTCATGTGGCAGCCCCAGCTGTCCCCTGCCACCTCTGCCCTGCTGAGGCACTTCTCTGATCAGCCACCTGGGTGGGACTTACTGCCATTTTCAGTTTGGAAGGAAAAGCCCGTAAATCTGCTTCCTGGGAAGACAGACATTGCTGAATTGTCATTTGCCTCCAGAATGCAGAAAACATCAATTTCATTGCAGCTCATCAGAGTTGGAAACACCTGCCACTTCCTTTCTCAGTCGCAATTAACATGCTGCATCTCAGCATTGATTGATTCCAAGCAGCCTGACACTGCCCAAGTCAAGGTTTAAAGGAAACGGTACAAGCTGGTATTACTTTTCACAGTTGTAGAAACGAACTTATTTTAATTGCCACAGGAGTGCTGCGGTTGCTGGGGTTTAAAGTCCTTATGCTTGAGACAAATGTGAGTAGACTAGGCTGATGCTTGTAATAAAAATAGTTATCTTTGTATTTATTTGGGAGTGGTACTTGTTTATTTATTTGTTTGTTTATTATTCTTTGCATTTATTTGTGGGTGGAGTGGAGGACGACGAATATTCTTCCCTCATGCCAGTATCTGCTCGGGGCTGCACGACCCCACAGGCAATCAGAGAATGTTTGTTAAACACATAGATCAACCAACGAATGGTTTGGAAGAGGAAGCTTGAGAACTGTCCTCTCCGTCCCTCTTATGTTAAATCCTTACCTTGCGACCATTGTGAGCCCTTCAGTTTAACTTAGAAGCTGTGCGAGACTGTCTCTAACACATGACCCGAGGCTGGGACTTTATGTCTCATCCAGAGCCCTATGTTGTCCAGCTTTGATCACGAGTGCTCTTTTATGGGACAGGAGAAGTTGTTTTCATCATAATCCTTCCTACTCGTATTGCGTTAAAAAAAAAAAATCTTTAAAATGTACAGTATTTTACATTTTGAGGGTCTTACAACATTCTTTATTTGTGAATAAGGAATGGAACTATGGAAAATAATTCAACAGCCACATTATTTATGTCCTTTTGGAAGTGTTCGTTGAAACTGTCATGTACCGCCAAGCTGAAAACCGTCGTAAGTAGAAGGCTGTTACATATGAGGTTTATGTTCCAACTTGGCCAGATAAGACTCAGCTTTAAACTACAGAACAGTCTGCGGAAGAAAAAGTGAACAAATTGCTTCCCTTGTCTATTAACAGAAGACCGCCAAGAAACACCTTCTTTCTTGGCCCTCTTGAGAGAACCTTTCTTTTAGATGTAAACAGAACAAATTAAAATAAGTGGCAATTAATTCTTTTTATAACAACAACCCAGACACTATACATGTGAGCAGCCTCTGTGAAATGATAGCACGCTTTCATGTAACTGACAGAAAAGACTGGGTTTGGATATTTCCTAACATTCAAGAATAAAAACTGAAGTTCTATATCTCTCTTCTTTAAATGAATTAAAATTCCTGAGTATCCATAGTCTTACCTTTAAATACCTAATGACTGAAAAAGTTATTTTAACTACCTCTATAAATCTTTAATACTCTGCAACTCACTGTCCCCAACAACTGGGTTATTTGTCTGTTAAATAGCTTATATACCAATATCTTAGTGCCCGTAGCATAACACAGGAAAACCAGAAATAGGAAATCCTATTAGCAATTTCCACTAAATATATAAATAAATAAGAATAAATAGCCATAAATGGCACAGTTTTGATAGCTCAATGCCTGCACATATTCCCTCATAGAAGAATTCATACACTAGAAGATCTGATTCTTTTTTTAAAGAAAGGAAAAAGGAAGAGGAAGGAAGGAAAGAAGATAGGAAAAGAGAATTGCAACCTTTGGAATTTGGTATGCCATGGAAAGTTTCCATTTAACACCTCCCCAAGTGTGGGCGGGCTTGGGAAACCCAGTTACATTTCTAATTTCCGGCTTGTCGGCTGGCCAGATTGGCACGCGTGGACAGCATCTCAGACAGAAGCGGTTCATGGTCAACTTACATTGAGGAGAGTTAGGTCTCTGGTCAGAGTCAACTGTCGCAAAGCACCTTCTGTTCAGCGACCCATTTACACACTTGCAGAAATGAGAGAGGCCAAACACGTAACAAAGAGTTCCTCAGTCCGTCTCTTGTCAGTGACAGACTGAATCTTCAAAGAATCCCACTGAGGGAAAACAATCAATTTCTGACAACAGATCACCATGTAAAACATGGTTCGCATGGGACCCATCAGAAGGGCCCAGGAATCCTTTGTCAGTGCACAAAACTCCATCTCTTGGCTTTCTTTTCACATTGAAAATGTCATTTAAAAAATCCACAACCCAGTCTGAGATTTGGTCCCTGTATTTGGTAAATGGGGTCACGGCACTCAGCTACCTGGGGGAAGTTGGAAGTGATTTCGTCCTTGTCCGGTGGAGTTCCGAGGAGATCCCTGGAGAAAGTGTTGGAGATGCTTGTCTTTGGACCCGAGAAGACTGCCTTCGGGAAGCATCCTCATCTTGGATCTCTAGTGGGTGTGCTTTCAGTAGCAGCACCCGCCTCAATGACACTTTATCAACAAATGAGTTTCCCTTTTGCCATCACCAATAGCCATATAAGAAAAGCACTGGAAAACTATTCATCTTCTAGAAATGCTTTTCATATGTTCCAGGGGCAGAGTTTTCTTTCCTTTTCTCTTTCCTTTTTTTTTTTTTCTGTTTTGTTTTTTAAACAAAATTAAGGCTCAAATGTTGTCTTCAACTCTCATTGCTTATGTATATTATATTAAGGCTTACAAATACAACTGGTAAATTAAATCCAGGATTGAATTAACACCTGCTATATGAGTTATTTGCTTTATGTAACCAGTAATCTCAAGGTTTCTCCTTTTTTCTCTGGAAACACAATTTAAATATTAACCTAATCTTTAAACTGTGGCTGCTTCTTTCTGACATTTGGAAACCGGTCATCCATGCAAAAAAAAAAAAAAAAAAAAAAGGCAAATATGGATATATTAATGAAAAGGGAAGCTTCTTAAAAACCTAGAGATGTGTAACTCAATGAATTGGGAAGATAAATGGTAAAGGCAGCAGGAAAGTCGATCTCCGTGTCCCTTTCTCGGGGAAACAATGCTGGTCATCTGCCAAGGTCACCTCCAATGTGAGACCTGCCAGAGGGACTGCTGATCTCATAACAGTCTTTGTATTTTCTTCATTAGAATCTCTGGAAGGGTCTCGGGCAGCTGTACTCCAGATGGGAGAATTTTCATGTTTAAGAAAAGATGGCAATAGGGCATCGCTTAAGTTCCAGGTACCCCAGATCCTGCCAAAGGAATTGTGAGTGCGTGGGGTGTTCCTGGCCCCATCCGCCCTCAGCCAGCATCCAGAGAGCGCCCCTTGGGCCTGCTCACGTCCTGCTCAGCTGACAGCCCCTGGAGAATATGAAGCTTTCAAAGTGCTGGTCTTCAGCCTTTTCTTTTATGCGCTGCTCCTCTAAGGAGTCCACGAGTCTGTCCCTTTGTTCAATCACTTGCATCATCTCGCTGAATATTTCTCTCTCCTCATTCAGATCATTCTCATCTTTCTGGCTCTCTAAAAAACAAAAAAGGAAAAGCGTGAGACCTCAGGTAACATTTGGACGTTTCTTGATTGTTTTGGACTTGTTTCTGCCTTTTAATTTCCACGGAGAAAACAAGGAAATGAATTTAACACCAGGGGACTGTTCCTGAAGCCACAGATTCGCAAGGAGGGTGCTCTGTGCGGCAGTCGGCTCAGTTTTCATCGTGGGGCTACAGATAAAGCAACAGGGGGAAATCCCTTTGTGAGGGAAAGAGTATCCACCAAGCCCGACCTAGTCCTCCAGCCTCCCCTCCCCCGCAAAAAAGAAGCCAGCCAAACAACAAAAAGGCTGTTTTCCCTAAACATGTCTGAACTGCAGCAAAGAAATCTACGTGCAAAGTTCTGAGTAAGCCATCTGCATCAGTGGCTACAATTTAATGCGGAGAATCCTTTTCTTCATGTGTAGTTCATGACAAATTGCAGCCTTTGAGTGGATACCAAGCAGGAGCAAAGCAGGACTCCAGTTGGCCAATGGGACTGTGTCTCCAGCCTGTGACTATGTTTTCCCTATTGCCTTCAGAGTACAAGAGCTTCTTCCTAGTTGGCCTGATGCCTCCAATTGCCTGGGGGACATGAGATGGCTGCAAAAGGAAAGGCAAGACTAAGAAACAGGTAGTAATGGCTTTCCGACAGTCAAAAGAGATGTTAAGGCAGATGGAAGTCTTGTCATCCAGACTACTGCCTTGGGAGAGGACATTATATTAAATACCTTCGCCCCTTCCCTTCAGCAAACTGGGGACTAGGCAGTGAGACTGATCCTGGAGCAGCCAAGGGCCTCTGTTTCTCGAAACAGGATTAGTTCTGAGGATAGGGTCAGGAAGAAGGTATACATGACAAAAGGGAGATGGGGAAGCATCATTCCCTTTCCACCTCATGTTTTATGGGAGCAAGAAGAGAAGCAGAGGATGAGAGCCCTGTGCTCCAGCCTCTCTATTCTGGGCCAAGAAATGTCATACCATTTGATGGGAACACTGGGGGCCAACGGATTCTTACCCTGCCCCTTGGATGGAATTCTGGGAAGAAGTCGGCTGGAAGGGCGCCTCATGTGTGAACATGGGGCAGTACATTGTGGTTGGGCAGAGAAGGGTCTGAGTCTGGTTTTCCAGCTCTCCATCTGCTGTGTATGGCCCAGGTGGGACCCAGAAGTACCCACCAGCCCTGGAGCCATCAAAGGTAGCTGTTCAATAGGCCCCCAAGAGGGCTTCCCCATGTTGAGGAGTGACATGGTCCCACAGCAGAGACATGTGGCTAAGCTGAATGGAGGAGGTGCCAGGGAATGCCATCAGGCTTTAGGCACACCGAGGAGGGCCCAGGCTAGGGTGGATGCCAGCCACAATGTTAAGATCCTTAGCTGCAAATGCCAGCAGAGAGAATGGCAGCCCGATGACCGGACAGCTGTGTGGGGGCTCAGCCAGTCAAAGCAACCAGTACAGACAGCTAATACCTCAAATTCACACAAACCTGCCTCAGGCTTCCCTGGCCTCAGGGAGAAGAACAGAAGGAAAAGGTTGCCATCTCCAAGACATTTTCATCCCAAAGAGACTGAGCTCTTCCTACACGGACTGTCTAAATGATTCCATCGGACTGAGTTTACTAGAGAGGGATACATTTCTTTTCTTTTCCTTTGTTTTCTTTTCTTTTCTCTTATTTTCTTTCCTTTCTTGCTAACTAGGGGGATAAAGCTTTTATGGAAGATGATCTCAGGTATAGTCAAAATGAAGAAGATTTTGGTGGGGTAGGTATACCAGAGAGGAGTGAAGAGATGTATGATCCTCGATCCTCACGAAAAATTAAAAAAAAAAAAAAAAAGGGGGACGCCTGGCTGGCTCAGTTGGTTAAGCGGCTACCTTGGGCTCAGGTCATCCTGAGATCGAGTCCCACATCCGGCTCCTTGCTCGGCAGGGAGCCTGCTTCTCCCTCTGCCTCTGCCTGCCACTCTGGCTGCCTGTGCTCGCTCTCTTGCTCTCTCTCTCTGACAAATAAATAAAAAAAATCTTTAAAAAACAAAATTTTTTTTAAAAAGAAAATTCGAAGGTGGCTCATGGAGTCTGTTGGTGGTATTTATTTTGCCACCCTGAAATGGAGCAAACTGAAATTTTTATTAAATGTATAAATCAGATATTATGTTGTATATTTTGTTCATCTAGGTATATCCCAGTGTTGGTCCTTATTTGGTAATTAACGCAGAAAAAACCTCTCTCTCAAAGTCGGCTTCTCATCAGGGGACTCATCTGAGTCCATCTGACAAATACAAACGACGTATACCAATTTTATTTATTCTGTATAGTGAGTGCAGCCCTGTAAGGATTTTGCTAGAAAAAGAATTTTTGGCTACGAAGAAAGTCCACAGATCATTACTACGTGGGAAAGAGCAGGCGCCCCTGAGTCTGTGGTGGTTTGTTCCAGAACCTTAGCCCCCTTACCACTTACCTCACGCATGCCAAATGTGCTGAGATTTCGTTTCTAAACTGTAAAATGGGGATAAAATGCCTAAGTAAAACTAACCATGATGATGACTAATATTTACTAATATCCAATATTTACTAGGTGCTTGCCCTGTACCAGGCAACCCCATAGGGAGGTGCCATGTTTGGGCCATGAGGTATAAAGAAATCATTGAACTTGTCCTTTCAGACCTAGGTCTAAGGCACAAACAGTGAATACGCCTGGCGTATTCATTCATTGGCTAGAGCCAATGAACACATAATCAAGACAGCATGTCAACTGAATTTATTTCCACTCTCCTCCTTCGTGGTGGAGATCATTTTCTCACATGTGCCCTGGCCTGGCCCATGGGGGGAAGGCTGTTTCTGATACCACGTCTAGTGCCCCGCAGAACGAGGCCCGCCTTTGTCAGGCACCCTATGTCCTGGCCCTCGTCTCGGTGCATGACAATCCCGTCTGCACGTTGGCTTCTCCAGATCCCAGGGCAGGGGAGCTCTTCTTCATGCACCAGGCCCACACTAGACTCTCAGCAAATATTTCTAAACTGAATAGAGGGGGGAGTGAATGAACGATTTTGTTCTCTTAGCTGGTGCGACGGAGTCCAATGCTGCCCTCATAGGCCAGGTGAACGAAGCCAGCCAGAGAGTCTCGCCGGGCAGCCGGTGGGCTTCCCCCTCCCCAGCCTCTCCCTCCGCCTCCAGGCTGCTCACACAAGGTGGGAGGAGTGCCCTGCGTTGGGATTTGGGGTGTGCTCTGTGCAAGTGCCTTTCCAGGGAAAAATATCCTTCACAGGGGCCCAAACACATATCCCTGTACTCACCCTCCTTGAGCATTTTCTGTCTTAATTTCTGTTCCAGTCTGCTTTGATGATCTTCCAATTCTAATTCTTGGGCCCTGGGGGTAAGAAAATGTTCACACCTTGTAAATACTGAAGATATACCTAAAACAGTGAGTAAGCTCACTGACTATAGTTACTATATTCTTTTTTTTTTTTTCCTTTTAATTAAAACTGGGGTCTTGGAATATCTCTAAATGGGAAGGTCAGGGGCTGAAGGAGCTGAGAAGGGCTGCTGGGTTCCGCTGAAGGCCAGAGATGAAGGAGCAGCTGAAGGTTGGGATGTGATCCCAGGGGGCATCTGGAAGACCACTCAGGCCACCCTCTGGGGACGGATCATTAAGAAAAGGCTAGAATAATCCAGGGGAGAAGCAATGACAATCTGAAACTCTCTTCTCTTTTAGGGGCAACATGACTTCGAGTATTGCCTCTAATAGCTCCCAGCTCTCCGATTGTAGTAAATGACAAAACCAGGAGGAGGAGACAGTTCAGGGAGAGCCATAACCTCCGCACAGCTCTCCGTCCGGTGGTAGGAGACGTGCAAAGAAGAGTCTGTGATGCTTTCGGAGTCATCAGGCTGGGGTCTCCATGCTTCCGCCAATAGAAACAGCAGAGTCAAGGAGTGAAGTTCGTTCTCGGTGAAGGTCAGTTAGGCACTCCTTGACCTTCAGTGCCTGGGGCTATCTGATGTGTGGGCAAGGGGCCCACATGCCAGGCCATGTGTAATGTGGAGGTTCCCCCCTTCGGAAACTCAACTCTGGAGCGCGTAGGAGAAGTCAGGACCACACACAGATGCTGCAGGGGTCAGAGATGGTGGTTGAAACCCTGTGATCCCTAAAAGGAAGACTACAGAGAAAGGAAAGTTTGAAGACAGGAGCTTGGAAATGCCTACACTGAGAAGGCAAAAAAAAAAAAAGAGAGAGAGAGAGATGTAGCCAGGAAGGAAGCCATTCGAGCTCTGAAAAGAGATAAAAACAAGAGAGGCAGCATCCCAGAAACCCAGAGGAGAGAGTTTTGAGAGAGAAGAGAGAGGCTGAGGTGAGAGAGGCTCACTGCTACAGAGACACCCAAGTGGGGAAGGGCTGGGAATAGGGCCTCTGTTTGACAGCGCCCGGCCTTCCCTTCCAGCCCCTCTCGCCATGTGCATGGAGCTGCCACAGCTTCGGGGTCATTTTGCTGTGCCCTGCTGTTGCTGCCCTATTTCTGTGACTTCTCCTGCTACTTGGGCCAAGATCCCTGCCATGTTTAAAATATTCTGCCTTTTGGGGGCGCCTGGGTGGCTCAGTGGGTTAAGCCTTTGCCTTCGGCTCAGGTCATGATCCCAGGGTCCTGAGATCGAACCCCACATCCGGCTCTCTGCTCAGTGGAAACCCTGCTTCCCTTCCTCTCTTTCTGCCTGCCTCTCTGCCTACTTGTGATCTCTGTCTGTAAAATAAATGAATAAAATCTTAAAAAAAAAAATATTCTGCCTTTTGTTACTGACCCTGAACTTCTCTTAGGTCCTCTCTGGTCGCCCGTGGAAATACCACTCAAGGCTTCCTCCAGGAAAGAACTTTCTGGGCCGAGTGCCGAGAGCTGACTCCTGAGGTACAGTCTACTCAGTGTGGTGCTGAGGCCACGCTGTGCCCGGACAGCATCCTGCCAATGACAGAGCACAGCGGGCAGTGCTAGAGCTGGACCCCTCTGGTGGCATCTTTGCTCCTGTACTCTCTTTGGCAGGGCAGAGACGTTCTCCGCGCTGCACTGCAGTTCGGAGTTTCCTCCGCCCAATTCTCTTTCCTCCCCACTCCCTTCGCAGGTGTCAGGACCACAGAGGCTGTGCGACTTCCCTCTTATTCCCCCTTCCATTCTCCTTTATCCCACTATGTCTCTTTCGCTTCTTTTTTTTTTTTTTTTTTAAGATTTTTTAGAGAGAGAGCAGCAGGGAGGGGCAGAGGGAGAGAGAGAATCCCAAGCAGACTCCCCACTGAGGGCAGGGCCCGACAGAGATTTCGATCTCAGGACCCTGAGATCATGACCTGAGCCGAAATCAAGATCCGGCCTCTTAGCCGACTGAGCCACCCAGGCGCCCCGACTCTTGCGCTTCTAGTCCTGTCTTGGCATCTGCTTTCCCAAAGCACTCAAGTCGCTTGTCTAGGAGGTTTGTCCCTGTTCCACCAGCTCTTTCTCTAAACTAAAACCCATCCTTTAACAGAGCTCCTGCCCGCTTTCATCTAGTTCCCATGCCTGAGTTCTTCCCTCCGGCCTCTCTTGGCCGCGTGCTAACTAGGGAAGCCAGGCACTGAGCACTGGGAGCAGGAGCCACTGCCTTCCTGATCGTCACAGGGAGGACCTACGCACAGACAAGGCTGCTCCTGCCACAAACTTCCATGGAGCTCTCACCATGTTTTCTTATCACTGGTGTGCTATGTGTTTGCATGTCTGTCTCCCCTGAAACCACGAGATCCTAGAAGATAGGGACTGTGGCCCACTCATTCTTCTTTCCACTGTACCCAGCACAGTTCCTGACACAGAGGATATGTTGGATATGCTTTTGTTGAATGAACGTTGTGATTCAGATCTGGTCCAGAGGCAGATGGTAGGGTTGTGTAAAAAGGGCTTTGCAGTCAGGTGGACAAGGACAGGTGTTGCTCGGAGTCTCAGCACGTGTATCAGCTTAAAAAACAGTGATCGAAAAAATAATTGCTAAGGAAGATGCCTTCTTCCTCATTCCTGGACGTTCTTTCCACGTCCATGGAGCTCAATGAGTGTAACTCCTGGCCTCCTTCCCCAGAAGACTGAAGACCACTCTTACTCACTCTCACCCCCAGGAGAGGCAGATTTGGGAAGAAACTAGGTGAATTCAACTCACACCCTTTTTTTCTTGGGATCAGCCAGCCTGGAGCAGACCTGCCTTCTTGATTACTCTGAGCCTTGCCATAGATCTAGGGCAAGACTTCTCAATCTTGACACTATTGGCATTTTAGGCTGAATAACTCTCTGTTGGTGGCGGGGAGAGGGGCATCCTGTGAATCGTACAATGTTAAGTAGCGCTCTTGGCCTCTCTTCACTAGATGCTAGCATCACCTCCTAGGTATGACACCCAAATATGTCTCCAGATATTGGTGAATATCCCCTGGGGGGCAAAACTGTCCCCAGGTGAGATCCGCTGGGCTAGAGTCAAAGACTTGCCCCTAAGAAGCAAGTGGGTCCATTAACTTTTGTGATGCCATAGGGGAATATAGGTAACAATCGGATCAGGTTAGTGCAGTGGGCTGAATGGTTACCCCAGAGATATGTCCGCATCCTGGCTTGAGTGACCTTCAACTCTGTCCCAGTGTGATGAGATCCAGCTCCACCTTCTGATCTCCCGGCAGCCTGCAACCTCGAGTTCAGAGTCCCTCAGTATGGTAAATACTCAAGGACGTGGCCAGGCAGATCTTCCCAAGCCCTTCCAGGGTTCATACCCAGAGGCCAAGAACATGCCTCCCCATCACAGGTGCATGGCTGCAGGTGCCCCCCGCCCCCACCGGCCCAGGGTGGGGGACAAGGATAGACTGAAAATACCTTATCCAAATGCTCTCCAGCTCCAGACCCGTCACCTGACATCTATTTCAGCCACAGGACTCCAGAGAGAGAACAGACAACGGAAGATTCTCTGTGCTAATGCCAACATGATATGCAAGACGCCAAATATCAATTTGCCTCAATCACAATTCTGTATGCACGAGGAGAAGAATTCTTGGGACTTCAACCTGGGCGGGCGAGCCGCCCCTCTCCCACCCCCTTTGCTTTTAGGACTCACTGTTATCTGTGTTGCCTTACTTACATGATCAGTAGCTCCGACTCATATCGCATTAATTTATTCTTCTCCAGAGCCAGCTTAAACCATTCCTGCAAAAGCTGTGCTTCATCTTGTGTGCCTGAATCTGCTTAAGAAATCAACAGCAAATGTGTTAGATTGGCGTTTCTCTCCCCGTGATCAACCTGGTTAGGAGCTGCGTTAGTGGCCATGTTTGTAGCGGAAAAAGGCTCAGCAGGTGGCAGCCCCCCGATGGCCTGTTGACGCCTTGGTTGCAGGTTGAGGGCCGACAAATCACACCCCCCTGGGCATGCTCTGGGGGAGAGGTCCTCTTGGACACTGAGGGCAGGAATCTTTTGGCTCCAACAGCCATGTAATCTTGATAACGCCCTGCCATAAATGAAACTTCTCCTGCCTCTGAGTACGTCCTCTGTAAAACTTCTGTATGTTTGTACATCACATTCTCCACCAAAGAAAACCCTAGAAACTCTCCTGGTTACTATCTCCTCCTCCCTTTCTTCTCCCAAATCAAACGATTAGTGAGTGCCCAGGTGGTGTGTGGCTCCCTTCGTGGGTCTGAAACACCCACGCCACATTTAATCATAGAGGGGTGGTGATGGCTATTTTTTTATTTTTGCACGAAGAAAAGCCAATAATGGGGAAAAAAAAAGTGTTACCAGCTCTGAGTCTCACTGGGAGAGCTAAATTCATATCTTCTTATAACTTAGATTATGACCTTTATTGAACGTAAGAATAACCATGAGAAAACTGACACTGCTTTTAGATATGCAATGCTAGATGCTAAAGGTTTAGATGATATAATGATAAAACCTGGGTGTATTTCTAAAGTAGCAACATGGAGGTGGCTTTTTAGTATCTCACCCTGAAATGAGGGCACGGGCTGTTTTGCAAAGCCCATGGCCACTCTAGGAGGATTTGTACTGGAGTGTCCCATAGGCAGAGGGGATGACAGTGCAGACGGAAGTTATACGTGACCTTGAGCCTTTACTTCTTCACTGGTTAAACTGAACAACAAGACATGCAAGTAATGCAACAGTAACAAGCTACTGTTTATTAAGCAGTGATCACGTGCAAGTCAGCGGGTTCCATGCATTACATGGGACATCACATTTAATCCTCATGACAAACTCACCAGTAGGGTTGCTTATTGTCACCACTTGAGAGCTGAAGAAAGCAGAGGTTTAGAAGATTAATTTTCCTGAGGTCACAGTTAGTAAGTGGCCGAACCAGGGCTTGAACTCAAGTGACCTTTATCCTAAGCCCAGGCTTTTTCCTGCTTGTATAGCACTCCCCCTCCTCCTCACTCCTTCCCTCCTTCTTATAGGCATGTAAGGTAAGTCACTTCCTTAGCACATTGCCTTGTTCCTAGTAAGTCATCCATAAAAATGAGTTCCCTTGTCTCCCTGTCTTTTCTTTAAAAAGATTTCATTTATTTGAGAGAGAGAGAGAGAGAAAGAAAGTGGAGGGAGAGGGAAGAGCAGGTTCCATTGAGCAGGAAGCCTGAAGTGGGGCTCCATCCTAGGACCCTGGGGTCATGACCTGAGCAGGATGCCCAAACGACTGAGCCACCCAGGTGCCCCCCTCGCTGTCTTCTTGACCACCTTTTTGTTCATATGGACAGTTGGGTCTAGAGAGATTTTATAAAGTGCCCCAAATTACATAATTAATGGGTAACTGGTGCTATAATGCAGATCTTGACTTCTGATGAATTCATTCATTTGTCCATTTCATCCATCCATTCATCCATAAATTTACTATTTAATAACACCTATTTATTGAATAGGTATTGGATACTACTTTAGGTACTAGAGATACAGTGACAGATAACGTTACATATCATGAGAAATTTGGACATAGTCATAAGGCATAATGCCTGCTCTCTCTCTCTCTCTTTGACTCTTTTGAATCAGATGGATTTAGAGGTAGAATAAAATAGATCATTAGGAAACTCTTGCAACAATAAAGCAACAAAAAAGTACTCTGGGAATACAGAGGAGGGAGGCTTTTCCTGGCCAGGATATGAGCCTGGCTTCACAAGAAAGGTCGCATTTGAACTGGTGTGTTGAAAAATGAGTAACACCTGGAGAGGAAATAATGAGGATGGGAGAGAACATTTCCAAGAAGGAACAATGTCAGCAAAGACATAGGGATGGAACAGAGGCAGTAGAGACATAGATCAGGCAGGGCTAAGGGGGTGGGAGGCATGCATGGTGAGGTCTGGGAGTATCTGAGGATCTCATCATAGAAGCCCCTGAACGTCACACTAGGATTCTCGTACTTTATGCTGTGGAACACAAAGGGACACTCAAGGTGGCTGAGTAGGATAATGTAAGTGAAGTTTTACCCAGAAAGCATTAAAAGGGAAAGAAGGAGAGAGAAAAATAAGCAATATATTATTCTTCCTTAGGTTTCTTGGGTGAGTGAGTGAATGAATGAATGAATTTATAAATATGTTGAATACCAACATCTCCTAAGTCACGTTCATGGTGCCAAGGGGCAAGGATGAATAAGCATCAGTTTCAACTCTCAGGGAAATTGGGAACTTGCAGTTCAGCAGGGAAAGCCACCACTGCACAGCCAAAGAGAATACAATGTGTCCCTTGCTATAACAACACAGAAGGGAATGAAAGAATAAAATATATAGACCAGAGATCATATAGAACATAGAAGTTACTTTAAACTTAGACTTGGGATCCAACTTGTACGCTTCCACTCCCCACCACTTGGGCTTGAATACTTAGCATAGCCTCCCTGAGCCTCCACATTTTTTATGTTACAGAAATGCAGTGGGATTGACTGTGCACATGAAGACGTTAACCCAGCCCCCGCAATGGCATGTGGTTTAAGCTCAATAAATGGTAACAGTCATTTTCCAGGATGCAACTGAAAGCGAGTCTGAATCAAACAGAGTATCAACAGCTCACAGTGGAGAGACCTGCCCTGGGGCTACAGAGGTGTTTTAGCTGCCCTGTGTCTTCACTGGACTCCTACTACCTTGCATGTGAAGGTGGTCTTTCCACACCGGCAGTGGTGAAGTCTGATGACTCCGGGTTCTATTTCTGCAACTGATCTTTTCTCTCACCTGATTCAAGACTTTCTGTATCTTGTTAAATATCATCTTGTGTATTCTGTTCCATCATAGGGGAATCTTTTGAATATTTTATCTAGCTGACACATTCCTTGCTTTGGGATTTCTGCAGAATTGATAAATGGGCATCCTGGGCCTTTATGCAATATTGAAAAACAAAATGTCAGATGGGACTGGACCAAGAACAGAGCCATCTGGCCCGTCATTAGGGACCCTTCTCAGGCTTTGGGTGAGGCTGTTCTACACACTGTGAATATACCCGATCATCCAGCACACATGTCTATATTTTGTCCATGAGGCTGTTACAGAAACTTTGGTAAACTAATTTCCTGAAATCAAGCTTCACAATGTCTGTCATGTCCACTGGCACTACAAACCTCACAACTCCACCCAGAAAAGGAAATGACATTTGTTTTCACAGCTTCTCAGTAAACACCAATGGTTCCTAATAATCTCTAAATTTCTTTCTAAATATTCACAATTTCTTTCATAATGCTTTCTAGAATTTTGACCAGGATCAGAATTCCTATTTCTTTCCCATGTGATGTGAAACACAGAAAATATACTAGCATTCAGTCTTTGGTTCTGGAATTCTCCATAGGTTTCCAAAGACGGAAGTTACATCTACCCAATATTTCAAACACCAGGAGGTTAATTTGGTTCATTCAACCAATTCTGAGTAATGCCACACCCAAGACACTAGTCTATATACCATCTCTCACCTGGGCTTACAAACCTGAATTCATTGCTGTCTCATTTTTCTCATCTAGATTTCTCATGCAGTTTCAATTCCCTCTTCTAGATGTGTTTAACATTTCTAGATTGAGGACCATTTTCCTTGATAAAGAAAACATAAAAGCTGAGAGTTGGAAATTCTGTCCTTTTTCATCATGTAACATTACACCATCTGCCTCAGCACTGGGCCTCTCCTTTCCTTGTTGTCAATCCAAAAGAAACAGCTTTAAAGGCACTATTTTGCTGTCTTTAGAGTTTTTTGTTGTTTATTTGTTTGTTTTGTTTTGTTTTAAATTCCAGATTCGGCCTCTTTGCTGCATTATACCCACAGGTTCAAGCCAGACTTTTACCCTGCATTACATGTCTCCTTAATCTCTCTTATGTGTCCTTCTAAAACGTGGTCCAGGAGATAACTGCCTAGCTGCACTGATTTCTACTGATGCTACTATACTCAACAGACACAAGCTGAACTGTATCGTTCCATCCAATTTTCTTTTTTTCCCATGAAATAATTTACAATAGTTGTTTGTTTGTTTTTTGGAGTCTTCCTTTCCTCAACAGTCAAAATCACTTTGAGGGATATCTTTGAACATCCCGCAATTGATCCGTTTCCTTGTTGATGGAGATCTAAGTTGCTCTTCACATTCTGCTCTGCAATATACACTCGCAAATAAACTTCTTGAATAGTATGGTATGCAAAGGATCAGTCAGTTTCACAGCCGAAAACCGAAGTGTTTTCCAAAGAGCTATGACAGCTTTTACTCCCACTAACATTGAATAAAAAGCTCCGCTGGCTTCTTATCCTTGCCACATCCTTAGTGCTATAAAGTTTTTTAAACTTTGCCAATTTAATAGTTTAAAATAGTTTCTCATTGTAGTCTTCATTTGCATTTTCCTAGTTACTGATGAGTATTCTTTCTGTGAAATATATATTTTTATTATTTGCCTATTTTATTTTTTTAATTTAAATCCAATTAATTAATACATAATGTTATTATTGGTTTCAGAGGTAGAGGTTAGTGACCCATCCGTTTTACATAATACCAGCGCTCAGTACATCATGTGCCCTCCTTAATGTCTATCACCCAGTTACTCCATCCTCTCACCCCGACCCCTCCCCAGCAACCTTCAGTTTGTTTCCTGAGATTAAGAGCCTCTTATGGTTTGTCTTCCTTTCTGGTTTCATCTTGTTTTCTCTTTTTCTCTTTTCCCCTATTATCCTCTGTTTTGTTTCTTAAATTCTATACATGAGTGAAATCATATGATAATTGTTTTTCTCTGGTTGACTTATTTCACTTAGCAAAATACCCTCTGGTTCCATCCATGTCATTGCAAATCATTTGCCTATTTGTATACAGGCAAATATTGGCTTCTCTATTTCTTATTGATTTCCAAGAGTTCTTTACATAGTCTAGAACACCGATTCTTTTTTGGTTATATTTGTGGCAGATGTAGCTTCTGAAGTAGCGGCTTATCTTCTCTTTTCCTTCATCATGTCTACAGATGACCAGCTTGAGGTTAAAAAGATTCTTTCTAACTTTTCAAGTTTCATTTTTCATATTAAATCTTTCATCCTTATGAAACTGATTTGTTTGTGTGATGTAAGGCTCAATTTCATCTTTTTCCTCTGTTGAAAACCACTTGTCCCAGAATCACTCATTTCCTGTGATCTGCAGTGCTACTGCAGGCTTGTATCAGGTTTTTGTACATGTGAGATTATGTTTGAATCTTTTGGTGGCTTTCAGCGAAGCATTAAAATTGGCTTCATAAAGGTTCTGTACATTTTTTGTTTCATTTTTTCCCTAGGTACCATATGTTTTTATGCTAATGCAAGTAACATCTTTGCTCTTTCATTTTTTAATTGCTTTATGCTGAGATCTAGAAATGCAATTGCTTTTTCTATTTTAAGCTTATATCCCATCACAGTCATATAGGCTCTTCTTATATTTAATAATTTATTTGTCCACTTTGGGGTGCTTCTCATGTGGATAATTCTATTATCTGGAAGCAAAAAAATTTGCTTCTTTCTTTCCAAACCTTATGCCATTTTCCCCTTGTCTTACTGTACTATCATCTCCTGTGCAATGTTGACTAGAAGAGGCAGTCATTCTTCTCTTATTTCTGATTTTTAAAGAAACGCTTCTAATATTTTACCATTTAACAGTGATGTTTGCTATAACATTTTCAAAGATACCTTCCAAACTAAAAACATTTACCCTGTTCTAATTCCTTTTTTGCTAAAAGTTTTTGTCCCAAATGAGTGTTGAATTTTGTCAAATGATATTTTCTTCTTATATTGAAAAGACCATGTGATTTTCCCCTTTCATTTGTTAATATGGTGATTGTTAAATCACCCTTAGTTTGCCAAATTTTAAAATTAATTGCATTAAATATTCATTTATATTCTTTTATTTTTTTGTATCTGTCATATCTATGGTTATGTCTGCCCTTTTCAATCCTAATCTATTTATTTCAGTCTTCTATCTTCTTTTTAAAAATCAGCTTAAGAGGGTTGCTTCTAGTCTTTTATTAGTCTTTTCAAAGAACCAACATTTGGCTTGCTTGGTCCTCTCCCTTTTACAATGAATGACTATTTCATTTCCTTCTAGTTATTATCTTCTTGCTTAGGTTTATTTTGTTTTTGCTTTTTCTAAACTAAGTTGGAGGCGTAACTCATTAACTTTCAGCCTTTCTTCTTTTCTAATAAAAGTATTTAGGGCAATACCTCTCAACAGAGTTTTCACTATATCCCCTGAGTTTTGATCTACTGTTCTCCTGTATGTAAAGGTATATTTTGGTATATTTTAAATATATTTAGGTATTTAAATATATATATTTTTATGTATTATATATATTTTTTATATATTTAAATATTTGGAATACTTTAAATTTCCAAGTATTTTTAGAAATTTGATTTTTTCTTTGATCCATGAGAAATGTATCTTTTAAAAAAGTTATTTATTTATTTATTTATTTATTTGACAGAGAGAGAGCGATCACAAGTAGGCAGAGAAACAGGCAGACAGAGAGGGGGAAGCAGGCTCCCCGCTAAGCAGAGAGCCTGATACGGGGCTTGATCCCAGGACCCTGAGATCATGACCTGAGCTGAAGGCAGAGCTTAACCCACTGAGCCACCCAGGCACCCTGAGAAATGTTATCTTTTAACTTCCCAAATGCATGGTTTTAGAAATTATCTCTTGGCTACTGACTTCTAAATTAAGTACATGGTAAGTACATGGTACTATTGGATGTGGTCTGTGTAATTTAGGTTTTCTGAGATTTATTTTATGAACTAATATGGTTAATTTTTATAAATCACCATGTGAACTTGAGAAGAATATACGTTCTCTATGTTGGTGGTAGAGGAATTTATAGATGTCTTTTAAATTAAGGTTATTAGTTGCATTGTTCACATTTATACCTTTGTTTGGTCTGCTTGATTGCCATTGACAGATATACTAAAATCTCCTGCCTCAGTAGTAGAAATTCTCCTTGTAGTTTATCTTTTTTTGTTGTTATATATATTATGAGCGTATTATTGTCAATACATACACATTTAAAACTGTGATATCTTCTTGGTGAGTTGATCATTTAAGACTTATGTAGTAATATGGGGCACCTGGATGGCTCAGTTGGTTGAGTTTCTAACTCTTGGTTTCACTCAGCTCCTGGTCAGGGTCCAGGGATCAAGTCCCGCATCAGGCTCAGTGCTGGGAGCCCCTCTGGGCAGAGGGAGAGGGACAAGCAGACTTCATGCTTGTCCCTCTCCCTCTGCCCCTTCCCATGATTTGTACTTTCTCTCTTACTCTCAAGTGAATGGATAAACAAAATCTTTTTTTTTTTAAATAAAAATTATGTAGTAATTTTATTCCTGTTTATTTCTAATCATCATTTTGGTATTAAAGGCTATTTTATCTGCTTTTAATGTAATTACCTCCAGGTTTTTTTCTCATTTCTTAAATATTTTTGTCATAGAGAATTTTAAACACGTACTACCCCCAGCTGTGTTTAGTTAGTATACTTGTTGTGTATTTATATTTTATATGGATTTGCTAAACAGCATACAGTTGTCTTGTTCATTAACTTTCATTATGATTACTGAGATATTTGGAGTTCCTTCTATGTCTTACTTTGTGCTATCTTTTTATCTTTCTAAAATGCTCTTCTGTTTTTACTTGGAATTGAGTGGGGATTTTTGTTTGGCTGATTATTTCTTTTAAAAATTTCTTCTCCCTTTGTTTCCTCCAACAGATTTGGAAGTTACTAATTTTATTTCCATTGTTTCAGTATCTACATTTAAGATTTAAAGAGGTACTTTTAATATCTTAACAAAGTTGACACTGTCTCAGCCCTCTTTTAAACATTATAAGGGTCCTGGGACACTTTACTTCCAATCATTCAACTCCAAACTTGTATCTTATATCCAGTACTTCAGTTCTGTTTTAAAAATCCATATTATTTTATATCAACAATGTTTATTTGATTTACTTACATGTTTATTATTTTTTTATTCACTATTTCTTCTTTCATATTTCAGACCATCTTTCTGCATATATCCTTTTCTCCTTAAAGTATATTGTCTAGAATTTTGTTTATACATAGTTAACTCTATTTGAGAAAAAAAATGAACATTTCTTTATTGTGTACTTGTTCTTGAAATACAATTTTTCTGTTATACTGTTCTAGCTTGAGAGTCGGGTTTTTGTTTTGTTTTGTTTTTAGCTGTTTGACCCTTTTACTCCACAGTCTTGTAATGTCCATTATGGCTGTTGAGAAAAGGGCAGTTAGTAAAACTTTTGTTCCCTTTTGAGATGATTCATCTTTACTCTTTATCTACTTAAAGATTATCTCTGCCCTTGATGTTCTACATTTTTCCTCATTGTGCCAAGATAAGTATGGATGTATTTCAAATTTATCCTGATTTCTGTGTCCCAGAACCTCTGTCTCTATAGATTTATGTCTTTCACCCACTTGCAGAAGAAGGAAGCTAACATTTATAAATGCCTCATTGTCATGTTTCATCCATTATCTCTTCAAATAATACATGACCTTAATTTTCTCTATTCTCTCCTTCCAGGACTCTGATTGAACATGCACCACACCTTCTTGTTTCATCTTCTACATCCATCCACAAACCATACTTCCATATTTTCCATCCCCTTCTCTCTCTGTGTGCTGCAGTCTGGTTCATTTCCTCAGATATACTGTCCAATTTACTCGTTCTCTCTATAGCTGTGTCTAAGCTGCTGTGCAATACATTCAATGAGTTTTTAATTTCAATGAATATATTTTTCATTTCCAGACTCTCCATTTATTTTTTTAAAATCCTTAAAAAAAATCTCTGGTCATTTCCTCAACTTTTTACTCAGAAAAACTTAAACCTAAAGGATCAAGCTTTTATTTAGCTGTTATGTTTCTTTGGTCTCCTAGTCTCATCTAGAACAGTTCCTAGATAGCCCTCCGCCTTTTGTTTTTGTATAGCATTGACATTTGTGAGTTATTTTGCAGACTGTCTCTTAGTTTGCAATTGTCTGATTATATCCTTGAGGTAAAATTCAGGTTAAGCATTTCTGCCACGTCAGGGATGCTGTGTCTTTCTTGGTCCATCACAGCAGGAAGCTCATGATACTACATTTGACTGTGGTTACGGCTGGTCAAGGCAAAGGTGGTGTTGCCTGTCAACTTCTGTAGTGTTTTTTTCTGCTTGCCCATTTTTCTGTGTCATCTATTTCTGCAAACGTTTGTCACAAGAACATAATATATTCAGTAACAATTTATAGTAGTTGAAGTTCTTGGCCATTTAAATTTGTGGTTTTGGCCATTCTTAGTGGCTCACTTCCTTGTGTTTTGTAGGATTATTTATTATTATCATCTCATAGTTTATTGAACTTAATTTGTCTGAATCCCGAGTGCATAAACCAAAGCGTGGTTTCTTTCACAGAGGATCTATACTTGTCGTTCAGCGAGCTGGAAGAACTGGTGTGATGCGGACTCCCGAGGTTAGCATCCCTCCTTTTTGTTAGTCCCAAGGCTTAAACTTTAAAACCACTGATATTTATCCTTAAGGCAATCCTGGATTTCTTTTTTATGCTTGCTTCCTTCTTGGCATGTGGAAGTTTCAGCACACTTGTCTTCTTCTTCTCTTCCTTCTTCTTGGCCCTAAGAGGTTTACCTCACTTACTTGGGAGCCTAGCAGTATTTCAGAAAGTAGACTTGTGGGGAATAGGCTGTTACAGCATCTAGTCCACCATTCTGCTGCTCTGGGCTTCTTGGGAACTGCATTCTGTATTTCTGGCTGAGTCAGCCACTTGGTAATATAGTTTCAAATATTTTTCCAGGTAAAGATTATTATGACCGTGTTTTTTAAACCTGAGGGTTGCAAAGTTAACTTAATGGGCCACCACAAGCACTAAAAATAAGACAGAATGGAAAGCACTAGTCATTTAAATGTAGCAAAATTCAATATTATTTCTTGATGAATTGTATTCAATTATGTATTTATATGTACTAACTTGTGATACAAAATGCACGTCTTGCTGTTGTCATGGTGGTTTTTTTGTGTAAAGAAATACTCCAGGGCAGATAACCTTAATGTGCCTAGAATCCACACAGTGGAGAGGACTCGAGGCTTCTTCCTCAGGAGGAGAATCTCGGGGTCACCCTCACAGGGCCCATCTTTGTTGTGAGGCCCCTGACTTTCTACAAGGTGGCCACGGAGGCTGAATCTAAGGGGAACACACAGTCAAAGGATAATTCCTATCTGTCGAGTAAAGCAATCTGCAGTAGACCCTGAGCCTCTTTGCACATCTCTGCTGAGTGTGCCAAATGGCAAGTCCCTACCATCCTCCAGCCCCGAGCCACTCCTGCAACCAGCGAAGGAGATAATTCTGAGAAGGAGGTCAGGATCTCACAGGGTGACTAGTGTACAGCTACCTGGTTCCTGGGAAGGGCCTGGCTTGTTCAGTGCTTGCTATAAAGGCTGCTGAGTGCCCTGGCCTGAGCTCCTAAGCTGTGGCACCATCCACTGTGTGCACAGCTGCCATCTGGGCCCACCAGGTCACATGGCCACACTCAAGTAGAGGACAACTTTTACCATGCTGCATTCCCTCTGCTTGCTGGGCAGTGAGTAAAACACTCCCATGCTCTAATGCACTGAATTTCACTGTTCACTTTCAGCGTTTCAGCAAACCCATCTAAATTCCTGGCTTGCTTAGCTATCATTTCTGGAATCTTTTTACTCCTGGCCGTTTTCTATGAATGGCATTGAGACTCAGACTCACAAGTGCCTGATTCCAGTACCTGACTTCTTTTCAGGACACCTCATTGCTACATTACCAAGGAAAGTATCATTTCTTCTGCTCCTCAGCAGCCAGCAAGATGGAAACCACAGAGTGTAAGCCAAACTACTTCCCTCTTCCTGGCTAATTTAGCATTGCAATTTCTCTCGGCATAACATGTGCTCCTGCTGCCACCTACCGGCAGCCTCTTACATTCTGCTATTTCTTTGTAAACTCCATTTTTGCAAAGAAGCCATCTGGCTCTTAGCAAACCTTCCAAACAAACAACAAGCTCAATGCAGACAACCAGCTGGTAAACCTTCCCCCAAAGTTGGTAGAGCTATAAGGGAGAAGTAATTCCCATATACCTCCCTTAGGGACAAATCTTTTCTCCTTCTAAGCCGCTCTCAGTTTCCAAGAGATTTCACCTGCTTCCATGTATTGAAAGAAATCGCAGATTCTGTGATCCACACCATCTAAATTTGGATGGTGGTCTCCGGCAAAAATGAGGAATTCCATGGCCCTAGCACTTAACACTGGCCACCACATCAATATCAATAACAAAGTAGTGGGTAACAGCGCCTTGACCAAGAAGGGTCTAAGAGGCTGGCAAAGCGTGGCTTGTTTTCCTCCTAGAGGGTGGGGCCTGGGGCAATCGTGCTCCTGCACATCCTGGACCATCACTCTGGGCAGCTAGGAGCACCGAGGGAATCCATTCCCTTTTCCAAGGACATCATCCATCCATGACACTTCCCCCTGCCTCCCAACACCCACCCCACAGGACATCATGACTTATCATCCAGGGTGGGTGGTTGGATTTTTGTTTTTCTTTGTTTCCCTTTCCATGATAAAATGGGGAACAACCCTTCCTGGGGGTGGGGGAGTTTATTTCTGACTGTTGGGAAAAAAAAGAAAGAAGGAATTGTTGTCACGACAATTAGGAGCTCATCAAAGCTTCATTCTGCTCATCAGCCATCATTGCCCTCCATCCCGCACCCCCGCATGTTCCTCTAATTCAATGCCGCCTAATGAATAACTCCTAGGAACAAAAGAGCCTTTCAGGCTGGCGCACGTAATTATTAGAGGAGCCTTGCATAACTGTCACAGACTACTCATGTTTTCAGGCCTGTCTCTAAATTTGGTTATTCACAACCTTTATAGCTCAATATTATTGCCTAACTGTGATCATTTTCTAATTATCCTAATAATACCTATTAAATAATTCCCATTAAATCACTTGAACCAGAGCAGCACAGGCCAGCTCAAATACAACTTAACCTAATAAGCATTGGTCATTCATTAAGCACCAGGGCAATCTTTTAAAGGGGCTGAATAGAATATTAAACTGCAAAGGAATATTATTATTGCACAAATGTTATTACAAGTTGGAGTGTATTAATTTCGATGCCTGGTTTGCACATCTTCCGTTTGGTTTCCTTAGGGGCCGCTCTCCTTGACTCGACTCTTCCAGGCTCCAGCCCTGCGTTGATCTGCCTCTATCACCCACACAAGGACAATCAAGGGAGGAAAAGGCCCATAAGCTGAACAGGGGAATTAAATTACTAAGGATGTAAAGGGAATGAAGGGAATCCATCTTCTGGCTGGGTCGACACACCTTTGAAAACAGAAGCTGGCTTTCTTCAGCTGATAATTCAAAATATCCTTTCTGTACACTTGGGGAAGAGGGAGATTTTCAGAAGCTTGAAAAATCTGGTGTCTAGAATTTAAATTTTAAGCAGTAAAGATTAGC